>NC_084664.1:144064070-144369991 GCF_028389875.1 Rhea pennata | reverse complement strand
GGTACTTTACAAACTCTTCCAGAAAAAAACAGGAGAAAAGGCTCTAAATCACAATGACTGTTCAACACACAGCAAAGGAAAAAAAAAAAACGCTTACACTTTTATACCTAAAACAAAATATATACTGTTTTTCAACCATACTGTTTTTCAATGAATGATGAAGAATAGTTTGGAAAAACATTTGACTCATCCGACATCTTCAGCCTAGTTATTGCTATGTACCTTAGAATACAAGCAGTGCAACCACAATTACTAAATTTCAGGAAATAATGAAAGAATGCTGCAATTTCTGGGAGAGAGTTGATGCAATTAAATACAATCCAGAGAAGTTCATGAGGGCTGGGCCAAACATTTTACAGCTGTTGATCCTTCCAAAACCTGAGATGTTTAAACCCCAATGTAGCCATAAGAGTCTGAGCCAGGCATTAAAAACACTAAATGGTGAAAGGCTTAGGATCTGCCTGGATTTAGTAAAAATATTCATAAAGCTTCATTTAGTCTTTCCTTCAGAGCAAATGTAAAGGTGATTTTGTAGATAAGCTATTAATTTCCAGCTGATACGTTTTCCATGCAGTAAGAGCAAAATATACATTTTCAGTCTTTGTGACTTTTATTTTAAGTGAAGTAAATCTACAAGGAACAAGTATGAATTTCTCTATGGTAGAGAGTTGAAAAAGAGAGGAAAACATATGATAGCTCTAATTGCTTACTTTAAAGGATTCCCAAATTACCCTTTAAAAAAAAACAAAAAAAACAACAAAAAAAAACAACAAAAAAAAAAAAAAAACAAGCAGGAGGGGGTCAGGTTTCTGTAGTTGAAATGATGCATAATCTATTTATCTCCAGGAAAGGGACAGAGGGAAGATACAGAATCCCCCCTACGGATCTACAGATGGGAGATGTCCCCAGTCTTCCACTGCATGCACAGTTTCTCACCCTCCCCTTAAGAACCTTTCACAGGATACACCATCACCCTCACAGATCTCTTCCCCACAGTTTCCAGACCTCTGCCTACTGTTCTTCACCACCCGGTGAGTAGCCCTAGACCTCCCTAGCTGCATCCCGCTCTAGACTATATCCTGCCACAGGGAAGATCCTGCCTCACTATTAACCTGGGACCTTTGCTACACCACTTTTAGGGGTCTCTGCTCCTCCCATGAATGGCAAAGGTATCTCACCTCTCACCTGACAAAGATGTCCTTCAGAAATTCCCACTGATTCTGCTAAATATTGAAGGCACTGCTGGCGATGTTAGAAAGCCCATATCCATTTTCCAAAAGCTGGTAACACTACAAAGTAGCTAGTGAAGTCACCATGCTACCCATTTCCCTTATGTTAGGCCACTACGTATGTTCTGGTATTACATTGTGTCTAGAGCTCTATTTTCCTGCTGTTCCACTCGGATGCTCTTAAAACATGGCTTCTAGCAAAAGCAACACATTATATTTCCAGTTGTGGATAATATTGTTGAAGTAGCAGAATTCTGTTACAATTCTACTAACTAATGACTCCTTTTGGATGTGTTTTCAGTTTCTGGGTAAGTGATAATAGATGCTGCAAAAGCTGACTGGCACACTAGCCACTTGTTATTTGCATTAAATGGAAAAAGCTATTTTATGAGATAGCTGGAGACACCATGGAGAAGCAGCTGTTCCAGACACCGAGAGCACGGCTCTGCGGCAGCCTACGCTGATCTAGGTGCTGCCTGCTGGGGTGTCATCCTCCTCCTCGCCTGAGCCCTCCCTGGGCCGGCGCCAGCTGAGCTGGTCAGAACGCTGCATCAGCACAAAAACCTCGTCTTTACTGTCGGGTTTGTTTTCTGCTGACTTACAGTGCTGAAAGCTGGGCCTGGCAGGCGCTGGAGCCAGCCCAGGGGAGAGGTCAGGACGCACAGCCATGGACAGCAAGGTGAAACGGCTGTATAGCAACCAACAGTTAGGTTGGGTTGTGAGGCATTATAATTGCAGCCTGTATTGCATATAGAGATAGCTAGCATCTAAGCTGCGCGCCCAGGATCGCTGCACTGATTAGTGCACGATGTGTACGAATGTGTGTCAGAAACTAAATGCTGAACTGAGGCAACCAAGCAGTAAAAGATGTTCTGAAAGTCAGGGAAATGATTGTCTGAAATGTTGCTCTTTTTGGAAAACTGGCCGGACCGTACTTAGGATGTTCTGAGTAAAGATAATACTTGCTAGGTTTTTTTCTTGATTATATTTAGGAAAATAGAACTGCTCTGTGTTCATTATCAATATAGAGTAAACCCCAAAGCACACCTCTGTCTGGCATCAGTCTCATCTGCTGCTGGAAAATGTCCAGGAAAATGCCAAATATCAGCTATCTAACCAGACCACATGCAATAAAACATCTTATTAGTTGACCAGCATTGATCAAAATATCTAATCAGTGCAACCTTTTAGCTGTAATATTTACATTAAATTTAGTCTTTGAAGGCACTTGGGACACCCTTGTGCTGCAGGAGGCCAGGGCTGAGCGCAGCTCGTACAGGAGCCGGGACGGGAGCCTCCCACGGGCTCCCTTCCGTCCCAGGGGCTGGGGAGAGCCGGGCCCCGGCGCCTCAAGCCTGCTCTGCTGAGAAATTGGCTTCCTGCCTCAGACTTCGTGGACTCTAGTGGCCAAACCCACATACCTCCTGGATCACCTGCAACGGCTGCAATGCTGAAATGGCTCTAATTTCATAATACATAATGACAGGTTATGTCTGATCTTTCTGTTTTCAGATTGCTTACGAATTTCTGGTTATAATGAAGCATACTTACACCTGCTTCCCCTGGTGGCACAGATGAAAAATATCCTCCCTTCAAAGAACAAATTGTCTTACTCACTGTGGCGGATCAGCTACTCAATGTCAGGATAATTTCTTTACAGGGACTCTTAGCGGTAAAAGAAAGAGATAAATTAATAGAAAAAGATCCACTGTTACCAGCTTGTATATTGTTATCTCATAGGATAATAAATTTCTCTGTTTAATACATTTTGTATTAACTTGAGTCGAGCTTGTGGTGCTGCTTCCTTTTCCAGTCTCAACTGCAAGATCATTTTCTGCAAGTTGGAGAGAAAAAAAAAGCAAAAAACTAGAAAGCCAACTGTAGCTTTAAACCCTACTGCTCTAATTACCAAACAACATTGTTCGCCTCGGCAGCAAAATCAATATACTTCTACTAAATATCAATGTTTTTATTAGATTTTTTCTTAAAAAACCCACAAAATGCTGTTGATTTAAAAATTGCTGAAAAAGACAAGCAAAACAAAAGCTTCAGAACCACAGAAGACATCTGCTTTTTCTGAGATGAAAGCAGAGAAAGTCTTTTCTAAATGTGCTTGTGATAATGTGCTTTGCAGTGTCAGTCTTGCCCTTTCAAACATCATCATTAATTATTCAACACGGCAGGAAAGAAAAATTCAAGCTTCAAGCAATATGACAACTTGTGAGCTATTCAAAATTCCAGTCAAGGTTTGGTGGCAGTCCCTTCTACAAGCAGTATCAGTCAAGTTGCCAGGATTGGTGTCTAGACCCATACAGAGTTTAACAGAAACTAAAGCTGCTAAAGCAGTGAAGAAGAATTCATCAGGAATGATCCTTCTTGCAAGGAAGTTTTTCAGATAGATTTGTCAGTCCTTTCTACAAAATTGGGAAACTGTCCTGAAAACATATGATCTGAAAAGTGGTTCTTCACACTACAGGCTTGACTAATTTCTTCATTACCGAGTAATTTTGCTAGCTGTTAGTAGGCTAACTAAACAGATTTGTTCACTCAAGCATCTTCTGTGTCTTCTCTGAAAGAAGATATTAATGATCCACATAATCAAGAGAGTATATTGGACTAATATTTTCCACGATTAATCTCTACAATTGAAAAATTAATTTGATCAGATAGATTCTTTCAAGTGTTAATATCTACTGGATTAAAGGAATCTGTAGGCAGCAGTTTTATATTGAACAAATTTCACATTTGCAAAAATATCAGCCAACACTGATGAAAGCAGTATGTAATTTATATGTACTAGAGTGTATTTAATGGAAAAGAATATACATTTTTAATGAAAAAAAGTAGATAAAAACTGTACAAGCATATCAAGAGTTTTCTTGTAGTCATGACTGAACCCATTTTCTTTCTTCATTAGCATTCAATGGCATCTTCTTACAGCAGTACACAAAGCAGCTATGATATTCTCTTTGCATGCAGAGAATTAAGTAACAATAAAGTTCAGCTAAGTAGCCCTTTTCAAACTGTAAATCACAGTTGCTTCTAAAAGGTCTTCTTGTACTATTAACTTGCTTAACATTTGATTTCTTTAGGAAAAATCCCAAGAGAAAATAATTCCAGAATTTCACCCTAATTCTGAAATTTTACCACAACAGCAGAAATCACATTCAGAAGGCAATGAAAAATTCTACACTTTTCATACAGTGATGATTCAGTCTGATTTTGATCTGTGCCTATTGAAGCAGTAGTCTTACTTTTGTATTTTACACTGAGAGGCAATTGAAGTTCAATTTTTATAAATAAAAAACTATGTTTTAATGAACTATTTCTTCACAAAGAAAACAGTGATTCTTAAATTAAATAAGCTTTGCCAGCTAAGGTAAATAAAAATTGTCAGAACTTTTTCCATGGCAACTCAAACTTGGATTTACCAAACACATCAAAACTTACATTTGATAAACTGACTGCATCCTGCCCATCTTTCCTGGAGAAATGCAGGAGAAGGAAATAGGATGGGAAGGGAGGATAGTGGCGTGTAACCCCACCAATATTTGGGTTTGGCACCTACTCTGTCATGTGTTTTTTGCAGCTGTTGTCTGTCCATAAAATCTCCCCGTCCAGATCACAGCCATACTAAAGCTGTCCTGAAAAACAGATCTGTGCATAAAGTGGTGGAAAGTCTTGAGTGGTGTGTTTGCACCAGAGATCTACTGGGTAAATTTCACCTGCTGAATCTGTAGGAAAGGGATAGTTCTTAAAGCAAATTAACTACAAAATATTTCTGGAACAATATTTTTGGGTGTTATGCATTCAACATCTACTGATTTTAGGAAAGCTAGCTCTCTGGTTCATTTCTAGAAATTAGGACTTTTTAATCCATGGACCTTCTAGCTGTCATTCCTTCCTTCCTTTCCCTCTCTAAATTGTCCTTGGTAGCTAGACTTGTAAACATAAGCTTTTGTTGCCTGAAAAAAATAGTTTTTGTTAAAGGTGAAATCATTTTTATTGATTACAGTGGAATAGAGGTTTAATTTTCATCTTCAGAAATCCTCTTTTGACATTGCACATATTAAGCAGTACAAAAGAACAATCCTCACCCAGTGATGGAAGTGGGGACAAAGAGGAAATGTGAAAAAGAAACAGCTAAAGATGTTATAATACCCTGACACTCATTAAGTACTGCAGCCTGAAGTCAGATGTAAGTACGACAATCTATTTCATCACCAGGTAGCTAAAAGGGAAATTAAATAAGATAAACTCTGAAGAGACTAAACGAATTCTTTGTATCAGCCCTTACTATTAATGATAAGGAAATTCCTGTTCAGAACTTATTTTTCCTGAGTAATTAAGGAGAAGTACTAGCAAAGATAGAAGTATGTATGTAAGAATTGTTAGCCTAGCACAGGAAGCAAAATAGCAGTAAATCACTAGACCTCAAAGGCAGTCATCCACCCAGAGCAACAAAGAAATTAAAAATCAAAGCAGCCAGTGAAAACAATAAATAAAGCAATATTTACTGAGGACTGGAAGGAGGATAGTGATATGATCACATTTTTTAAAAGAAGGAGTTAGAGGTGATCTAAGAATCGTAGGACAGGAAATTTCAGTTAAGTATGGAGACATTCGCTACGACTATGGTTAAAAGCCTAGGGAGGGATCCTGTCTCTCGCCATGGACAGCGCCTGCTGTAGCTGGAGCAGGCAGGAGAGCACGCCTCAGTGCTGCCGACGGAGGCACGGGGGGCAGGATCCAACGGCGTGAGCCTTCTGCTCGGTCTGCAGGAGCAGCTCAGTCTGCACAAGGATCAGAGACAACACCCCTGCGAGGTGCTGCGTGGGATGGCTCTTGGCCCTCCTGAGTAGGTCCCCCAACAGGCGCTGGCTGAAGTGGTTTGCCACGGCAGCAGAAACTTTAGGCCTGGGAAGAAAACCTTTGTACCTACGAGAAATTTTTGAGTTAAAATAGATTGCAGCTCAAAAGAAGCTGGCACCACAGCTTTGAACAGCTCCTGGCTCCTGTAAATTGCAGAGAAGGACAAGCTGGGACACAGCTGTGTCACTGAGGAAGGAAAACTGCAGCGAAAGGCTGTGGTTCATCACAGTTTGAAGACCAGCCCTGGTTAAGCAATATCCACTTGCTGCTTGGACTCAATGGACAGACCTGTTCTCCAAGAAGTCCCAAAGCTGCTACCTTACCTCAGCCTGGTGTTCTTTAAAAAGCTTCAGTGGGTTAATCCTAGCTCTTCTAAGGAAGATTTAATGAAGATCTGGATGTGACTCATTTCCTAAATTAAAGAAAGCTTAACTGAAAAGGAAACCGGTGGATTTTAAGACAAGCTGGAATAACAGCCTGTTGTTGCCACATGGGTTAAAATAGTCTGTTTACACAGGGCTTGTCACGATATTGAAATTATGAGCATAAGAAGGAAAGAAAGCAGAGGGGCTAGAGAGCAGAGGTATCTCTATTTAGTCCTTACTGTGCCAAAGCAGAAAAGATTAAACCTTTGCTCTTTAATATTGTTTTTGCCTTTCCCTGCCCCTCTTCCCTCAGACAAACTTTCACTGAAATCAATGGCAGTATAGCTCTAAGTATCTTAAGTCAGTAGGATTGCAGGATTTGGCTTCCATAACTCATTATTTATGCATGTGTTTTCAGGTAAAAGCTGGGCAAATCACATGGTAATTATTAGTGTTCAAACTGAAATCAGATCACTTGACCCTAAATTGCCTCTTGCCCCAAGTCTGTTACTACAACAATATTCTGCTTCGTAGTAAAATATTTAGTTTCAAGGAGTTCCCTTAATCTGAGTGCATTTTTTCATCTTTTTTCCCCCTTACATTATCACTGTCATAGCATTCTTTATATGGTTTTATCTATGAAATATTTTAAAAAAGTGTTTTTAAGCAGTCCCTCTTGTTAGACCTATCTAAGCAGACTTAGGAAACAATACACTTGAATCGTATTAGGAATCATTGCCATTACTTGAATGAAACTGTTCCACAGTTTCCCTAGTCTTACAAGCCTCCTTTGGGCAGGACTGCAGTGCTAGTGAGCTAAACTCTGTTAGTTTACATCCAAGTTTTGAATCAATAAATATCTATGGCAAAATATCAACAGAACAGAATCAGATTCTTAGTTCAAGCTTTCTCGGTTCAATGTGAGAAATATACTGTCTGAAAGAAGGCTCAAGAATTTTTTTTCTGAATATACAAGTACAATTTACGACCAAGAGCAATGATGTCATCTGTCTCCATTTTCCTTGAAAACCAAATAATGGAGCCAGGTGCCCCTTGCTCTAGGTTTCTCATGCATGTGTGTTTCATTCCTATATTTTTTCTTTTGTAATCTCCATTTTTGTTTAGGGACTCTATTCGCTTTTGACAGCCTAAGCCCTGAGCACAGGTCTGTAGCCAGATGCAAGCCTGCACAACACATACACAGAGGAGATACTAGTTTTTTTTGCCTGAACTCTGAGTTGGTACAAACTCATCCTCTCCATATCTTACCTCATAGCAAGAAACTGACTCAGAGCTGATGAGCCCTTCTGAAGGCCACCAGTCTTGGTGTCTACTTAATCCAGTGACATGTTTTCTGGATACAAACTCATGGTTACCAGTAATTTACCACACACAGGACTTGGAGATTTGGAGAGGCATATAATTCTTGAACTGTGTTTTTGCTGAAGCAGCAGCAATAGCAGCTCCTAATTTTGAGATTCAAATGTTCTAGGTGTAATCTCAAACTGCACAAAGATGTCGTGTTAAACTTGCATTATAAAAACATTTAAAGCTGCTCCCTTTGCAATTTTCACCACTCTGCTCAGTAACCAATTTGTAACAACACAAGACAGATCTGAATCCTTTTCAGAAAGAAATAAATTGGCTGAACTAACCCTTTCCTGCAGGATTCTATTTAACCATTCTTTGAGATTCTGTCCCAGGCCTTTGAAAATTATATATATATCCACCTTGGCATCATCTCTTATGGGCTTTCTTTATTCTAAGGGAGCAAAAACAAGTGGACAAAAAAAAGATTAAAAGTTTCCTGAAAAGAAATATTGTCAAAGTTTTGCCTTTTGCCCTTTTGCAATTACCGTTGATTTAAGTGTCTACATCATATAGACTTTTAAAACTACTTGTTTCATTCAGATAAATAAAATATAACAAAATAACTTAATTGCACAAGTTTATATAAATTCCTGTTTGCCAACTTCCAAACAAATCTTTTCTTTTTCATTTGTGAAAATGTGAAAATTTCCATGAAAATTTTCTATAGACCCTGTCTCCTTGCAAAATAAGAGAAGTCTTTACTCAAAATGAGGGAAGAAAAAGAATATTTTGAGGTAAAATGTTGTCAACCATTATTGCATGAAAAGCTGCATTCAGTGCTAGAAATAGTTAAAGCTAAAACATCAGAATAACAAAACTTGTTTTCTTATACTTTTATAGACCCCAGTTTTCAACACTCCTTAGAGAAGTTTTTCCAATCCAGATAAATATCTCGAACTAGTAGAGGAATATGGTGACAGCGTCCTGTCTTTGACATACTTTCTGTGAGTTCATCTGGGGAAGGAGAAAGGGTAGACAAAGTAATAAACACAAATGAAGCAGAAAGTATCTAACAACAGAAGAGGAAAGAAAAGAACAAAAAGAAATTACATAGACTTTATTAAAGAGAATATTCTGGGAAGGAAACTGAAAGGTACTGAAGTGTGTGAAACCATTGCTCAAGTGGAAGAAAGGAAAAGGCAAACAGAAAAATCCATTGTCAGATGGGAATTAAACCAAAATTAAAGGATACCTGAAAGTAACAACAGGGCTTGAAAAGATAAGACCAGAAGAAGGCACATAAAGGGCAAAGAAATGGCAGTAACTGGATGTAAAATCATCAGTGTTGAAACTGGTGCTTAACAAGGGTCTACGCAGCCACACGGTGTGGCTTGGAGGAGCTTTACCTTACAAGCTTTCTCAGATTATTTTGGTATGTTGTTTGGGTTATCTAACTGGAAAGGTGGTTTATTACTGAGAAAGGGAGAATGTCCTCTATCTCTAATGGTCTCACTAGCACTCAAACCTGCAATCTCTTTACAAAGACTGAGGGGTATTTGATATTTGGCATTCTACAATTCAGAATAGTTTCTCTAAGCGTTTACTGAAATTTTGCTCAGAAAATTCCCTGAGCGACAAAAGATACTGGCATCCCAGCAGCTTCATGCAAGTAATCAAAGCTGTTGGTTCATAACGGTATTATCCTTAAGGTGGATGATCACAAATCCTGACTAGTCTTCACATTTATAAGGTGTGACAAAGAGAAGAAAATGGAGGATACCTTCCCTTCATTACTATAAAACCTCCTGCCTTACTTTTTTCTCCTCAAAGTAAGCAGTTAACAAAAGAAGAGTAGAAATAAGTGCCCACACTGGCTTCCTGCTTTCTCAAACTATAAAACTTCTTCATCATCTCTAAGTTGATTCCCACATATTCTCTTGAAGTGGGGTGGGGTGGTGGTTAAGCTGATACATGTCTCAGTGTAAATCCAAACTGCCATAGTTTACAGGGCATTGGCAAGGCTGAGTCTGCTCCATCTCTGTCTGCCAGCAGATTTCATCCCTTGACTAAACAAAAAGAGACACTGCTGCAGAGCAATATCCAACAAAGTGGATGTAAGTTCCTTATCTGAAAGGTTATGCTACACTAGTTAACAAAATATGATACATGGCATAGTTTTGACTCATGTCAATGAGTACTTTCGCAGTCAGTACCTAAGTACAGTTTGTAGGTTGTAAGAGGCCAGAAGCCACTCTTGATAGACAGTGTGAATGAAATATCTCTGTTTTGGGCAGTAGGAAACTTTAACTGTGGGGGCACAAGGTCTGCTGAACCAGGGATGAATCCCTGCTATATTATGTAACCTGTAACCATAGCAGTCATGGTGGTTATAGGGTTACATAAACTTCTCATATTCTCATATTAGATAAAGGGCCTAATTAAAATACATTTTTGAGGCTAGATCATCTACTTGTAACTATGCACCAGTAGAAAGAGTCTTGTAAGCAGCATTTATTTTTTCAGTTAAATCTGAGCTGAAAATATAGAGGAAAAACATTTCCTTTCAGTTGTCCTTTCAAAATCTGGAAGACCTGGCCCTACTCTCTACCTTGTGCTGTGGGTATTCTGTTCCAGGACTTTGTGAGTACTAATAAGATATTTAAGGTCATATCTCCTAGCTCTGTTTACTATGGCTGCTTTTCTTTCCCTGATTGCTGCAAATGACTGCTTTTGCTAAAAAATAATCCCCCTCTCACTGACAATCATGCTGCAGAGAATATTTTAAGTAATAAGAGGCAAATCACAGTAGTGAGTCAGCCAATCAGTCAATCAAGAAAATAGTGAAGATTGGCCAAGCAGCAATCTTGTACATATACATTCCCCCTTTGCATGGCCCATCAGTGTCAAATTCAAAATGCAGGTGCGTAAATGCACTTTGGCTGCAGAGACACTCATCATTGCAAACTCCAACCAGCTGATAGGTATGCTTGGTAGAGTGGATCATTGTTCAGATTCCCTTCTCACCAGGGGAAGAATTTTGTTTTCAGACTCATTTTTGTCCTTCAAGACCAAGAAAGAAAATAAGATGGATGAACCACATGGAGATTCTATCTACTGGTATGAGAAATCAATCTGAATGGTCTCTTTCTAAGCTGCTTCATTTCCTCTTCCTTCTTGGTTGAGCTCTTCTCAGTTGTCCTCCATATTCTCACTGTGGACTGTGGCCTTAAATATGACCCTCTTTTAGACACTGACATTCAGTGAGACTACACAAATGCTTGCTATCTCCAATGCTAAGCATCCAACCTAGGTAGTTACATCAGGAGTTATGGGTTCCTTGTCTTAATGAAGAGATTTTTTTTTCCCCCAAAAGGCAGCTCAGACCTTATATATCCAGCTCCTCTTCTGAATATTTATGTGAAAGTGTCTGTCCCCTACATTGATGATAGTCTGAAGGGACTGATTTCATGATTTAGGCCTTTAATTTATGTGCCTGAAATTAGGTATAGGAATATACCTTTATCACACCAAAATAGCTAAAGCCAGTCTAAGTGGCTGTTGTGATACCACTTTGCCTCTTGAATATAGCCACACCTAGTCTCTTTTCTGATCTTTCCTGACACTGGAGCGTACCTAACACAGTCAAACCATTTTCAGGGTGCTATAGCATTATGAAAAATCAGCTCTGTGTAAAAGATATCTGTTGTTCTGGCTCCATAGACTGGCTCACTTCAGCTGTGGATAAGTTGTTGGTGTAGGAGTGAAAATCTGAGACTGAGAAGGAGTGTCGGAATCCAACCTAAATCAGCAAGGATTTAGATAGGCTTATATTGTTTTGAAACAAAAGACGAAGCATAAATCTGTTATGCACCTGGTTTCCTGAATAGATTCATGTTGCTGACTTAGGCAGCTGGTTTGTTAATGGGATTTAAAGCAAGTAGCAACCACAGCATAGACGCCTAAACCAACCAGAATTAAACAATAACAAATGTCTAAAGTTCCTATCCTTTGTGGACTTAAATGCTTATCTTGATAGATACATTTACAAATCTGGCTTTTAGGCTAGAAACTCATTCCTGCACTTAGATGCTTAAGTCTGTGTCTGAGAACAGACAGCTTTCTTGCTGTTTTGTCTTCAGAGGCTAATGATGCCAGCACAAGATGCATAAGAAGCAGAAATGGAGACCCACCAGGGAGTGAAAGGACTGGGGTCCAGGCCTTTTCTACCACTGGGAGACTGCAGTACAACATGTCCCTATAGTATCTTGGAGAGAAGTACCTTGCATTTCTGCTTTTGGCATTGGGCCATTGTGTATGAAGATTATTGAGCCCAGACAAAAATAAAGGGTCCAAAAAGGGGCGATATTCCTGGACCTATCTCCATGCACATAAAGAAACACACTCAAGGTCCTCTGTGTTAGCACTGAGATTGGCTATACATGAAGGAATTCTGACCCAGAAGCCACATACCTGATTTACTGTGGCACCATGCCTGACCCAGTAAGCCCATGGCTTATTAGTTTTGGCACAGTATCAACTCAGCATGGCTAAATAGTTTTTAGTTCTGATCAGCTCAGAGTATGAGCAGAACAAGCGCCAGTCTGTCTGCACATGTCTGCATATCTTAGGTGTCGTGGCATTTGATTAAGTGGTGAGAGTTCTTCAGTGCTTTTCCTTGGACAATATTTAAGCACTGAACATTAGACAGTTACTGGGAAAAAAAAAAAATAAGGGAGTTGGGCCCAAGCCCCAAGGACTACTCTTTCTACCTGAAAACTTAACTTTTCCTTGTTCTTCTCAGTGATGTTACCTATTCATGTAGCCTAACTGGGAAATTCAGTGAAAGGAGGGAATGGGGAAATGCTTTAATCCTCTGAATAAAACTGCTGCATACCAAGAATGCCAGAGTTATGGAGGAAGAAGAGCAGTCACAGGAAGCCCCAGAGAACCAAGTCTAGGAGACTAAGAAATGGTTCTGTTCCTTTCCAATCCATATTTGCTTGGTCTCTTTCTGTCCTAATGAGACTCTTGAACTCCCACCTGAACACAAAATCAGCTTCGGCTTCAGAGTGGAGCATAGCCTCTCCTGGGCTTTAGAATATGCAAGTTCAAATCTGCACCAGGTAATGCAGAGGGAATCTAAAGTGCAGGTGTTCCATATCCTAGCTAATTACGTGAACTACCCTCATATAGATATTGTCTCTTCTGTATCAACTGTAGTCCTCAGTAGGTCTAAAAACTTAGTGTATTTATGATTCAAATGGTTGTCTGCCTAAACCTGGAGTGGAGAAGCTGTAGGGAGAAATCTGCGCCTCTTATTAATTATAATTAGTTTCTTTTGGAAGCTACAACTTAAGCAACAAGATATTCATTGAATTTAGGCACCTACAGGGATGCCTTTTTTCATTCTATGTGGTGCAAAGTTCTAGCTCCTTCAGAAGTGGGAAATGGTGGCATTTGCTTTTCAGCACTTAGCTAAAAAGTTGTCTGCCTGGGTCTTACAGGCGTTCTCCTTGAATGTGAAAGTTACTTGTTTGAAGCTCTTTCTTCTGAGATATATGTAGAGGAGAAGTTTCCCATTTTCTAGGCAAATATCGTATTACTGAGGCCTCTGTGCTTTCAATTGGACCCAATGTAATTTTAGATACTGTCTAAAGGCGGTGTTCAGTGAATGGAGATGTAGAACAGACATTCATATCAAATGCAACCCCAGGTTCAAAACAGAAGCAGGAGTGCCAGCTGCAGCACTCCCGGTCATGTACAGTAATGCAACTGCACACGTTTGAAGGAGTTTATGCCAGAAAACATAAGCAGCTAAGGCTTTTATGTAGGTTAGATATGGGGAGAATGTTTTGATAATTTTTCTGATCTGAGTTTCTTAAGTTCCATTGAAGGTGTTTAAGAAATATTTATTCTCACCTTCAGGCTTGGTGAAAAATTTATGCCAATTTTCCAACTCCTTTACTGAAAGTGCAAATGACTTTTTTGTCATCTTGGCATATCTCAATATTTTACTTTTCCATAAGATGCATAATTTGTACTGGACATGTTATGGCTCATTTTTCTCTTCTGTCTTCTATAATGTACACTATTACATATATTCTGTTTATTTTATAATTTGCATAAATGCTAGCTCACCCATTACATATTGGTTTATTTTAATTTCTCCTGGTTTGAGCCTTTCAATCTATATTATATTCTGGCCCAAATTTTTTAGTGTCACTTGCAGACATGGAAATAATAGTAATGGTAGTTTTACATTCCTTTAACTCATTTAGGTGCATATTGAGTAAATACATCAGGCTCTATACTTTCACTCTTGTACTAACTGTTGAAAGATACTTGCCTAAAAAAATTATTTAACCTTGCCACTACGCTGTTGCTGATTCTTTGATTATCCTACTACTACAGGAGTCTATATGTCAATTTGTCTTTCTAAATTTTAGTTAATCCAGTTTGTTTAACAAGAACTCTCATCCTACAGCTGATAAGCCAGAGGACAGTGCTGCCATTCGGACAGACCTTGACTGGAGAAATAGGCAGAGAGGAACCTCATGGAAATGCAGAGTCCTGCACCTGGAGAGGAATAAGCCATGCCCCAGTACAGGCTGGTGGCTAATCAACTGGAGAACAACTTTGCAGACATCACCTGGGGATGCTGGTGGACAAGTTGGCCATGAGCTATCAATGCACCCTCATGGCAAAGAAGACCAACACTAACTGAGGCTGTATTAGGCAGGATTAAGGAAGGTGATCCTTCCCCTCTACTCATTACATCTGGACTACTGGCTCCAATGCTGGGACCTCAGTACAAGAAAGATATGGATTTACTGGAGTGAGTCCAGCAAATAATCACAAAGATAATTAAGGGACCAGAGCATCTGTCTTATGAGGAGAGACTGCGAGAGCTGGGCCTGTTCAGCTTGGAAAAGAGAATGCTCATGGGGGATCTGATCAATGAGTAAATGCATGCCAGGAGGGTGTAAAGAAGATGGAGCCAGACTCTTCTCAGTGATGCCCAGTGACAGGATGAGAGGCAATGGGCACAAACTGAAACAAAGGAAATTCCATTTCAACATAAGAAAATACTTCTTTAGTGTGAGGGTGGTTGAACATGGAAACAGGCCCAGAGATATTGTGGAGTTTCTATCCTTGTAGATATTCAAAACTCAATTGTACATGCTCCTACCTGAACGGGGGTTTGGACTAGATTATCTCCAGAAATCCCTTCCAACCCCAGCTATTCTGTGATTATGTGATTAGTTATTAGCTAATACAGCAGACTTCTAGTATTTCTGTCTGCTCGATTTTTTTTTTTTTTTTTTTTTTTTTTTTTTTTTTTTTGTCTTAATTGAACAATTGCCTTAACTGGGATACGGACTAGAAGACATTATTTTATTAATTACATGCTATAAAGAAGACAGAACTTTCTTTATAGATTGCAAAAATTATATGACATTGTCCTTGGGGGAAAAAAAATACAAAACTCCAACTGATTGTATGATTAAAGACTTTACATGCACACAAGAGAGTAATATATTCATCTTTAACATATTTATATTTTACAGTGATTCACTGTAGGCCTTTATCTATGGTCAGTTCTAACTGGACAGAAGGCACAATTAGAAAGGTTTAATTTGAAGAAGAGGGTGACAAGGATATTTCACTTAGATATTTACTTTTCCTAGCTTTTAGAGTTCCGTTTTTTGGAAAAAAAAATGCCTCTTATAAGTGTATTTATCAGTTGAACTGTAGACACACTTTCCATTTCCTAAACAGAAACATAATTAGTGTTCACTACAACCGTGGCTGGTGATATATTAACTGAATAGTTGCTTTGAAATGAGCAGTTGATATCAGCATTATGAAGAGTAACTTGAAGTTACATCCTACCAAATGTTACAGTCCCTGCACCAGCACACAAGGAGTCCAGTTAATTCTCAGATCTGTTCTTCAAATACTCCCACTGAAGTTGAGCAGTTGTTTAAAATGAATAAAAATATCAGAAATCAGCCCATATAGAGTCTATCTCATTTCTTATAATCTATAGTATTTAATAAAGACAAAAATACGTCTGGCTTTTCCTACATGTGTTTCTGGGAGTGTTATACATGTAACAACATGCACTTATACCAACACATGTACCTATACATATATATATATATTTGTATGCATATAAACACATCTACAAGTACTTACATACATATAATTGAGATATACCCCCTCACACAGACTAAAGCATGTATTGAAAAAAAAAATAGATAAAATTTAAAATATGCAGGCTGAAAAGAATTTATAAATAAACTGCTTGTATTTTTTTCTTTCAGCCTGATTTGATTAGAGCTGCTCTATTATATATTGAAGCAACAGATGATGCAGTCAGTTTTCATTAACCTGGTAGACTTTCAAAAAACTCACAGATTTATATGATAAAAAAAAAAGTTACTACTTTACTTCAAGTTCTTATTTTCATAGCCTGAAAACAATAACTTTTTACAGAAGCATTGCTTTTGCATACCAGGAAAAAGAACAGTGACAAAAATTGTCAAGAGCCCTTTCCTCTAAGGAACAGGAACGCATCTGTGAAAAAGGCTCTGATTGTTTTTTCTTTTTTTTTTTCATTTGAGATCACTTACCAAAAAGCCCATATAAATCAAATTTATATAGTGCGTCTTTATACGTGCCAAAGCCCTTGAGCCTACTGAAGTTGAAATCCTTCACAAGTTCTCTGGAAGTTGCTATTTCACTCATACAGTAAATGTTGTTTTGTTTGGTACTTAATCTAGTTAAATAATAAGGGATTTCACACACTTAGCTACCATGTCCAAAACCAACTTTCTCATACAGCTGGAACACAAACATTGGCTTTCCTAGCTGTCCTGAACTTGGTATGTGTCATATGGAATGCAATCACACTTTGTCTATGAGGACTGGCTTGAGAAATTTATCTTTTCCCATATTAATCTTGCCAGTGATCTGATTACATTGTATGAGCAGGATATTAAACTGAAAGACAAAGTCTATCACAAACCATAGATTGTAACTTGCTCAAAGCAGAATCAGTGCATTCTCTCTCTCTGGAAACTCTCTTATGAGTATCTGCTGCACTTATTAAAAAAAATTAAAAATACTAGTAATATTACTCACAAGCGTGTGTGCACTATTAGCATTGCTGTAGCTTAGATGGCCAAAGGATAGAATGGAGGCTGTTTATAGAAAGATTTTAATATCTTTTACTTGAACATCTGATTTAGTTGGAAAAAAAAGAGCATGTCATCTGTGTCACACTCCCCTCTGCACACATTCTTCCTCTTCTCCCATCCTCCAGCCAGGGCCAGGCCCCCTCCATGCTGCTGCTCACCCTGCAGACCTGGCTGTAGCTCTGCCCAGCTGCAGCCCTGGCTCCTGGGCAGACCTGGACCCAGCTGTAGGTTGATGGTCTCCTGGCCTCGTCACATGGAAGCTGTGGCTTGTCTCCAGCCATGCCTGTGGCCCTCCTGCTCCTGATGAGGCTCCTTGGATGGACCCCGGCCCTGCTGCACCACCTGCCGTGTTCAGGCCCTGGGGGATTGCGCCCATCAGCAAAGGCACAGCCCGTGCTGGTCACCCTCCTCGTCTTCTGGGTCCCCAGAGGAACACCTGGTGTCCTTCCCATTTACCGCAGCTCTGCTTATGG
This sequence comes from Rhea pennata, assembly GCF_028389875.1. Taxonomy (NCBI): domain Eukaryota; kingdom Metazoa; phylum Chordata; class Aves; order Rheiformes; family Rheidae; genus Rhea; species Rhea pennata. The sequence goes on along the minus strand of NC_084664.1, from coordinate 144,352,538 downwards.
TCTATTCTGAATAATAATGAAGGCTATCGTGTGAGAAACTACAAGAGATGTGGCCCAAAGTTTGAAGTTAGGCCAATAAAAACTTGATAATGTTCAGGAGAGTTCAAGAGATAGGGAAATCTCAGTCTCAAGTGGAAAAGTTAGGAATTGGTTTACAGGAGCAAGACGTTGTACATTTCCTAGGCTAGACATATTGCAGTTTTACTTAAGATTTCAAGAGATGATAAATAAGCCATGTGTTCAACTGAGCAAACTTAAAAAAAAGAAAGACAAGTATCTCTAAAATTACACTTTAACTATTTCAACTCATAAGAGTATTTTAATTTGGAAAGGAGGTCTGAACTGCCTATGAGCTTGTGAATTCACAGACAAACTGTTAGTAAACTTGGAAGCAGATCTTTGTAATTGTACTGACAGAATCCTTACAGATTCAGTCTGGAATATGTATAGTATGAATGTCAGATTTACGATATAAATATAGAATATAAAATATTTCTAGACACTCATATCGGTTTCTAAAACTACTCTAGTCACTACAAACAAAGCCAAATTAAATTATTATTATTATTAAATTAAATAGTATGAAACTAGTAATATATTTCTTTGTAGCTGTAAAAGCAGTAGCAGTCATACAGTTAGGACTTGGTGGCTGAAGGAGGGTCTGTAATGTCTGTATATATTATTTGACACAGTACAAATCCATTTAGGGAAAAGTACATAGCTATAGAGCAAAGGCAGTAAAGTATATTAGGGATGAAAACATAATTCTGTCAATGATATAAGCTCATAACCAGTCACAGATGGTAAAATGCTAATGATAGTAGAGAAAAGGTGTAAGTGTTCAAGAAATATTAATCCTCTGTAATTGATGAGAAGTAGAATACTGTATATGTATCAGATGAAGACAATGAAATACTCTATGATTAACCCCAGAAAAATTTCATATTATTGTCTGAATAACATGAACTACAAGTACTAGAAGAGCTGGTAGAATCCAGCCCACTGATGCTTTCAATTTTCACGAACCATGGGACACTAGGAGAATTTTAAAAAACTAGAAGTGTCTATGATGTGGAAGTAATACAATGGGCAAAGAAAACAACTATGACAACCATAATCCTATTGGATTAATATCCAAACACTCATTTGGAAAAAACTTTTGGAAAAGTAAAAGAAAACTGATATAAGAGAAGAGTGATTTAATTAAGTATCATAATTATCACTACTTCTAACCAGCTGGTTTAGAGAAAGAAAAACTTATCAAAAACAAAACACTGATTTCATTCTTTTACGAGTCTGTATGTTTCATTCGTAAACACAATTATCTAGATATAATACATTTGGATTTTGCATTACCTTTCTTACTATTGCTTCTCATTCTAATACAACATCAACAACATAAGTAGATGGATGCCTATATTAAATAGTTTTCAGTAGAAAGATATAATTGAATGATGAGATTCTGAATGGGCTCTCAAAAATTATTCAGGCCTTGATAGCTGGCCCAAAATTATCTAAAATGCTCTTTATATATAGAGTCAGAAATAAATATACTGGAAATAATACAGTATACATCTATGGATAAAAGGTAACACCACATAGTCACACATAGCAAAATCTATATTCAGTCCCTGCCAGACAATGTATCATATAAGTAGATAAAACAGAAAAAGAGTGAGAGAAAAGAGTTATTATTTTTCATTGATCTATATTATGGTATATGGATTTTAATTCAGAAAATATCTACTATGTTCTTTTCAGTCAACAGGTACATTCTGGAATCAAGGCCAAGGAACTTTGTCTCAGGTCACACAAAAAATCTTTAGAAATACTTCTGAATTTTTCTAAATATTTATTTATTCTTCTTTTAAAAAATCATTTTTTAGATATAGACAGGAAATAAAAACAAGAATCATTTCCCTCAAACATTTTACATAGTAGTTGTTCCTTTACCTTGTATCTTCTGTTCCTTGTTTCAGATACTCTATAAACTTCTCCATATGCATTCATTCAACAGATTGTTTTCCAACCAGCTTTGTAAATTAAATATAAAATTAAGATGCTTCTTCTTTATAGAAAGAGTGGATATTGTATGACTACCCTACCGCTCTCTAATTTCAGAAGAGACTAGCTCTCCTTTTTTTCTTCTCTGTCCTCTCTCCCTCAGTCCACATTCCTATAGCTTCACTTCACTCAAGTGACTCACATCCTGTCCTTGTGCTAGATCTGGCAATCGTCTGACCTACATGAACCAATTCATGTCAGGAACTCAGTAAAAAAACAAAACAAAACAAAACAAAATAAAATAAAACAAATTTCTAACAGATTTGTTAATTGAATTGGCTCATTATGCACCTAAAGGAAGACCAGGGCAAGATCACACAACCAAAGCCACAAGGGAGAGAGGAAGAAGGGGAGTGGAGGGAATAGGATTTCCCATTTTGGCAATAGCGAGCCATTAAGTCAGTCCTGCCAGAGCATATTATTGCACCACCAGATACCCACATGCTGTTGTTGTATGTGTGCCCTCCAGATCTTTATTTGAAGCAATCTTCACCAACTTTTTCTTTTCTTTTGTTATTGTTTTTCTGTGCATTCATTATATTGAAGGCAGCATGTGTTTAGAGCAGAGGATTATCAGCTATACACCCGTATGAAAAGGCAAAAAGAAGTAATTTAATCCAAAGGCCTGAACCAGCTGATAATACTAAGGTTTTAAATTATCAAGTCAGTATTTTCAAAAAAGACTTATTATCCTTGTTTTTTTTTATTTAGAGCTCAATATCACACTTTTTCAAGTATCATTTGCATAAAGTATAGAACAGTTAGACTCTGAAAATCATGTGTTCATGTTTCCCAATTAGCAGCTCCAGCTTCCTAGCCACTTTTGAAAAATCTCAGCCATGATGCCCTCCATTTGGTAGCCAGCTGCTGCCATTTTCTACATACAAGTTTAGTCATCAGCTTCAGCCCATTCTAGAAAGACGATCTGTGAGTGAATGCACAACTGAGTTCCCATGACTATCCACACTTTCATGGTCCTCAAGATGGATTCACCTAGTCCAGGGTTGTCATTACACTTGGAAATATACACACACACACACAAAAGTGTATATAGTATATAAAAGTATATATATTATATTAAAGTATATATTTTATATGTATATGTTTATTTTTATATGTATATATACAAGTATAAGATTAACTTCCCAAGTATAATTTTTCTGTGGAGCTAATCGTTGTGGTAGCCACAGAATGTTATGCTAAAGTGTACTGTAATATACTCTCCTAAATAAAATGACTACATTCCAACTTTACTTGAAAAAAAGATATTTAGATATTTTTTGTCAATTAGCAGATCTTTTAAAATTGATGATTGAAAATTAAAATTGTTTTGACTCTTATCAGGTGTCATCTCTAAGAATGAATGGAAAAGTATGTTCAAAATGAAAATATCATCACAGAGCTTCTTGCCATCTATCAACATTCTGGTGAAGAGATTGCTACATTCTGAGATATGAATTGTATTTTACACTTTTTTTGAAAAGTTTTGCACCTGGGGAAGAGATAAATGAGTAATCCACAGTAGCTGACAGATCTGTTTGCATCAAACAAATATTTAAATTCACATAATTGACATTTGCTGCAAGATTGATTAATTTAACCTGAGAATAGGCATTTTCTAAAATTTTACTGATTGTAAGCTGTCCAAAGAATTTAAATTGAAACAAAGACATTCCACTGGGTGGAATGCCATTATTTTTTTACAGGAAGAACTGGAGAAATAGCCATAAAACTTTACAGCTATGAAGGTTAAGTGATTTTATCTGAGGGCAAATAGCGGAAAACTATTTGTGTACCTCCCTGCAAAACTGGAAACCTAACTAATGTGTTAGTGTGACGGCAGGCATGCTTGTGTTATCTGTTTGAAAGAGAAAGAGTTTGCAAGCACTGAAGAGATTTGTAGCATGGGATTTCTCAAGAAATCCCACCTGGAGTGAGAACAAGGGAAAAAAATCTTGGACATGACCCAGCACTGTAATGAATATGCATCTAGTACTTTATCAAGCTAGCCATTAACATAAAAATGATAATAATAGATAATTTAAGGAATATTTGTCAATTATCTCTTCAGTCATTCATTAGTACTAATTTTTATTACTGAAATATGTAAGAACCTCTGACAAAAAGTAGGTGTCCATTGTGTATCACTGTGAGACACAATCTCAGACCTACAGTTTTCTCTCTAAGTCTACACAAAGAAGAGAATGAAAGGGAAGTGCATAAAGTAAGTGCCAGAGAAGAGGAAGGACAGGAACTTAGAATTATAGACCTTAGAATATGATGCTTCTTCTGCTACTTTGAAAGATTTGTCTTTTTTTAATTCTATTCTACTTCTGTTCTCTGTAGACTGAGAGATATAGCCTTTGAATGTGAGGTAAATGACTACTAGAAACAATTCCTAAATCAATAAAGAATGAAGATGAGCAACTTGATGAGTTAAAACTAGAAATCTTATCTCCTTCGCTCTTGGTAGAACTTTTTGACTTACTTGTTGTGAAAGTTTGAAAATAAAGAAGTTAAACATTCCAACTCTACACTCTCAAATTACATAATCACCAAAATTACATAATCTCCAAAGCCTAAAATACCTAACATTCGATTTTCTTTTCCCTTCTTGCATTGATATAAGTAAAGATTAGTGAAGGCCACTTGCTCATTCTAGTGTTCATGGTACATCTTGTTTCTTGTTCCTGCTTCCTCAAATTATTCAACTGCCTAATATTTTTAATCCTAACCTGCTTTTGTCTTCATTGAATATGATTATGAGTCTCCCATAGGAATATCATAACAATATACTGAGCTACAGTGTTACGAGAACTTATATGCTATCATTAAGACACTTTAGACAACTTTTTTCCTCTATAAATCATTTAGTATTGAAGATAGAATTAATTTTAAAGGCAAGTAAAACCAAGAAACTCTGTTAAAGAGGAAACTATATAAAGAAAAACTCTAGGGGAGGAATAAATACTTTTTTCTTTTCTTTAAGAGAAGTAGCCCAGAAAGTAGAACATAAGAAAAAAAGTTGAAGGAAAAAGCCGTTATTTATGTTCTTTAGACCAGAATTCTTTACTTGGAAGACTTTTAGTCTGGACTACACTACAGTGCAATCTGAAAATGATGAACATTTAGTGCTTAGAAATATACTAAATAACTTTACAGATGTGCTTGTTCTCAAAACTGATGACAAAAAGATTCCAGTAACATTTGGTTTAGATTTATTCTATAATCTAAGTCTCCATTCTGGTACTGTTTGCATTCTCCAGATTATGTAGCTAAAAGAGCTCAATATGATAGCTAGGACTCTTTTGAAGCTGATTTTACTTTTTGCTTTTTACAAAGCTTGGAGGATATCCAGACAAAATGAATTGGACACAAGTTCCCATGACAGCTGTTCTTCCATAGATCTTTTGTTCCAAACCTTCTAACTCTGCTGTAGACTAATATCAGTTATGACAATTTTTCAATATATTCTATGTTTAGATATAAATGAAGGGCCATCTTATTGTTATTCAACTCAGTTCTGATTTCCAAGTCACTCATTTAAGACAAGAGAGGTTTTACATATACTGATCTCTATATCTTATGAAAAACTTCAATATTTCAGTTCACTTAATACACAGCCTCCCTGAAATGGCAGAAACTTGGAAATACAGAAACTAAAATTGTTTACGTCTGAGAACCAACAGAAATGAATTTTTCACATTGAAGCAGGCCTGGCAGATCTGACCATTCATAAATAATGTTACGAATCCTCTTGGATCTGGATCGTCTTCAGATAAAGCAAAGGCTCAGATCTGGAATCAGTTTGAACTATGATTAAAAAGAAACCTCCAAGCCCTTTTTTGATTTTCACTCTGAAAAGAACACAGTGGATGCTCTTTCATAGACCAGACTGATAAACTTGTTTTCAAAGATGGGACCGCAAATAGTAGTTTTTAAAAGTCTACATACTGAATTTTACAACAGAATTTACTTCTGTTAATTTCTGGAAGTTAGGGTTTTGTTTTTCTTTTTTCTTTTGGCTATATCTCCTGTGGTTTGTAGATCGTTTGTTTCTCAGCGGTTCTCTGGTGTGAACCATTTGCCAGCTACACATGACTATTATTCAAATACATGACTAGTTCAAGATAAATAATTCTATTAAGATTTCACATTGGAAATCTTTGTTGGAAAATTATTTGACACTGGAGGTATATTTTGCTGGAAAATGAATAAAGATGCTTGTTAAGTGTTCAGAATACCTATTGTTCTAAAAATGTCAAAATGTCAGATACAGCAAAATCTTCTTTAAAAGAGCTCACTCTTAAGGATATTGATTGAAAAACTTTATTCTTCCCAGTATTTCAAAGAACAAAGGTTTAACACTTCTTCAGCTCTTTGATTTTCTGTTCATGTTGTTTCTATTTCTGTGCAAAATTTTTAGATGTAGGAATCTGGGCATTGTGGGAAATTTACTGCAGAAAATATAGGCAACTATTACGTTATGAAGATTGCTGTATTGAATGGTTGGAGTCTAAATTTTGTGTCACTCTTACCTTGTGCACCTAAATCCTTTTGTAAATATGATCTCAAGATCACACAAGAAACTTGTGGTGCGGCAGGGAGTGGAAATCAGGTCTTCTAAACTGCAGGCTATCATCCTAATCCATAGACGGTCTCCATTTTGTTCCAATGGAATCAGTGGCAACCACTGGTTAGAGTATGAGGAGCAATGCCAAGAGAGCTTGAGCTTTACACTGGATTCAGTCCCTCATGTACCAAAGAGTGATGGAAAATGCTTATAAAATTTTTGAAGCGGGTTTCTGGCAGAGAGGGGGAATATCTGGTAGAGAGGGGGAAAGAGAAAGAGAGAAAACACAGGAGAAAGTTAAAGATTTGTGTTAAATTCGGTAACACTGGGAACCTTAAAGAAAAAAGATATTCTATTTTTGCATAAAAGGATGGAAAGAGATGACATAGTTAAAGAGAACCCCACATTCCAATTATTTAGAATAATTAAAGACTATAATTCCTGGATCCTATGAATCACATTGTTTAAATTGTTTTTCTTTTGCAGATTAAATACAACAGTCCTATCCCTTGTTCAATGTCTTTCTTCAGATTTTGTTTCATAATATGTATTGTTCAATTTTTCCCTTTTCTAATTTGACTTATCCGGAAAAATCGTACTTTTGACAAGGATACCATAATGGGACAAGAGAATGCCAGAGCTGTAGTGCATGAGGTGGCAGATGCTAAATACAGCCCCCCTCCACTTTTTGCTGACAAGACCAAAAGTATGAAATATTTTATGGAGTTCTCCTGGACTGAAGTGAATACCAACATTACTAATGAACACATATTTCAAAATTCTCCTTTCTCAACTGATCACTGTATAATAAAGTATTATAAATGTGATAGCTTGTGAGCAGCAGAAGCAATAAAGATTGGTTTCCTACTGATTCATATATGGAGGGTGAGGTTTATCTCTGTGAGTTATAATGCTCTCACATTATAAACTTTCCCTAATACAGTGAGTTACAATGCTCTCACATTATAAACTTTCCCTAATACAGTTTATTTGCTCTATTCAGGTATCTGCTTTCATGATACACATAGGAACCAGGTCTTATGAAGACTTCTGCTCTTGCATTTAGTATGATTAATACTGGACAAAAGGTCCAAATGCTAATAAGGCGATTCACACACATGTGTCTACTGACAGCCATGCACACACGCGCGTGCGCGTGCACATATGAAAAGGTTTACTGAGTAAGACTCATTCCCTTAGGAAACTAAGTTACAGATGATCTTCTAACAAACTATATATGCCAGAAATTGAATAACATCTTAATGGAACAACAACAACAAAAAAAATCCTTCAAAAACCCTCCCTCACTTCTATTTTCCTCATAAATTACTAACAAGAACAATATCATAGAACTTCATCAAACATTTTTTAAACATTAGGCTTTTAGGTGAGCCTGTTAAGGAGATTGAATGTGGACTTCTGGCTAGATTACACTAGTAGAGTGCAAGAACTTTCGATTCCAGTCCCAGCTCCATTTCATGCAAACCACAACAGAACTAGCCCAGCAATATTTATTCATAGAACTATTTCTCCTTCAGTAAGGACAAGCAAGGAGGTTGAAATCCATCTGATAAATAAATATCTGGACCTCATTTCTACATCTTTAGAAGAAGGGAAAAAATACTTTCTTCTGATACAAAGTAGAAGTGAAACTGTCCATGTTAGATACCAAAGCTGATATGTGTGTGTTAAGGTTTCTGTTTGTTAAGCATAGAAGTCTGGTCTCACAAATAAAATTACAACCTAAGCAAGCATCATAAATTGTCATGGGTGGAGAATGTCAGAAAAGAATATAGTTTAGAGGTGAGTGGAGCACAACTGATATTAGGCAGAAATCATGAACAGAAAAAAAAATCAGCTTGTGGAACACACTGTGATGCAGGTTCATCAGTACTGAATAGTGTCACTGACAACAAAAGAATATATAGTGGAAAAGGAATGTTTTCAGTAGACTATGTAGATATTGCAAGCAGAACAGGAGACCGTTCATCTGTAGAAGAAAAGCTGAATATCTTGCAAATACTGGATATAATTTACATGAGTGGTTACAAACTGCCACTCATGCCTCCTAAGAAATAGTAGCAATTTGGAGTTTTACAACTTCATGTTCAAACTTTTAGAGTTGTGAGTGAGTATTCATTTCTGTCCTGAATTCATGCAATTACAAAATTTCATGGACTGTAGCTATTTTTACTCAGCACAGTAGGATATCTCCAGTATAATTCATTAATAAGTAATATTGACCATGCACAGAGGATCTAACAGAAGCCCTGAACATCACTGTTTGACAGTAGCAGTGCTCTCAGTCTTACAGAAAACTTTGGGAAAACTTTTTTGTATTCAAAAGAATTTCATGCTCTGATCTTTTTGAGGTAATCTGTCCAGTGAGGGAGAACAAGACCACGATAGGAACTAGAGTTGGATGTGTTGTTCGTGAAATGGAGCTTGTTAGAGCTCTCAAGTATCTAGTGTGATCCTACTTTCAGTGATGGTTCTGGATGCTAGTGGTGCTTCAGAAGTGTAAAATATATTGCATGATTTTTTTAAAAAAGTATTAATAAAAATTGAACTTTCTCAGAGGCCAACAAATTTCCCTAACAGTTGTAGTCAGTAACTAATTCAAATGAAAGTCCTACCTCACTCTTGGATTGCTTTCTGTCTTTTTGTACATTTCTATTACATTTTTGTGGAGATAAATACATTAATTTTCATATTAAACATGCTGTATAACAATGACTTGAGGGTGGCCTAATTTTCTCTCCTTTCATGTATTCTATTAATAATGAGAAATATAGCCTAATTGTACTTCCATATGCTTTAAAATTAAAAAGAAAGGTCTCTGCATAACATGGAAACATTTTCCAGGTTAGATATGGTATAAACACAAGCATGCACGTTGTTTATTTTTTTCTGGAAAGTGGCCTTTTCTTTTCCAAATTCAAAGTGATGTTAATTTAATAGAGGATAAAGTTCAATGCTACGATAGCCCTCCTGTCCCATGAGGGCTTAGGCACAATTTTGAACCTGCTCTTTTCTCTGTTTTAAAACCCAGAAATCCCTTTGGGCACAAAAAGAAAGGATTTCTTCATCTCCTTTTAGTGGAACATAAGAATTAACCCCTTGGATCATTTGTACTTGAAAGTGTTAGATCTGCTACGCAACAAAATCTGAATTTAGGGTGTATTGTGCATGACCTTTTCTTTAGGGTGTCCTGTACTGAGATTATCAATTTCTGACCATTAAATGAAAATACCTTTTTAAACAGAAAAAACAGAAATGTGTTTTTAATTTTATGCTAGTTTTTCCATTTTTACATGAATTTAGACATCTATCTTATTTTCTTTAAAGAGAAAATCTGAAGAGTAGTAAAGAAGTTAAACCTTTAGTCTAACTTTTATTGACTTAATTTATTCAGATTTTAAAAATGTTTTACTTTCCTGGTAAATTTTCTTTAACACTTTGTTAATTCAAATGCTTCAGAAAAGCTTTAGAGGAAAGCTGCCTTTGTTTCAGATCTATTTCCTTCCCCTTCAATGAAGTACAGAGAAAGTACTTTTATGACATATCATATTTCTCAGGAAAATGAGAACAAATCAGGTGTAATGTTACCAGTACTAACTTTTAAAACTATTTATTTGAGTATAACTGCACCTTTCGAACCACCTTAGTATAAGAAGGAAAAAAGAAAAATAATCAGGCATATATTCAAGTGCTGTGACATTCACCTCTGAAATGTTTCTAGCATTCAATTAAATTTGTAACGAGAAGTGTCATTTTGTACCACTCAAGAAAATGCCCAACATACTGATACATCTCTCTAGCTTAGAAACTTTAAGCTGTGTGTTCTCATTCACGAATATAATGAATTGAGTAGTGTTTGCTTAATAATCTATTAGAGGATTGTGTAGTCAATAACATTCTTGCAAAGAAGTGAATTCCCACATTCACTCATATCATGTGACACTGGGAAAATAATCAAAACAAATATTTCTGAACTCTCTATATACGAATTGCACAATAAAATTTTATTCAAGACTTCCTTCACTATCATGACTCTGCATCTTTTTCTATGACATAGAATCTATTGAACCAATTTACTGAACTTAAATTCATTTTTCAGTTGGATAATGCTCTCACTTCAAAATTCAGGTGAAAAAAAGTAGATAGATAGGTTTTTGTATTTGTCTCTTTATCTTAGGAGCTGATATAACATCTGGCCAGTTTTGCTCCAAACCACATTACTTGCACCTAGGACTGTATGGTCCTGTCACGGAATCTTCTGGTTTGGAAATACAAATTAGCTGAAGCATTTCTGAAATAATATCAGATCCAGAAATCTGAACTAATGAAATAATTCCTTCTGGAATCTTTCTGGAATACACTATGCCACAGCACTGACCAGCTTGAGGTGCATCTATTTTATCAATACATAATATAACTGTTGTTATTACAATTTCTGGGGCTGTAGACGTTCTAGTTGGAGCCACAGGCAGTTCAGAGACCTGAAAGTAAATTCTAAATAATGAAGAGTAAGTTAACAGTTATGGTGCCAAAAAGCACATATAGAAGGAAATATTTTATTTCCTACTTATTTATTGCACAGTTAGTCCATCCTATTTGTCTTATATTGAGACATAGTCTCACAGTGTTCAATGAAATGACATATAAGCTATATTTGAAAAAGTAAGAACAACTTGTTATAGTCTTATTTGTTTTCTTTCCCAAGTATTTCCCTTATGTGATTTGAGGATTTATGAAACTTAAATATATTGTTTACATATGTAGCATCTCTGGTAGAAATAACTAGATGTTAAACTCTTTCATAGTCTTTCAAAACATGCTATATACGCTTCCTACATATTTTATGACTACTTTCCATACAGGAAGCTCATAGCTGTTTAAAGAAAGCTACTGAGCTTAGTAGCTTCCCTGCCAGCTAGGTAAGCATCAGCCACATTTAATAGTTGGAACAACTGAAGTCACTGTACAGTGAAATATTCACAGCCCAGCAAGTCTAAGCATATTTCAGGAGTCCCTGTAAGAATTATGAGGAAGATTTGATATTTCAGTACAAATTCAAAGGTGAGTTCAGGTAATCAAAATATATGCAAGCCTTTAAAGAAATTTTGGGAAATTGATTTGTAGTTTAAAACAAAGTAGGTGAAATTCAGAGGCTTAGAATGTATAAAGTGCTTTGAGTTTTCAGTTTAATTGTATCCAGAACAAAGCCTGGCTCACAGAGTACAAATCCTATTTCATATGAGGAATGGACTTCTTCTGTCCTTGAAACCTAACGGAGCTTCCCTGAAGTCTGGATCTCCCCAGCTGGATCACCCCTGCTGTTTTTTCCTCATTGTTTGCCTTTATGTTTGCCTTAGTTCTTGCCAAGAACTAAGAGAAAGACTTTTTTTAAAAAAAGTACAATCACTTGTCTACTTCTCTTCTGGCTATAACTTGTTCGCTGGAATACTGGAACACGTTGCAGGAAATACTTTGAACGTAGGCTATTTTTGTATTAATTCAAATTCAATTCAAATTATCAACCACATCTAGCAAAGGGTAGTAGCAGCTTTATAGTGACACTAAAACCCTGTTTACGTGTCTGAGACATAAGACTGGAAGGCTACAGAAAGCCTACTGGGAGTAATGAGTGCAAAATTATTTGAGAAAATCTTTGGTATAAAGTGAGAAAGAAGATCGAGACAATTGTTAGAAAGGGATTGGACGTTATGTCTCTGCTCTGAAGGAATGGTTGATGAAGATGCTGTGATTTCTGTAAGAATGTGTGGCTGTGTTTGTCAGCTCACCTCAGAGAGCTCAGCCATCTGAGTCAAACATCATGTCATCACACTAAAGATTTGTATTTCCAGAAGATCTCATTTTGAAAGACCAAAGTTTTTGCCTATGCACTTATTTGTGCATTTGAGCCTGGACTTTGTACCTCTCAGGTCAATAACTTTGAGATCAAGTTGTAGTTCTGATTACTTTGAATCTCCAAATGTATGGAGACAGTTGGTGAAAAACACGACAGGAAAATCCCCGCACCAAAATGTTCAGTGATTTGATCAAGCAAAGCCTGCTATGTGTGCCTTTGGAAACAGAGTTCCTAAGTGTTCTCATTTTCTTTTTCTATAAAAATAGGATTCATGTGATAGTAGAGGTTATGGCTTTAAAAGAAGGTAGGTCACTGAAAAGTTACATCAATGTACAAATCACAGGATATACTGTCTTTTGTGAGTGGATTTATTTTTCTAAATCTTAGTTTTGAATAATTTCTTTAACAGATTAGATCATGGTTCCTACTTAAGAAGATTTTTATCATTTTAGTGGGAAATTTTATGTCCTATGTAATTCAGTCAGCTTCAATTCATATAGGTGTTCCCAATATTTAAGTCATACCATTAAGAAGACCATTCTACTGCATTGCTTGGCTTAAAAAGTTCTTGGTTCTCTGGTTTCTAAGTCTGTTCTAATTCTGTCTCCTGTTGCACTTCAAGCTGCTCAGGAAAGTGTTTAGGGTTTTCTTGACTGTCTACTTGAATTTCCAGGAAGTACCTGATAACCAGTACACAATAAATGATGATAACACTAAATGATCATCTGGGAATGGAAGGAATAAATGAGGTGAATATTATATTGGAAAAATCAAGAGATATATTGGAAGGTCCTGAATGTTTAAGTAAGTAGCATAATTTGAAATCCAGCCTATAATCTAAATGTGAGTATAAATCTGAATCCTAATGGTGAATATCCTCTAGTCACATGCTAGTAAATTCAGGCCATGGTGAACATCATGTCATCACACTAAATTATGTGGGTTATGTCATGATCTGCACTTACGGCAGGAAAATTAAAATTCCAGTGGCAGAAGGAAGTGTCTTTGTAGCAGGAAGTAAGTGCTCTTTCGGGGGTTTTACCCTTCAGGGCAGGAAGTCTCTTTCAGGCCGGGTGGAGTTTCCATGCCCCAGAGTTAAGCCAGTTGACTGCACAAGAAGCAGCGCAGAGCAGTCGTTCAGGTTAACGTGCCTGCATCTGCGTTCAGCATAATTTGAAGCATTTCAAGCGTATCATAAGCCTGCAAGTGCAGCAAAAAGGATATAACGCTGCTGGTGTCTGCCAGGTCACCTGCTTTAGGCTGTGGCAAAGAAGAGGGCGGGCGTGTTTCACCGGGGGAATTCACAGCGTGCCGTGAGCTCGCTGACATCCTGCTGTCTCTGATCCCACGCGCGGCCCGATTCCCCCTCAATCCAGATACTTCCACGAGATTTCTGGCAGGCAGGATCACTGCCGTGGTATTCTGAAACGACAGTCCAAGGAGTAAGAATTGCAGCTGCTGTTCAGCTACTGCCACTTACGGACTCAGAGGCAGTTATTCTTGAAATATCTGTAACTAAAGCAGCTTATTATCCAGATTCATATATATCATAGAAACAGTGGACAAAATGAAGATTCAGTCTTCGGTACGAATACTAGAAGTACCCATAGCTAAATGTTGAAAAGCTGTTGTAACTCTTAGAAAGCCAATGTAGCATAGTGACATTTACCAGCTCTTTGTAACCACTGTGCAGAACAAGAAACCACCACTTTCAGGCCAGAGTATCTACCTGATGGCAACAAGAAGATACAGCTGAAAGGAAATTTACCTGTATGAGTATTTATCTGTATGAGAATAAGCAAAAAAAAGAGAGAAAGTGTCATGACTCTTAGGTCATGATTTGAATTTGCCTGGTGGCAGTAGGGAAATATTGCAATAACTGTTATTATTACAGTTGTTTTGCTTTTAAACTCAGCAAATCTGAGTTAGCAGGGACAATTAGCATTCATTATTCCCTACAAATCAGTTTTCAGCGTGGGACACACTTAAATTTTGTAATGTATTCTGATTCTAATTATTCCTCTATGACATATCTATTGCTTAGCATCAAAAGTCTTTACAGTAACTTAATACACCCATCCATATTTTACTAAAAAAAAAGAGCCAAAGTAGATTGTCTTTCAATAAGTAGCATATCAGTGGGAATTGTGGAATATGTTGCAGTCATCTTCCTAATGAATGTAGGCATCTAGAGCAAGATTTCTGCTAATAGTTCAAAATTGGCAATTTGGTCAGTATGGGTTGTCTCTGAATATTTCCTTCCTCAGAACTGACAGACTTGCCAAAGTGTAAGTGAGTACCTTGTGACATCTTTTTTAGCACAGTTTCCTTTCTAGTTAGAAGAATTATTGTTTAGGGGTACTCTACTGTATTGGGAAAAACGAGAAAAAAAGTTACTCAGGAAACTGCAAAGAGAATTTGGTTGAAGCACTTCACCTTGACTGGCCCAAAGCCAGCAGGATAGGAAGCCCCAGGATTTATGATCAGGCTTCCGTAGGTATATCTGGAGGAAGACCTCGTGTTGAGAGCAGGCTCTCTGGTCTGGCAGACTGGTCAGGAAGCGGTCAGACAGCTGCGTGGGCGCTTGCAGCAGGGGTGTGAAGACGGTCTCCGCTGAAGTTCAAGACAGAGCACAGCATGGAGGAGGAGCTGGTCACACTGACCTGCAGGGCACAGGAAAGAGGGAAGGAAGGAGACGCTGTCCTTAGATGTAATCTGGAACCTCATGGTGCAGACAACATTAAGTTTACACAAAACACGTTCCCTGAAAGCAGAAAGCCTTTATTACCACAGCTGTGCTTTGCAATCAAGAAACAACTGGGGACCTTCCTCATCCGTGTTACAAGGGTTTCACTTCATTCACTGTTGTGAATCATGAGGGCTTGCTTGTATTCCTAAAATCTAAATCAGAACAATTCTGGACTGTCATTCCTAGAAACTCTGTTTCTCTGAGTGTTACTTTGGGGAACAGCTAGAAAAATGCTTCAACATCCACTGTTGCCTGTGCCAACAATGTCAGTACTAAAGTGTGTATTCTTCCTTGAACACAGTTTCCAAACTCTTTTAAATGCTTACTCTTCCTCTTTATTGCTAAAAGATAGGCTAGAAACTTAGCTAAGCATAGGAAAACCAATAGATAGAACCTACATGATCTCCTTGCCAAACCTCCTGTTAAATGACAAATGCGGCAGTCTGGATAGAGTCTTAAATCTAGATTTGATCTAATCTCAAAATATAATCTTCTAAGGAATAATAGATTTTCTTATCCACATTGTCTTGTGCAATGTGATTTCCATTCTAGCTAAAAAAAGATGAGAAGCAGTAATCAGGACACCTGCTAGAGGGGAAAATACAAGCAGCAGCTTTCTTCAGCAGTATTTTCACTTAGCATATTTAAATACCTCTTAGTTGAAAAAAAAGGTTGTTCTTCATGCATGCAGAACACGGATTCATGTTGTCTTATTATAGCAAGCTCTGCTAATTTTCATACAGATATTTTTTCTTCAGAATCCTGGAAATGATGAAGTAATTGCTAGTAGTTTAAATGGATTTTCCAACATTGTTTAATTTTAAATTTTATGGTATTTTTACACAACTCTTCCCATAGCCAGTATTAAGTAGCAATTTTCCATCTGGGTAGGGTGACGTGTCATCCAGATGGTGCTGGTGTTTACTCTAGGGCTCTCTAAACATCTGTCTTGCAAAGAAATTAGAAGTATTCTTTTTGTTCAGAACAGAATATATTTGTAATTTCTCTTTGGTGTAAAAACATTACTTCCAGATTAGCAACCGGCAAGCCATCCATTATTTCTTTAGAAGTGGCTGTGACATAGATCTTGTGGGAGAATAAAGCTTAATTGTTAGGATAAAAAGCTTAGAGTCTAAGCCTGTCTGAGTTGAAATGGCCTGCAAAGAAACAGACACAGGAGAAATTTTGTTTTAGGTGATGTGTTTGTTTCTGTGCTATACCTATCAGCCCAAAGGCAAATATCTAATTATCTGATGCTTCATTTTTGGTTCAGATCTTCAGGCGCACCAAGCAGCATACTGCAGAGGTGAGCAGGGTTTGGGCTAGAGATTGCAATGGCTGCTTTCCCTCCTTCTCACAGCAAGTCCATATTGGCTTTGCATCTGTCTCGACTCTGCTCCAGACAGATCTTCCACTGCTGATGGCTCCTGACCAAGATAAGGGGCTAGCAGAAAGGTTTGGGGGCTATGCTGAAAGGCAAGTTTCACCATGGCAATGAGTCAAAATGGGGTCCAGACAGAGCTGGATTCGGTGGGAGAATCTGTGACGAGTACAACAAGCTTAATTTTATGAGAATCAGATAAAATGGAAGCTGGTGCTTAAAAAAGCTTAAATTTTATTATACACAATCATATGAGAAGGAGCAAAAACCGAGTTCAGTCTCATTGTGGAAAGGGAGTTGGGATGCTGCAAATTAAACTATTATTTTCAGGTCTAAAATACACTGTCATAAAAACCTACAAAACCACAATACTGGATCTTTGCAGTGGTTTGCCTCTCATTTGTGAAGCTGATAAGTGTGGAAAATGCTTAAGTTCAGAGTCTTAATTTTACTGTTCTTGTACATGAGTGTTATAGGACTCTTGACAGTTACAAATGGGCTGTTTGCAGTACACTGCAAAACAAACCATGTTTCCGAAATAGTGACTATTATGCTTGTCAGATGAGAGGAAGGGGCATATTTCGGAGAAACTACTAGTAAACTGGTAAATTCAACAGTCTTGACAAGGGACTTACACTACTAGCTTGGTCAGTCTCACTCTGTATGACCTTGGTGCAAGATGTTGCCTTCTCCGTGTCCCAACAAGGAGCTCTTTCGGCATCTTCTCCTCCTGTGCATTTGTATAGTAGCTAGTATAAAAGACCCTGCTAGGCACAGCTGCAATACAAATCATAGTGGCACATCTAGACCTCTGCCATTACCGGGTTACTTGCTAAGGAACATTTTCTATTGTTAGTGTCGTTCCCTCAGTCATCATTTAGCCAAACTATACATACAGAATTCTTTTACTCTTTTCTAGTAAAACAATTACTCCAGCCTCTTCATCATTTTTATTGCATATATCTGAAGAAAGAATTTAGAGAGGTAGAGTAGCCCTAGATTCTCCATGATTCGTATCGGCAGTGAAAGAGCTTTATGTTATCCATAAGCAATGCATTACGCCGTTCCTCACAAATAAACTAAACTAATCAAAATTTTGCTTAATGCACTTCTTTCTCTAGAATCCCTGCATTTTTAACAGTGCCTCAGTTTTCATTATACTTTTGACTTCCAAAGCGTTATCATTTTTCGACACGTAATAAGAGTTTCCAGTCTTAACTGACTTTTCAGGTGCCTCACTGACTTTCCACTGGTGCACAAAAGGTCTGACCTCAATCAGGCCTGCTTTAGGATGCACTTACCCTTGCATGCATAGTTAAGAAATTTGAATGTCTGAATATGCAAATAAATTGAGAGAAATAAGCTTTATATGAGCCCCATGTTCATATAAACAAATATAAACACACTGGGGTGGGGGGGGGATGTCATCAGAATTTAGGCCAGGTAAAAATGACTGTGCATGAAGCTATGCCTAAAAGAATGTATTTGAATGAGCACTTCCTTGTTAAAAACATGTGCATCCCTTCTTCTGAGGACAAAGCGGGACTAAACATGCATTTTTCCTTAAAAAAAGAACTGAAAGATGCTGAACTCAATTTTATTAACAATGTTAAAAGAAGAACTGGAGAAAATTGGAACTTGACTTGTCAAGGTCATTCATTTCACAGAGTACTCACCTCATATCTAATAATATCAATAGTATCTGATAGTGATCCAACTTTGAAAGATAGTACTGGTAAAGAGATGAACGGCAACCAGATGAACAACTGGTTAATTATAGATACTTTCATTCACATTTACCAGCCACATCACCTCTAGTCTCCTGGGATCCAAAGCTATTTAATATAATAGAGCTAAAATCTATATTTTGTACTTAATAAGTTTTCAGTAAATAAAGTGTTTCTTTTGCAATGGCAACAGTACTCCTTTAGCTACAGGCAAATTTTGGTGAAGACTCACACTGTTTGTGTAACTGGTAGTTAGTTCCTCACATGAGTATTTCTTCTGGAGCTGGCATTCCTGAGTTAATGTTCAGCCATGGAAATCTCTGTAAACAGTCTATGAAGAATAAAATCAACTATTTGCAAATAAACTAGAGGAAAGATGGAGAAGAGATGAACTTGTTGTGAGAAGGATCATGCTAAAGCTGTCAAGGGAGCAGACAGACAGTTTGTTATTGCATAAGGTATAGCAAGCCTAGGCAGAGATATCGAGATCACTGAGAAGCATAGAAGAGAGTTACTCCAAATGGAGTCTTAATTGCCTGAGCCTCTCTGAGCCCACAGGAGTACACTCTACTGCATAACCCAGTTCTTATGTAAAGTAATTAAAGATAATTTTAGACAAAACTCTTAGACATCTGTTCCACAGGTCTTGAGGAATTTTGTCTAAGTATTTAAATTTTCTGGTTGTATTTGTCATGTGGTACATCGAGCTTTAAAGCCATGGATGCTGTCTTCAAGACTTTGACTTTTATAAAAGTAAAATAGTATTTTAAAAGATAAAATACTATTTCAGTCTGGATCTTGCCTTTTTGACTTGAACCTATTGATAGGCTTGGGATAGGATTGATATGATTGGCTTGAACCAGTATTAATAATGTTTCTGTATGTTTTAATTCCACAAAATCCTTAGCATTGCAGCACAGACCTGGCATTTAAGCATGTCCTTAACTCTGTATATTTGAGACATCCCTTTGATTTCAGTGGGATGTCTCATGCATGTAAGTGCCCTGCAGGATCAAAGCCAAAGGATTAAATGTCCTGCAGGACATAACCTTTATAAAATCGAGAAACCTGTATTATAAAATAGGTTTCCAGATGCAGACATAATGCCTTCTTATAAACCTATAAATTCAAAAGAGAGAAACAATAATTTGCAAAAACAGTCAGTCAAAATAAAATAATAATCCTTTTTCATGATTTTCTTGAACACAGAAACAGTGTCTTCACACACTATGAATTACTGAGCTCTTACAGAAAATTATTGCAAATGACTCTGAGACAAGAATCAATAGATGAACTCTTCTAAGGCATGACAAATATACAGAAATAGAGCCTTTCAAATGGGCTACAGAAATGAAGTGTCAGGTATAATCTTCCTTATGTAATTACTAAATAGGATCTTCATGAAGTATTCATGTATTAGTCAATAAAATAAGTCTAGATAAGGTCAAACACCTCAGGTGTTATCTCCTCAGCTATATTTGCTGTTACTAGATGAGTTTAAGAATGTCATGAAACATCCTGCCTTTTAGCAGAGAAAAGACTTTGGCAAGTAACAGCCTGTTTGAAGATAATAATAAATAAGACAAAATGGTTAGCAGGATCTATTACAGATGTGGTCATAGGGCTACTTATGGAACTAGAGAGCCTCTTCCTGAGGCTGATCCTCCTGCCCTGCTCCTTTTGTGCAAGATAAATGGGTCAGTTTGGAAACCATTTACCTGTTGGTGGCAACCTCCATCCTTCGCATATTCTTTAGTAGATCATTTTACTATATCCCAAAGACTGTGACTGAGGAGTGGGAAATCAAGAGGAGAACCTGGCTAGGGCACCCTGCAAAACATCAATTAGTAAATAGTCCTTTAGGCATCTTTGATAGGTTCTGTAGTTTAGAGTAGATCTAGGATATTCTAATCTATTTGATAATCAAAATGGAAGGTCACCTAATAATAAGGTTTTTTTAATAGAAGGTGAGGTGGAGGACTCACCCCAGCAGATCTTGGCAGCTGAAAATCTATATCTTCATGAATCAGCTAGTTTAAGGGCAAAAGATTATCAATGCATTTAATGGATTTGGGGAAAAAATAGAAAAAATCATGAAGGAATCTGACACAAAATCATACAAGCCATTAAGAGCACCTGTAGAACCAGAGAATACCTCCCTCCTGGTCAGCTAGATGTGAGGCTGCTGCTTCTCCCCATTTCCAGCTGTAGCCTGAAGTGAGTCTGAGCTGTACTCCCAACTAGCACCTCAGTCACACACAACAGAGACGGCTGGCCACAAGCAGGTCAACACAGACTGAACAGGACCTACACAAACACAGACAATTTCCACATCACAGATGAGCCCAACTAGTTTGATCTCTGGCTAATCAGACTTAAAGTTGGCTAGTGGAAGGCATGCCTGTTCTTAACTCACATATGTGCCCACATTCATGGATCCCTTGAACTCTGCGCAGATCTTAAGTCCATCCAGCATCCTTGTGCCTTTTAATCCAGTCTCTTTCTTCTTGTAGGATAGTCCAGCATGAAGTTTACTAAAGTACAGAAAGAAACTAGGACAGACTACAGCGTTCAAGGGCATGGCTTGATCAGATGAGCATGCTGCCTCCTTTTCTGTCATTTCCATACTTGTTCTTCACTGATCCACTTAAATCACTGCCTTCCTACACCTTTGTCCCTTCCCAGATAAACAACTTACCCCTTGTTATTTTTTTTCTCCTTGTTATTTTGGTCCCAGTTCTGCTACTTCTCTACCCAAATTTGGTAATTCTGATAGCTAGGTAATCTCAGCTGTATATTCTATTACTTACATGGTCACCTAGGTACTCTTGATCTTGCAAGCCTCCACACTCATAAAGGTTCCTCACTTCAGTATACTGTGAGTCAATACTTGCTTTCAATTATCTCTGAAGTTTGGCCATTTGTCTTACAACACTCCACTAACTACCCATGAAATCCAATCATCCCTTGCAGCACTAACTATAACCTGTGTCAGTTTTTCAAACTGTTAGTTCTCACATCTGGTAAGACATGTCATGTCCAGTGATTTCTCATGCTCCTTTCAGTTAGCTTAACCTCATAACAGCACCTAGCCATCTCCCTGTGTACCTTAACACAAATTACTTGTTAGTGTTTTTAAGTACAATGTGAGTGCAAATGAAAACACAGCACTACTTGTAACTCTCTTATAGTCAGTAGCCAGTGATAAAGATGCAAGCTGCAAAAAGTTACAGTTGTTATGAAATGTGTGCTATTGATTGGATTGTCTGCAAAAGCTGACAGACACTAGTATTCAAAGAATATATTTACTCTTACATCATAGCAAATTTTACCTAATATTGATGGACTTTTTTGACTTTTCTAGTCCAGAGGGACTAGAAACAGGCAATGAGTGATGAGGATTATATATTCAAGATGTTATACATATTTTTTTTTTTCACTTGTTGGCAGACTTTAACAGAACTAGATTATGCCAAAAGACTTTCACTGGTTTCTCTTTCTTATATCAATTAAAAGGCATTAGGATTTTGATGAAATGTAATCGGTCTGCAAGGCACTGAAAGAAGAAAGCTATGTGTAGATTATATTTCTGTACATTCAAGGTTATACACAATGTTATGAACCAGTCATTCAAGAGTATTCATCTCAGAAAGGCTACATACTCATCTGAAGCTTCATTGGCTTCAAAAGTGAGCCTAATATAGACTTGATCTTGCAAGGAGCTGCATAGGTTAACTCTGGTCCAGCAATTTGTGACCACAGCTCTTCCTGAGAACCTGGAGTAAGAGCGCATTTCCTATTTATATAACATGTGGCAGATCTCAAATAAGTTTCTTTAAACAGTGCTGTAATATAAAAAAAAGGTCATTACTGATTGGCTATGGTGTCCGGATAACCTTGAATAGGGCAACATATTCATTTTGTCTGGCTGTTAAAAAAATCATTTTTGTAGCATGAAAACTTTAGTGAAACCAGTTCATGACTATTATTTCTGGTATAAGATGCCATTTTGTAACAAGTGCTACAATCTCAAAATGTAATAGTATGTCTTAGTTTTCAATTCATATGAATTAATTGATCTGGAAGTTTATAATAAGCTTATCAGCTTCATCACCAATTTCAGAACAAGGAATGTGACTTGATTGCATTGCATTTTCTAAATATTTCACTAATGGTAAGCTGCAAACATTTGTGTTCAACAGAAATCAAGGTCTCAACTCTTTTACTTGAGAAAAGCAAAGGGAGAATAGCTAACCTAAGCACTTGGATTGATCACAATAGTTAAAAGTCTCCTTTGGCCAAGAAAGAAAGATTGTTCCAAATGTTTTACAATGATGGATCAAATTCCTCTGGTACAACTGATCCCAGAACCTTCCTAACATCTTTGTAGATCCTGATAAAAGTGGATGTAACCATGTTTGAATGGCTGAACAGTTTTTTCCTGTGTCATTCCATGGATCATAACAGGCAATTATTTTTTCCTTAAGTCTCTGTACTGTTCTGTTATTTCTTCAGTATGCACAAGTGGCTCCTAATTGAGACAATAAGGCTTTTCCTAAAATAGAGAAAATTCCTGACATAATTTGAGACTTTTTTCCCCCAAGATTACAAAATTTTCTCTAATAACAACTGACATGCTAAAAAAATAATTTAATTCTGGTCTAACACAACCTTGCAGAACATAAAACACCAGCAGAAACACGTAAGTTTCACTTTTCATAGATAGTTAGGTATTTCCAGGGGAGATTTTTGGACACTGAAGCTTGATCAGCTGTTAAATTGTTGGTATGGCTTTTAAATTCCTAGTAAGGTCTTTAGCATACTTTTGGCCTAAAACAGCTACCACTCTCCCAAACAATATTTAGATGTGATTAATGGATTATCACAGGCTCTACTTGTATACCAACTAAATTGTTTTCATGGAGCCAACCTAAGTGAATGGTAAGAGCCTACTGCTATGTAATATAAAACTATGAACTGTGTTCTGCCAGTTGGCTTCAGTACCAGAAATCGGTCACAAGTCCCTTACTAATCTCATTCCAGATACAGGTCCCATTTCATCCTCTAGAGGTACTTACCCTCTTCCTACACATGACATGACTACACATCATTTGCAATAGGCTAGAGGAATTGCTCTGTCCCTGTACGGCTCTTCTTTTGTTCTTGTATGAACAGCCAGAAAAAATACCCAGGGGAGAGATATTATTGTTCTATTTTATACAGTGGCCTAGGAATTTTTGGATTATATAGTGGCATCAAGTAGAAAGTAAAGTATGTAATCTGGTGTATAGAGATCCATCTTGTGGATTAGTATAATTATTGTGTTTTTTTCCCTGCAGTAATTATCTGCAATTAATGAAGGAGAAAAGATGGAAATGTTCATATCCTGTTGTAAAATAAAATAATTTGCAAAATCTGTTAAGAAGGAGTTACAATAATATAAGGCTTCACTCCCAATAGGATAAGATTAAATATTAATGTTTTCCTTTTGATAACAGGTTTTTAGAAAATACAAAAAAGATGTACCAATACACTCAACATGCACATGTAATACTCATACAATGCTATTCTTCAAATGTAACAGAAAACAGCTAATTATATTTTACGCATCATATACAATTTGCTAGAGGAAATAGTAAAAAGCAAAGTAGTAAAAATGCTTCTGTTTCAGCATATGGCCATAAACTGGTGCATAATAGCTCACAAGAACAGTATTGGAGACTTATCTTGTTTTTACTGAGGTCTGTGAGATGTATCTTGCATTTTTGGAAAAAGGACTACAGTTTTTCTCCTGGATTAAAAATCATCTACCTTTTTATTTCTAGCACATTAATTATTTAACTCCAGACATTAGACTTATGCCAGTGAATGAAATCAAGAAAATGCTTTCCAATAACCTTAGATTTTATTCTTCACTGTTTATTTTTTCTATTATACCGGTTTCCAACCCATTCATAGTAGAATATTAATTTTACGTATTAAACTGCAAGTTTAAGTGAAATAATTCAGCCTTTCAAAATCATTTGAATACACTTACATTTTTATTTTTAATACATTCTAGTCAACCTGTACTTATACTAGTAGATTTCCTCTTGAAGTACTATTCTTTTACCAGTCCAAGGAGTTTCAATTGCCTTTTATTTTCCTTTTACAGGAACATAGTGTCAACCAGGAAATGCCTTGCTGAAAGAAATAGATGTTAATCTTCTACATAGCATGTAGAAGGTTATACTCTTGTGTAGTGCAAGTCTGATTTTAACTTTTGATTTTCAGAGGTTTTGTTCATTAACTGTAATTTTGGACTCTGTTTATACAGACAATATATGTCAGGTTTCATTTGGTGGATAATCTATATAATGAAACTCTGCAGTCTTTTTTGTCATGTTAATATCATTCTCATTATGTTTCTTTGCGTTCCTGTCTAGACTGTTTTAAAACAAACTCTCTTATCACATAACCAGGGCACACAAATATTTATACAAATAAATTTCCTATTATCTTAGATCAATTATGTATATTCTTCAAACACTAATAAAAATCTAAATATGTCTCTGAGCTAAGTTTGTGGCATTTTTCTGACTTACAAAGCTTGTGATAAGAAATAAATCCCACTCTTTCCACAGTATGTGGTTTCTCCTTGACTGTAAATCACATCAGGCTAGAGCAGAATAGAATTGCAAATTACTATTAAGAAAGGCTAGTTCATGTTATGAGTTTGACGATTTGTAGAGTAGCCTGTTGTCGATGTTTAGCTCCAACCTAGACTTAACAGGAAACTTCTCCCATTTCACTCAGAACAGTTTTGAATGCCTTTCTTATCTAAGATCCCTCGACTTTCACTGCAGAGTTCATGAGGGAGTATTTCCAGGAAATGGAGTCACTAAATTAGTATCTCCCATTTTAGAATGTCTCAGTTCTAGTAAGAGCATTTACTGAAGAATACCTCCAGAAGACAAAATATATGTTTGATCACAGACCTACAGAATGCCATTAGCCCCCAAATGTATACGTCCATGATATATTTGCATCCTGTTAAGGACCTAGCAGACCCCCTGTGCAATTGTCCTTTATTTTCCTTTTACATAGGGCACAAGGCAATTTTTGTGTAAGGCAATTTACACAAGGCAATTCTTGTATAACTACAGACCTCCTCAGACTCTATAAACCAGGCAAATAGGAGGTTCTGGTTGCTTCTGTCGGTCCATCTGCTCCAGCAGCAATAGTACTTGGAATGAGAAAAGGGGCAGGGACTGCTGACACCCCTGCTGGATTCATCCTAGAGGTCTCCAAAAATGGCCTAGAGAAAGCTCATTGCCCCATAGTTTCTACACTTGTCAGTGATTATCCTGGCAGGTCTTTTACCTCCGCAGCAGTGTGTATCTTTATCGTATCCTCTCATTTCCCCACACCATTTCACCACAGAACAACTTTTAGTTTACCCCAATTAAGTAATTATAAACTACTCCCATAAGTAGCAACAAGTGTAAACAAGAGATGGAGAAAATGGCAAATGCAACTTTCCTATTATTGTAGCTCCCATGTTCTCTTGTTTGTAAACACTCACCTTGTCAGATCTAAGTTTAGAACACAAACTCCCCAAGGTAGAAATCATTTTATATTTGCCTAGAAACTGTTATGCTATCCTTTTGCACTGTATAAATATTGCACATTTTTAAACACAATTAGTCCTTTTGTATGCCACAATGTCCATTTGTCCAGCTAAAGAGCACTTAAAGGGTTTTGAATTTTATATAGCAGGTGCTGTGCACTTTATAAAACATGGGGTTTCTTTAGGATACATATATTGATTAATTGAGGTAATTAATCATGCTAGAAAATTTGAGCTAATAGCGACATCAATCTTATGCATTTTGCACATGGAAATCTCATTGGTAACACTGCCAGGAAGAACAGAGGAGAAAAGCAGCAGGAAGAGAACTGCTCAGTGTTAGGAGTCTCCATATCCATCTGTGAGGCTGCTGCAGCTCCAAGCCCCATGTCCCGCCAACAGCAAGGCAAAGCAAGTATTCCCAATAGGCATTTACATAAACACATGTATATGATACATATATACACGGCTGGCCGCATAGATCAGTATAGAGAGAAAATACAGCACTCACGCAAACATAAACCCCTTATCCTTCTATTTCTTGTGCTTATTCCTCCCCAAACCACCTCGATCTCTCCCTTTTCTTTAGTTCCTCCTTTAAACATCTTTTTTTTAACTCTCTCTCTTTTTTTTTTTTTTTTTTTTGTACGGGCCTAAACTACTCTTCCCAGCTTCATGTAACAAGTCCCAGACCCCCAGGCAGTGACCCGGCCCCCCTTCCCCCCATGCTGTGGGGTGCTCTGATGAGCCTCTCCTGCTGACCCACAGGGTCGAGCCTCACCCGGGCCCGTGGGGCCACTGCTTGCCTGGGGCAGCCCTGGGGCAGCCCAGGGCAGGGGCTCATTCCTCAGACGGGGCTGATGGGGATCCCCCCAACTCCGTTGCATCTCTGGGCTCCTCTGTGTGTGTGTGGGGGGGGGGGGGGGAAATGAGCCTTTTATCGTATAACCTAACACTGCCATTAGAGACAAATACTCTCAGTCACACAGAATTCTACTTTTGAAAGTAAAAATTTAATTCCAGCTTGAACTGTTGAATATGAACCAGGAAAAAAAGTCTTGCTGGGAAAGGATTATACTTGTTTTGTTTTGTTTTGCTTTCTACTAGAGCCCAGTGTCAGAGGCTATAAAGTAACTCAAATCTCAGTCTAATTCTTGAAGAAAATTTAGTATTTAAAATCTCAGATGCTTTGATTATTATACTGCAGTAGAGTCCTGTCCAATTCCCTCAGCTAGGTGTTGCAGATGACAATACACAGGAGGAGGGCTGCTGCCTTAGCCTGCTTTACTCTTAGAAATGGGTGTTATCACAAGGAAAAAACAAAACAAAACAAAACAAAATCAGATAATGTTCAAAGCAAGATGAGAAATAATTCCCAATATGAACACTTCAAAAGCTCTATGGGGTCAGATGAGTGAAGCTTTCTTTTTGAATGGGTCCAAAATCAATATTTGATCCAAAAGACAAACAAAAGTGTATATACAGTTGGGCTTAGAGAAGTGCAGTGCTCAGCAAATTCAGGAAATGCTATAATTGCATTTGTAGCTAATAAATCTGCTAAGTATATTTCCAAACGGTATGTTTTATTCTTTTAATGACTACTAAACAGTGAAATTCAAGGTGTTAAGCAGGAGGTGCCACTTTTACAAAGAGTTCATGTTCATTAAGAATGTGCATTAGGATTGTTGCAAAAGTACTGTTCCTGAACCATTGTATTTCTATGGACAAGAACATCAGATAAACAGCTTTGAATTGCCATTTCATTAACCTGATTAACCACAGTATTGTTTAAGACAGGACAAAGTGTTTACTTTGTGACCTGTTTGAGATAGACTGTAAGTCCTTACAGGGCTTTTGTTTTCTGATGATAGGTTTATTGATTTGCTTTCTGAATGTGAGGGTCAAGTCCTTCATAATCCTTTTCAATATACCAGAAGCTGGCTATCAATGCCTTGGAGGGCATCAAGGAGAAGTCACTAGTTACAGAACATAAGAGACTGTAACTGCAGGTAAGATATTAGTCCAGAGACATTGGCTTTCCTCTCATCTTACTAATGCCTATTTCAGTTAGCCTTTGCAAACCTGTATCACAGGCTGTAGATAAGGCTGCTCTGCTAACTGGACGCAGCTAAACAAAGAGCCCTCATCCTTCAGTGCGTGATATTGCAGAACTCCATGTAAAATGATGCTCAAAATGGAAAAAATCAGCATCTCCACATGAACAAGATCAAAACAAATTTAAGTTTTATTACACTCAGTCTTCACATATAATTTGCTTTTATTCATTAGTATTCCAAATAGTTTAATTTTTTAGTGTTCTTATAAAAAAACCATCTCAGGATCATTCTCTTTTCTTTCCCTTTCCAATATTTAAAAACAGTCTGATTTATTTCCACATCTGACTATTTCAAGAAACTGATTTATTGCTTATTTGCAACCAAGAAGAGGATAGTATAAAGTTGAAAGTGTAAGTATTTGCCTAATTGTTTGTGGTATTGACTGACACACAAATCCAATCTTTCACTTGTTAATAGTCCATAGGATGTCCATTCTTGTACTTTATGGAATTTACTAATATAATACTTGGAAGAGAAAAATTTGTAACTTGGAATTGCAATAAAAATATTGTTTTTCTTTCCCCTTAATGTTAATGTTCTCTCATGGTCATCCTGTACCATTGACTTTGACATGAAATTTACTGTGTTTATAAATAAACTCAAGAAGGAGGGCATCTGGCTTGTCTCACTGGATAATGTAGCTCAAGCTACAAAAGTGGGTGCTACTTGAGTTGAAAATTAAGGTTTACCTTATTTGTTTTTTGGAGTTTTTATTCTGCTTTCTCTGGGGAAATGCCAGGCTGTGACTCTGAAAGCTGGAAGATCCCTGACCACAGATGCTTCACATGGAAAGAGCATTTCATTTGCTTGTAGAAATTAAGGGAAGAACTGGTAGGTTTTGAAAGAAAGTGACTGATAGATTATGCCTTGTACTTAACCTACTGCAGAAGTAATAGGAGTGTTTGAGTGGATCGGACCTATCAGGTACAGAATCCAGAATTAGGCTTGGTGAATTTTGTGAATTCAGATATGACCTAGTTAACTGAAAAACAGCAATACGTTCAGCCCATCTAAGATCAAGGGGAAGCAATAGCATTTGGAGGTCTCAGGAATTTAATTTGAACAAGTACTACAGATTGTCATGTGACTTAGAATTTAAGCAAGGATTTGTATTTTGTGCCTAGGCAAATTGCATACCTAAGCACCACCTTTTGTAAAAGGGTGTCTCTCCACTAAGAATTATTTGATTCATTGCACTAGGAGAGAGGAAGCAAGGAACTGGAACTGACTTTCATTCAGAAACATGTCTCAGGTCTCTTACATTCAGAACAGGTTGACCATACATACTGTTAGGAATAGTCCTGGGCCATATTTAAGCCCCAGACTGTGTCTGAGCATCACAAGGTATCAGGTATCCCATGCTAGCTGCTGCAGATTCAACAAGCCAGGGGCTTTGCTAACAATTTAGCAGTGTGGAAGATCCTGCTAGCCATTTAGCAGTGTGGAAGATCACACACAAGTGCTTGTTCTGTTGCTCTAGTCATTTTTAACCTAATAGTTTAATAGAACACTTTTTTTTGTTCTATGATGTAATATAGTGTGATATTGTAACTGCATGAGATTTGTGGGATTGGGACATCTAATGAATCCATAGCCTACCTTTCATGTATGATATTCCTCCCATCATGTACCTGAGGATTATCTCAAAATTGTGATTTATTTTTCACTAAATCGTTGGAAAGATTGGTGCACTGTAATTTAGTTGCACAAGATGAATATAGTATGTATCCAATTTCCTGTGGACACCAAAATGGAGAGGGACACAGTTGTTTTCTGCATTTTATACTTGCTTGTAAAGGACAGTAATAGAAATATTAAGATTGGCATGAATGAATAGGAAATAGGAATAAGAGAAGGAATAGGAAAGTACGGGACAGGAACAAACAGCAGTGAGGAAAATGGCTATAAAACTGGCAAATGGTGTTGGCACTCAGGCAGACAAGTAATAAAGATCCCAACACATTTACTTTCAGCAGCTTAGGACAATCAAATTGAGAGACAAAAGATGTTGAATAAATTCTGATGACTCACAGAGGTGGCAAAGGATGGACAGTCTTATTGTCAGCACTTACAGGACACAGAAAGGCATATCCAAACCCAGCTCAATAAAACCCCAGGAGACATGAGGAGGACAGGCATCCTTTGTATCCTTTGCCATCCCAGGGGACCCTGCTCAGACCACCTGAACAGAGTGTCGTGGAGCTGCATGCTGAGTGGACTACTTGGACATGTAAGTTTTAGTGCTTGTGAGTATGTGGGTTTGACAGAGTGAGTGAAGGAAATTTTTTTTTGTGTGTAAAAATCATCTTCTCCAGTAATGCTCAGGTTGAGCTTTGCTACATTTCTATTACACTGTTGTGACATTATTTCCTGCAGGCTGGTTTAGATGTCATCCTGCTCAGTGTACTAGCTGCTGTGAATCTCCATTATTAGGGATACTGTAAATTATCCTGAAAACTTAAATGCTTAGCTTCAGTTAATGAATTTCACTAGGAGCTTGGCATATAAATGTTATGCATGGTAGCACATCATGCTATCTCACCTAAATCTGCTTGTGGGTCTCACTGTGTTTCAGTCATAGTTCATTATGAAAGATCTATGCTGGAAACCTTGCCTGATGTTGAAAATAGAATTTGTTGACATATTTAACAGGCAAACATCACAACTGTATCCGACTACTAAAGTATCACAAATCTAAAGAACATCACGAAAAATTATAAACTTATGCAGAAATGCTTATTCTATGAGTTCTGAAAATTCCTCATGCAGCCAGCTGCAGTCTGTATTCATAGAAGTTGTGTTATTCCCATTGTACTACTAAGTAGTAAATAAACAAGCCCAGATCCTCACAGTCTTAGAAAGGCTGACTTACTATTAAATTAAGAGGATTTTGGTCTGAGGAAGAATATCAGGTTTTAATCAAGCAGTTGAAGCTGAATTTAATGACTCACAATTGCTTACTGAGCAACCAGAGCATGTGAGTGAAGCGAGACTGTGGGGGGAAAGGTTCCAGCATGTGCGCATATTGCTGTTTGCAACTACCCTTCGCACACCAAGTGGTACATTCTTCCTCCCTAACAAAGAACATTTCTGTTCACTTCAAAGAAGGGCAATTTTCGCTTTCCTTCTTTCATTTATTTTGATATGTAGGATGTCATATAATGTACAGCTGTAATAACAATAGCTGAAAACATTGTGAGGAACTAAGCATGAAGTGCAGCGTAAAAGTGCCTGCTAAACTTACGGAGATGAAACGCTGAAAGGGCACAAAGGCTTTTTCTCCATTGGTACCAGATATACCTTGAGAGAAGAATGGCAGAACCTGCTAAGGTAATAATTTAAGTACATAAAATGCTCTGAGTAGGTAGTGTAGAAGGTTAGACTCTTTTCTCCTGCTCTTATAGAAATGTTTTTCTCACCATTAAAATAGCACTCTGTTCCTTGGACCGTCCTCTCTCTGCTCCATACATGATTTTCTAGAGAATGGTATAATTTCAGGAGGGAAGGTGCAACGTATGCCATCTAATGTTTAGGGCACTCTCCTTGGAAGGGAAAAGTCTGGGCTGGACACAGTCATGCCAACAAGAGTTTGACCCTTAGGCCAACTACTTCCACATCTACTGCCCTGACGCTAGAAAAGAGGCACATCCAGTGCAGTACCCAAGTCAGTAAGGAAGCTTTGGACTTACACAGGTACTCAGTTCTGGAAAAGAGGTTGGACAGAGAGCTACAGCCTTCTCTTTACATTTCCTACTAGCTTCGTTAGTCTTTTCCCTGCTCAACATTCTTGGTGCTGCAAATCCCACTCTATACAGTGTGTACAGATATGAAAATGCAACTTGCTCTGATCTTTTCCTTTTTAAACAAGCTTGCTTTCTGATGAATGCTGATTCTCTCATTCAGGAACAAAACTTCTTATGGGAACAGACAATTTGTTTCTACATGCACATTTTCACAGCTACATATCCAGTAGCTAAGCCAGTCTCTCCTGTACACGTAGACTTCGTCAGAAGTCAGAATGATTGTATTTTTTCCGTATTTACATTTTAAGACATTTTAAGAAATGTTCGTGGATGCCTGCTATCATTAAACAAAAGCCAAGCAAAATATGCATTTCCAGCTATGGGTTGCAGTTATATAAAAAAGCATTGTTCACAACAGCTGTCTTCAGATGCATGGTTTTTTTTGATTGTATTATACATTTTATTTCCCCTTAAAAAGCAAGCTCAAAATTCTTTTCTGGATCTTGGACTAATATATTATATTCCTCTGTCTACAAAATGACTTGTCATGTCATGTTTTCACTCCCCTCAAATAGGGGCATAGGATAGGAATCTACTGAGTTTGACTTCAGAATTTCATCCATAGCTTCAAAAAATAAAGCTTTTCCAGCCTGCAGTTCTGAAAGAGAGACAGATCATTTTACCAATAAATGTGGTTAATATACTGTAATTTATTTGTAATTTGTGGGAGAGAATTAAAGACATTTGAACCATCTGGAGCAAACATTCTGTTACCATGGGCTTGTTTTGAAAATTCAGAAGGTGGCATCCTGAACGCGTAAGCAGCACAAGATTTGTTTTTTCAGATACAATGGCCTTATTTGATCATTTGACAAATCCTAATGTAACAAGATGTTCTCTTCACTGTTTAAATGTCTTTTTTGGTAGTACTGAAACTGGGACTAATCCAGGTTGTTTTCTTTTTTCAAAATCTTCATTTTCACATCTCAAAACTTCTGAAAGAGAAATATGGTCATTTTTTTAGGATCTTTTTCTCTGGGTCCTTCTTTAATTACAGTTCTCTTTTCCAAAATTTACCAATTGCTACTCTAACAAAAGATAAACAAATCAACTTGAGAGGTTGTTCAGAAGATGGAGTTAGAAATATGCATCTGAAACACAAAAAATTCTCGTTGTTAGGAAGGAATGAGACTACTCTTTAGAAAAGGTTAGGATGGATTGATTTTTCCTATATATCAGAGTTTTCTTACACTTGTAAAAATAAAATCGATAAATTCATGAAGGATACTAGATGAAGTCTTGGGTTAAAATTGAATAAAATAAAAATGACAGGCTAATATACAGAAAGTGATCCAAGCCTAGTAACTCAGTCAACAAGTCTAATTTAATGTGAAAAATGAAAAGACTAGTATCAGATATTCACTGCAGGATAAGAGAACTGCTGCCAGGTAGAACTCCCAGCCTTCTCCTTACATCAGAAGTGTCATCCTGGGAGAGAGTTGAATACATTATCAACTCCTGTTCTTTGTCTTCTCTTAGGTAATGTTGCTATTTCAAGTCACCAGGTGCATCGTATTATACCACCACATGTGTCACTAATTTTTCACATTATTATTCTCTCTCTCTCTCTTTCTTTCTTTTTCTTTTCTTTTCTTTTCTTTTTTTTTTTTTTTTTTTTTTTTTTTGGGGGGGGAGCGGGAAGGATTGGGGGGAATAGAAGAGATACTGGCAGGGTTTTGATGCACATAAAAAGAAGAAAAAGACTGAGTCCAACTGGGAAAATATTAACTGTGTTAAACAGGATTTATTATGGCTATTTATTTGTAGTATAGTAGCATCTAGGAGCCACAGCCTATTCTGTCTCTCCTGAGGCACAGTCTCAGGATAAGAGATTTAATTCAGGCCAAGTGGAATAATTTGCTTCGATCGCTTTCCCAAGAATTTGCTATATTTTGCCTATGTGTGATTTCACATTTCAGCCAGTACTGTAGATACTTGGATGCATTATAGATACTTGGATGTCTGTGCCAAAAGTATTCAATAATAATGTCAGCATTTTTTTCATCCATTAATTATTTGTAACTATTACTTCTATTATTTGGCCTGTTCTACTATGTTATAGTGCACTTTCATGTGTGTTTGCTGTAGCTTCAATATATAAAATTGAAATGAGATTCATGTTCAATTAGAAAGTCAATAGAGATATTTTAGATATGTTTTCTGATCTTATCTATTTTATTTTTCAGAGGAAGTCTGTCCTAGCTTATGTTTTTGACATCATTGTGAACTGAAAAAAAATTTCAGAAAAGAAGCTGCAGAAGATTCACAGGTAAATCATACTAGACGATTAATCCAATGCCCTGAGACATATCTGCTGGCCTTTCAGGGCATAACTCCCTCTGCCTTTGCTTAGTTTTATATCTACTTTTCATGCTAGATCCCAAGTGATAGCCTTGCAGATCACTCTGCCTTTAAATAAAAGACAGGTAAGTAAGTTGTCCAAAAGGTTTCTTTGATGGTGGGAATTCACATATGGACTAAATGTTAGAACTTAGACCTCACTGTTGGGAAAGGGCTGTTCTTACTTGGCCAACACAAAAGGTTGCTTCAATAATTAGCAAGCTGGGAAAGCAACTAGAGGGGTACTGAAATAAAGTTTGGGGGGAAAGGCTGTGAAAAGTCTAGATTTAGGAGAAAGAAAGACTAGTAGGAGATTACTGTAATTCAGAGGAGATAACTGTAAGAAGGAGGTTTCCTGAGAGAGAGTGTGAAAAAAATGGCCTATGAGCTACCTAATCCTTGAATGTCTTACACTTCAATGTGATTTTATTTTATATATATTTTAATGCTTTCCTCCTTTTTCTCTGGAACACATCCTATTTATCAATATTCTTTTCAAAATGCAAGCACCAGAGTTGAGCACAGGTCCGAGTTCCCCAGCAGTGGTCAGACGCACTAGTTTTGGTATCAGATGCTTCCTGGCATTGGTATTAGTGCTTAGTATTCTACTGTCTGTATGAAAACCCTTTAAACCAGAGCACTAATCTGGAAGCTTATATTCAACTAATTCTCCACTATGATCTCTCTCAGACTCACTGTCTCCTGGGTTTCGTCTTGGAAGCTACATGCTTTGTTCCTTACGTCTAGCCAGGCAGAAACACAAGGAGGGTGACGAACTTACAAAATGATCCAAATTACTATAGTAATAACTTGTCATCTTCAGTATTTACCGCTCCCTCAATCTTTGTCAACATCAAATTTTATCGGCAATTATTTTATGTCTTCCAATTCACCAGCAAATATTAAATATTGTACAATCAAAATTAGATCTCTCTGGGGCTCCAATAAAATCATACAATTAGATGCACCCCTGTTCAGAATGGCACTTTGACACATGGATTTTTAAATACATACAATATGTGCCATGTTGTTTTTGTATTATTCTAGTTTCTGGTTTAAATTGTAGCAAAATTTAAAGTACAAGACCAGAGTTTTCAATTTTATCAATTAAATTTGTATATTTTTTCTTTTACTCATATTAATTGGATAAACTTTTAATCATAACCATTTGGTGATGGCACTAGTTAAATCAAAATATAAACTCCCTAAAGATATGATCTACTGACAGAAAAATCTAGAGGCACAAACCTTAGATGCCTAAGGTTTACCAGTAAGGACACCCTGGGAACTCAACATGTAGCACTGACCACATACAAAACCATCAGGTTCACTGAAGTGGATTGCTCTGGGCATTTACCAGATCATCTCTCATTCATATTTTAGTGCCATTTCCAGAACTTCTTTACTGGTTCAGATCATATAGAGAGGACTTTTTTTTTTCATACTATAGGCCAATGCTTAGAGTAACAAGACCTGTTTATCCACTTAGGTTTAAAAGAGAATCTATAATTCTCTTTCATTGTCCTTGTTCTATTCAGTAGTCACAATTACAAGTCCTACTCCTGCAGATAGTTGCTTCTCCACTTCCCAGAGCAAGAATTAATCAAGCATTTGTATGGCCAGGAGTCTTCTAGTTCATCCATACTGTGTCTGATCTCCTATACAGTCCAAGGAGAATAAGATACTTCAAAAAGGGAGATCCACAAAAAATTGGCACGGTGAATCAGGAGCCCCCCATGTTGGTATTTTTTGGCTTGTGATCACAAAGAGCTAGAAAATAGAGGAAGGCGGAGTGCAAGGAAAAACCAGTTCAACATCTGGATTTGGGGCCCCAGGAGATGTTTCTGACCACATGGATTCTGGAAGATTGGTGCCTGTACAGTGCCAGCACCTCTTTCCTGAAATGCTGGTGATGGTTACTCTGAACCTTCATTTCTGTTTCTTTCCCCTAACCTTTTAGATAACTGCCACTGAATTGAATATAAAAATATATTTCACTTCTCCGGTCATTGGATGTTCAAATTTTCCTTTTCTTAAGTATAAAGGCAGAATAGGGGAATGAGAGGATTTTAAAACATAGTCATATCTAAAAGAAAAAGAAAACATGGATGCAGATGCAAGTTATTCTCTGCACCTAAAAAACTATTAAATGCTGACACTTTCTCAGTTCTGTAGTGTCTGTCACCGTAATGTTCTCAGGCAGTTTTGGGGTGTGCAAGTACATTGGTTCTGCTCAAAGACTAAACGATTTACAAATGAGACTACTTAAGCAAGTGATAGGCAGCACACAGGCAAGCCTGGGACTCCCGCAGGTGTGACCCATAGAAGAGAGATTTGTTCTGGGGTAATCCCCAGGGGTTAACAAACCCTGAGTGGGTCACGGCTAGTGCCACCACATTGTGGAGTAGCGGTAGCCTAGTGGCATATCTGCTAATGAAAAGGCTGGACAAGGACCAGCAGACCCAACCATAAATATCTAGGTGCCATGCAATTTCCCAGAGAACGACCTGTTAATGAGCATATTGTTACCAAGAAGGCAGGGCTGTGGGATGAGCAGGAGGTTATCTATTGATATGCACACTGTTACTGATTAGAGCCTTGCAGCTTTTGTGTAACTGTGGGCTGGCCTTGTTCTGACTGGCTATGAAGGAGGGTAAGCCACATAGGTTTGGTGTGGACTTGGAGCCATGGTCAGCTGGCCTGCGAACTTAATGTGAACAGCATGGTGAGGAGAAACCAAGGAAAATTGTACCAGAATGGTGGCCAATCAGGGGCAAGAGTGGTTGCTGCACCATGCATCCGTGATTTAACTGTAGAGCTCTGCTATGTATATATATTTTCAGTTCTGCTATATTTCTAGTTTTACTATACTTTTAGCTTTGTTATAACCTCTTATCTCCAATAAATTCTCATACTCGACAAATGATGATCTCTCAAGTTCAGTGTGATTAATCTCAGAATATGAAAGAATCCTGCCTGTACTGGCATGTCACAACAAGGCAACTATAGATGGCTTCCCCAACAATTAATAACACCACAAAGTCCTAGACTTTACTTTAGACTTTGTTGTACAGTTACATGCCCACTTTCCACCCTAGAGATACAATCTACTAAGGATACTTTTTCAGCTTTTTAAGTTGGGGAATTTATATGTTATACATATTTATATGATTATAGCCCAGATGTTTGAATTTATTTGACATTTCATGACCTTGGCCTTGCTATGGTTTTCCTTTCTTCCTGGATCGGTCCCTCTCTTTAACTGCCAGAGGACTGCAGCTGACACTTAAGAAGTTTCCTTGATGTATCATAAATGTTCTGATTTAACACTTACTGGTTTACCTGAGGGGCTCAAGCTACCTTTTCCATAGTTGTCGCAATTAGCCCCTATCTACTGGAAGTTTAACTGTGCCAGCTGCAAAGCAATGCTTGCTGATGGCTTCTCTGGGTAATATG
Source organism: Rhea pennata (assembly GCF_028389875.1). Lineage (NCBI taxonomy): Eukaryota > Metazoa > Chordata > Aves > Rheiformes > Rheidae > Rhea > Rhea pennata. Next base: position 144,314,844 of record NC_084664.1, on the reverse strand, counting down.
CAGCTGCAGTATGTTTGAAGCATTTTATTTTACATCTGTCTTTCTTATCACTCACTAGATTACTTTCAATGATCCAAAACTTTCATTATAAGAAAGAAAAACAAGAGATGCATCCGGTCTTACTTTAGCATTCTGTTCTTTCTTTCAAAAAAAATCTTGGCTCCTATTCTCAGAATAATTTAAAAGACAAGCTCATATAATATGACTTCCTCATTTAAATTACATTAGGCAGCAATTCTTCAATTCAGACTATCCCATAATGCTCTGCTCTTATTACATTACAGAGATTAGGACTGCATCTGAAAAGAAATAAAGGAATAAAGCCAAAAGATTGTTTTATGTATGATAACCTTCTGGGGACAAAAAAAAAAAAAAAAAAAAAAAAAAAAAAAAAGTTTAAAGCTGATACTGTGCACCTTACTTTCTCATGAATGACTAGTAGCTCCTCCAGCCTTAAAAGAACTAGTCACTGGCAATCAAACACAGAGTTGCTCTCATGCCCCTGCAGAGAATCAACCAATAGATACAACACTCAAACATGTAAAATGAAAATAGTTTTGCTTCATCTTAAATTCATCATTAGAATTTTGGGGGCATAAATAACTCCTCTCTCTCTCCAAAATATCTAGTTTTTTTAAGTAATATATGAGTATGGACATATAACAGTATGAGAGATTATTATTTTTCTCAGCATTGGGATAAAGTGAAAATGTAGGTTATTTTCAAGTGCAATTATTCTATAATTTGGTTAAGAAATTCAAACACAATGCAGATACAATTTTCACATCTTCCCTCTTCTTTATACTTAATAAAATAGAATATGGGAACAGTATCATGTCAATTAACATTAATACCTATCCAGACTAATATGGTCAAGAAGACTCTTTAGAGGAAGAGACTTCCTCTAAGGTCAATAGAAAGACAGAAGCATATTTATTCAATCTTAAAATAAGTGTCAAAAATAAATAACCTTCCTCTTTCTTATAGTAAATACAAAAAGGAATGCCTACCTCTTCCTTCTAGAAACTTCTACCTCAAAATATTGATTTTTGAAGGAGCCTATATAAGTAATTTAAACTTGACACTGAAAAGTATCATCAGTAGCAGAAGGAAAACTACGGAAAATGTAGGCCCGCTGCTGAATGAGGTGAGGGCCCTGGTGATGAAGGATAGAGAGAAGGCAGGGTTACTGAATGCCTTCTTTGCTTCAGCCTTTACTCCTAAGGGAATCCCAGGCCCTGGAGACTTTGGAAAATCTAGAAAAAGGAAGACTTTCCCTTGGTTGAGGAGGGATGCAACCCTGTCTAACATGCTCTAGGTGACCCTGCTTGGACTTGGGGGGTTGGACTAGATGGTCTCCAGAGGTCCCTTCCAACCTTACCAATTCTGTGATTCTTTGTGAAAAGATATTAAATGAATCTAATTTAAAATGATAATACAAATAAGTAAATAAATAAATTGCTGCAAGCCATTTTATTAAAAATAGGTCCTAAGACATTAAGAGAAACACCACTGACTAAGGTTTGGATTCAGAATAGAGAGATATAACTCTTTTTTGCTCGTGTTTTGCTTGCCTTTAAAACTCAGATCTAATTTGCGCAGGGGATGCTACAGAGGGCTTCCCCTGCCCAAAGTGTAAGATATCCTGGTGAGTGTGAGAAGCACTAGATGATGGGATATAGAAAGCCTCAACCTCTTCCTGTCTAGTCAGTTTAGAAGTAGGTATGATCTAATCACTTGCTAAAGCAGGCACTGAAGTAAGGACAGAATTTTGCAAAGGCCCAAGCCACTCAGAAATATTAAGCTTGAGTAGTTCTGTGCATGTTTTGCAGTGAAATTTTGTTTTTAGAAGATGAGACTTTATTGTTGAAATCATTATGACAGGTTGATTAAGGACTTTGATTAACAGCTGGGTAGAGCTTTAAAATATCTTTCTGATACATGAACGTTGGACTTAATGAGGTAGAAGGATTCACTCCAACTCATCTCCAACCTATGTTGCAAAGATATTCCTAGCTCCCTCTATAGTCAGAGAAAAGAGAGATAGAGATAAGCTTCCAGAGGCTGATTCAACCTCTGGTGTGGTCTCTCCATCTATTTTGACATGAGCTTTTCTGGTTAGCTGTCTACTTACTAGAGACAGGGTGGGAGGAATTCAGGAATTCAAACTCTAGAATGGACATTGACCAAGGTCCTTTGAACATTTTCCTTTATATATGCCACATTTTGGCTGCTGTTTGTTTGATTTTGCACATTTTTATATATGTGTGTATGTATATGTATATAAAATGTGCATATTTTATACAGTGGAGAGAGAGAGATTTTGTACACCTTTCTGCATAGATGCCTATTAAACAAAGCATATGTTGTGTGATTTTCATTATATGAATGACAACAAATTTAAAGCCCTAATACCAGCAAAAATATTTATCTCAGAACTGTTTAGGTGATTGCTTGTACCCTTTTCTTAATTGGAGCAGTTTCTTTTGCAAGGTATTACATTAACTCCTGCTGTCCTTCAAACTCCATCTTCTTCAATTACAGTAATTCTTTGGTTATTTATGTATAATGTTATTTACTAATTGGTTGGTGTGGATAGTCAGCATGTTGGTCAAGGAATTGATTCAATATCTGTATAGTGTTTAAATATGTTTCCTATCTCTCTAATAATTTTGATCTTTAGATTGTTCCCTACACCAGCTATGTGGCGTTAGGTACTCATTCTCACAGGACATTCTACTGTACGTTCAAACACTGCTGAAAGATGGCTTTTAAAAGTACCTAAGCCTCAAGGAGTTCTGAAGTGACCAATTTCTCAGAAATACAAAATAAACAGGAACTGAACATGTGTCCCAGCTGTATTGCCTATAATTCTGGTAAATCAACTTCTTTATGTTGTGTAGGAGTATGGTGATGCTCACCACAGTGATTCACCTCCCTTTATTTTATGTTTTGTTTGATTTGATTGGCTTTCTTCAGTAAGAAGAGAGCAAACACTGCTGAGGTATTCGATCCTCCCAGAGTCAGAAGAGCTTTAGTTTAAACAGGCAGCTAAGAATCCATTAAAATGTGTTATCCTGTTCCTCACAGACTCAAAGCAAATTGACATGGTTGTTGAATTTCCGATAGTTTGTTTAACAAACAACCCGAAGTAAAAATTAATCTGCAGGATGATGACAGCAAGCAGTTGAAAGCTGATGTCAGATGTTCTTAGAGACCAATCATAGCAAAGTTTCATTTAAGCTAGGAGAAAAAAAAAATAAGTTTAAATGAGGTGCTGCTATGGCAGTTTTGTATTTCCGTAAAAGAAGATGTGAAGCCTGGAGCTGTATTCTAGCTTTACACCTTTCTAACTAAAGTAGTCTTGCACAACACTGCAAACTTCCACTGAATGGAAATTTGATAAAGGGCTGTTTGCTATAGTAACTGCCTAGTTTTGAGGTCAAGTGTGGCCAGAGTCAATAAAACAGATAAGTGTGACTAAGGTAGGTGTATATGATGGCATTTAGATTAACTTCATTAGAATGACAAAGCAGCATCTATCACGACAATTAACTCAATAGGGCAAATTTTTCTATCCATTTGATAGTATGAAGTAAGGTTATTTAGGCAACCAAGAAATGTTCCAGTAATATTTATTAATCTGTTGTCTTGGAGTATGTAAAATCACATATTATATTGCATACTTAAAACCAGTGTTGTATACACCAAGCTAAAATTTTATTCAGCTATGCTAGCATTGCCATCCTTCTGTAAAGGAGATTTTGTTTATTCTACAGAGTAGGATTAGACGTGAAAGTCGAATTACTAGGAGAGACAAAAAATTGGAGATTAAAGAAGATTCATTAATTATCTTAGATCAATATAAAATTACTAATAACCCTTGTATCCCCCAAACCTCAGCCACTGTTACCTCAGGGCACGATACAGAACATTAGCATTCAAATCAGTTGGACTTCTTCATACATTTCAGGAAAATAAAGTCTTTTCAGACTTAACCTTAGATGTAATGTCAACATCTTAAGTATTTTTACTTAACTGTTGTACTATTATGAAAGCACTCCATAGCTTTAGAGTTCCCAAATGTCCTGAAATTCACTTACAATGTCATTTATCATTGCACCTGAAGTGAAATAATTTTCATTGACAGGCTTTTACTGGGATATTTAGTTTATGAGTATAGGACACTTAAAAGAAGTGGACGACTGGCTTTCTTTGTGCGAATTCTCAGTTAACAATACCTCCAGTATCATCTCTTAGGAAACAGAAGGATTCTTAACTGAATCTTTTTCTTTAGTGAAAGTGGAGCTCAGCAGTTGCATGACTTTTGGGGGATCTGTTTTTTTAAAAAAACTAAAAATATGAGAAATCTACCTATAATATTTTTCCTGCTTATTCCTTCAGTTAAGTCTTCCAGTATCAAGCTTACATAATAGGAAAAGGACCATATTTTACACTCTTGTGATTGCCTATTTAAAAAGAATATGTACCTTCTCAGAAATCAAAGACCTAAAACTGCAGAAAATCCACATTCAAAGATACTAGGACATATGGTCCTAAGATCTTTATCATAATAGCTCCAGCACCCAGCTGCAGAGTGTCTGCATTTGCCTGAAGCACCTCAGCTTGCTTTCACAGTTTCAGAATTTCACAAATCCATCTGCAGAATTTTAATAAAGACAATATAAGGTCATATAAGTCAATAGAGTGTTCGACTACTCTTGAGCTAAAGTGACCCTCTAGAACTGGAAAATCTAGAAGATAGGAGAAGGAATACAAATTAGGGAGCAAGATATGTAAAAATTTCAATCTTCTCCCATTTATATGGGAATTGGACAATGCATTTGACGGTAGCTGAGAAGGTGTGGAAGTAATACTACCTCATATAATTTTTCCCTATATGGTTGCCTTAAAATGACAAACGACATAAAAATATAGTTTTAATGTTTTTTTAGCTTCACTTTATCATGGAAGCTTCAGTTTATTAATTCAGCTCTGAAATACAGACTGAGGAAAATCCCTTTTTTATATTGGAGTTATGCTTTTCAGGAGAAGAACAGTAGTGCATTCACATGCAAAACTGACTTCTTATGTAATGACCTCCAACTCAAAGAAAAAAAAAAAGAAAATAAAGGATATGTTTACTGATAATAGATTCATTAGAATCTCTATCCTACTGCCAACAGGCATAGGAAAAAATTCTCTGGCTACATGTGCTGGCTACTCCTTGTGTTGATGGAAGAACTGAACCATCTTTCAATAGCATCCAAGTGAAAGGAAATCTTTGTTCTCTGTTTTAGTAGGACTGAGAACATTTATTTGGAAACTCAAAGGTGTACCTTCTAGGAAGACTTCGAAGATGTTTGTTGACAGAGGAGGCTCCAATGGGCAAGGTTAGGTTAAATGTGTCACTGTTAAATTAATGATGAGTTCCAGAGGCCCAGAGAATTTTATATTGCAAGAAATCTAAAAGTAATGCAGAATATGAAGGAAAAATATTTTTGTATGTAATTCACAAATGCAAATTAAATGACTGTATAATTCCGTTTTTGTAAAATGTTTAAATTTAAAGTGTAAACTTCCTTAGTAGGAACACAAAATATTTCCATAGTATAGCTTGCAAGTGATAATATATATGAAAAATATTCAGTCATTCTATAAAGCCCTAACCTAGGTATACACATTACTTGTAAAAAGCTTATAAATATCAATATAGACTTGGTTGTTTTATGTTTCCTTTTAAAATTCTTAACATTGATGATGCTTAAGAAAAAAAAAAACAAGTAGTTTCTAATTTGGTTCTGTACCAATTGCAAGATACTTCAGTTCTTGGGGTGCTCACAAGGATGCTCACTTTGCTGAAATGGCAGCTGACAAGATAGGAATATGAGTGTAGCGTATGATTGGGACACCCAAAACTTCCCTCCAGACTTATCACAGTAAAGAGGATGACGATGATCAACCAAGTTACACAGTAGCCAGGGACCAAGAGACTTAAAACACAGGAGGAGTCACATCAAAAAGAAGTATAAGAGAAACCTGAAAATTTGTAATGAGGGAGAGAGATCTTTGAGAGGAAACCCTGTGGTTTCCATGGAGTGCTTGGGCAGCTGCAAAAAAGTTGAGCATTTTGCAAACTGGAGCCAAGAGTTCGCTTCACCTTTGGTGTCTCTCAAAGAGCCACATTTTGTGTGATACTCCCTGTGGTGATGCAGGCTGTTCTGTGCAGAACGCAGGAATAAATTTCTATCCCAATCCTTTCAGTCACTGGAGCAGCAAGAAAAAGTAAGTGAAGGCAGTTGTCCACTTTGCCTCTAGTGAACAATTCATTCTTTCACCTAATCTAGTATGTAGCACACTCCTGAGATGCAGAGAAGAGAGAGGATTTGACAAGGTGACAGAAGAGTTCATCTTCTTATAATTGTCCTACTTTGCTTTGCTCCCAAGCCAAATTGCTAATCTATTTGATGCTATCTTTTGGTGATGTTTACAATACATTTAGCAATTTAAAATTAGTAGTTTGTGGAATAGTGAGGAAAAGCAAACATTCTGTAAGAATTAAGAGTTGTTAAAATAAATAACTTGAAGAAACAACATGGTGATAACCTATGCTTAGTACTCAGTAATTCTAAAAGAGATATTTGCCTTAGCTCATTAAAAAAGAAGAAAATTAAAAAAAATAGAAATTTGAAATCATATTTTTATTCATAAAAGTGTCCTACTAGAAACATTCTGAATGATGATGAGATGGTTATTATTCCAGTACAGAGAGCATCATGGCATTCTGTAATTGATCTGCTCTCTTCTAATACAACTACATATGTCAGGCAAGTGGACCAAATCTTTGCAGTCCGTCCCTCACTAGTAAAGTGTTTAAGAATATGCATGCAAGAATTAAGCATGCAAGTGTAATTTCCTAGTTGAACAGGGCTTAGTCCTCCTGCTTAAATACTTCACCCAACTGGGGCTGTCAGAACTCAGTATAAGTGCACATATTCGAAATGTATCTCTCTTCATAGGCATGCATATACAGTTCTAATTACCCATTGATAATTAGCTGCGTAGGTATTAAAGCATAGGATCATAGAATCAGTAAGGTTGTAAGGGACTTCTGGAGATCATCTAGTCCAACCCCCCTGCTCAGCAGAGTCACCTAGAGCGTGGTAGACAGGGTTGCATCCAGGTGGGATTTGAAGATCTCCAGAAAGATCTGCAGACTTCGCAACCTCCCTGGGCAACCTGTGCCAGTGCTCTGTCACTCTCACAGGGAAGAAATTCCCCCTCATGTTCAGGCAGAACTTCCTGTGCTTCAGTTTCTGCCCGTTGCCTCTTGTCCTGTCACACGGGGTAACTGAGAAGAGTTTGTCCCAGTCCCCCTGACACCCTCCCTTCAGGCACTTATACACACTGATCAGATCCTCCCTCAGTCTTCTCTTCCCCAGGCTGAAGAGGCCCAGCTCTTGCAGCCGCTCCTCATAGGGCAGGTGCTCCAGCCCTCTGATCATCTTTGTAGCCCTATGCTGGACTCTCTCCAGTAGCTCCATGTTTCTCTTGTCCTTGGGAGCCCTGAACTGGACCCAGTACTCGAGATGAGGCCTCCCCAGGGCTGAGTAGAGGGGCAGGATCACCTCCCTCGACCTGCTGGCAACACTCTTCCTAATGCACCCCAGGAGACCATAGGCCTTCCTGGCCACAAGGGCACATTGCTGGCTCATGGTCGACACCAGCACTCCCAGATCCTTCTCTGCAGAGCTGCTCTCCAGTAGGTCAGCCCCCCAGCTTGTCCTGGTGCCTAGGGTTATTTTTCCCTAGGTGAACCATATTGAACCATATCCCTCTTCCACTTAATGATAATTTAACCAATTCTGAAATTTGAAATATTTAAGTATAATTAGTATTTTTAGAGCTTTTGCTGGAATCATTACAGTGATTTTGGTTCACCAATAAAGCTTTGAAATGTAAGAAGTTTTGCAAAGAAAATTGTTTCTAAATTTCTTTGCTAAGTTATCATGAAGATGCGTATAATTAGGAAATGACTTTTAATTAAATTGAACAATCAAATAAATGACTATAAATGCGTATACGGATGTACATTTGCATAAGGATGTGTGGAATGTAAGGATGCCTGGTTTGTGTATCTGAGCCCAGACACACAAACACTAAGGAGCTTTAGATAACAGAGATAATATCAAAGACCAAAGCCCTCAGGCTGACAGGCCATTGAAGGAACCACTCAAAGCCCCGGGGAGGTGAAGCCAGACTTTGGTACCTGATAAGAAGAAGGAAACAAGATTATCTTGAGTCTCATGAGAAAGAGCAGACTTATTACAGGAGACTTGAAGGGCCTTGCAGGATCAGTAAAACCTATTATGGGATGTTTAGGACAAGGACTGAAGAAAGCAGTGTGTAAACAAGCTGTTGTTCTAGTAAGCTTGGGTGGCTAAGCCCTGTGCATGGTCACTCAGTCTGTTCTGTCTTCTGATTAACTCTCCTCCTAAGTGAGTGAGTGGGTGAGTGTGTGTGTGTGTGTGTGTGTGTGTGTGTAAGGGCGGGGTTGGGGGAGGAGATGAGACCTGCTATTGAACTTCAACCCCGTCTAGCTGGCAAGTAGGATGAGCAGTCTAATGCTTATCTTTGAAGATGGATGCTGTGGGTCAAAGGGATCTATAGGACTAGGGACTAGCAATGGGAAATACCAGGGACTGGGGAGACCAGCCTGGACCTCTCCAGCTGGCCAGACTGAGTATCTAAGGTCAGCTGGAAGGATTTATTTATATGTGTGTGATGCTAGTGACCCGTAAACCATACTAGCAGGCAAGTAGCACCACAGGCTTGGGAGCCAGCTACTGGAGAGATCATAGGTCCAGGGTGGAATACTGAAGAGACACGGACTCTGAGAGTTGGCCACTGGAGAGATCCTAGTCAGAGCCAATCTCCAGAAATTCCCATTTATATGTACGTAAAGGTGAGATCTACCCAAAAGCTTTCAACCTGGCTAGCCTGAGGTGAGAAGAGAATCGACTGTACCATTCATGTTGGTGTGAGTGTTCTCTGTGCCTCTGGCACCTCTACAGACCCTGCTCTCCTGGGCATGTGAGTACAGCTCCTCACACACCTCTGGGAATCTGAATCCATCCCAGATTTGAGATGGGGAACATGAAAGCAAACAACATGACACAGAATGAGGGAGGATAGGCACCAGAACACAGAATCAGGAGTGCCAATACCACATTTTTGACAATAACAGGAAAATAATTAGGTGAAAACTCCTCTAGAGGGGACTAGGACCGTACTATATGCTACACAGCAAATCCCTGAAAGGTTATAGGTTCCTGGGAACCTAACCTGAAAGCTGACATGCAGTTCTTTGTAGACTATCTGGCAGCTGGTTTGAGCTTGAGCATATGATAAAAACATCTTAAACAGACACCCAAAAGGCTTGTTGGCACTCCTAAAAGCACAAATGTATCCTGTCCCATATACTGTATTTAGCATGGCCTTTCTTTGAATCTTTAAAGGAAGGTGAAAGACAACTCTGACACACAATTGTACAAGAAGAAAAAGAATCTGTGCTCAGAAGTGCCCGGAGGAAACTGTAAAGCATGGGAACAATTTAATATAGCACAAATACAGTACAACATATTTCCTGTAATGCGTTAAAAATTCATGGCCAAGTGTTATTGATAAAAAAAAATGTTTCTTTTTATCTTCCAAGAGTACTAAAGAGGAAGAAATGGGGTTGAAAAGGAAATAATTTGTCTCTTGTCAGCTATTTTTTCTCATTCTGTTTTGATTTTTATTTTGTTGTTGTTCTATTTTATATCTATGTAAGTAATATGTGGCCTGCTGACAAAAACACTTTTTCATGGCCTCATTCAAAGCGCTGGCAAATATGTGAAACATCAGAACAAACTCTTTAGCTTTCATGCAAGCTAAGACTTTCAATTTCATTGACCAAGCTCATTCTTTAAGGACTAAAAATGTGTCACTCACATCCTAGATCTGTCTTAACATTTCCTAGTCCGTTTGTTTATGAAAAGTTACAAAAAGACTGAACAGACATTAACTAACTATGGAAGGCGTAACTAGGGCCATACTGCTGCAGAAACCCCACTGCAAATTTCTGGAATAAAATGTTGTTGTGCTACCTTGATTGCTCCTAAGGGCAAGCAACATACTATTTGCTGGTCATAGTTTACCACCATAACTAAATCAATTAGCATGGGATCTTGCTTTTGAACTCACACATAAAATGATGGTCTCTGAGCAAATCATCTGAGGAAGTTCTTCTTTAATCATCTTTTCTTTACATCACGTGTTTTGAATAATTTTTTTAACACCCTCGTCAAAAATCATTCTCCCTAGAAACAGTGAAGAGCCATTCATTCAGTGGAAACTGTGCATCATGTACATAGGTTTTACTTAATCTTCCTTTTGCTTATATACAATTGCATGTGTTACAATATAGAGGAAAGACTGAGCACAAAGAGTTATACTGATTAACCTACTACGTTAGGAGTGTGCAAGATGTATGAAAACTACTCCATGGATTAATATTTATTTTTAATATAATTACTCAGTTGGCCTCACCATACTCAAACTGGTAAGAAAGGAAAGTCTTTTCATGAATTATACTGAATGCTAACACACAGAAGGCATATTCAATAGGCAACTCTATGATATAAAGACCTATATCAGGGATACTGTTATAATATGATACACAGAAATCTTTGTCTCAGATTAGGCCTTCATCTACATAAAGATTCAATTGCTAATGGTGGACATGAGTGCTACAATAGCCCTCAAAGATACATTTTCAGGATCATTATCTCAAAATTCATCATCCCCCAAGTGGCTGATTATCGTTGTGTGTGGTTTCAGTCAAGAGGCAGAATGAAATTACATGTTCTTATCCAGTTTAAATATTGATATTAACTATTTTTACTAATGTACAGGTTGATATGAAATACAAGGTTCAGTAAACGAAGATCCTTCACATTCATACTTGTAATCTCAGTTACTCAAAACAGTAGGAAGCTTGGTAGTTTATTCCTCACTGAGTCAAGTCAATTATAACAAATGCTACTTATTTACCAACTCAATATATAAACATACAAATGACGGTATGGGATCAGTCGTCTAGCCTAGTATCTCAAGCCATTTCCCCAGACATACTATTTTACATTTGCCTTTTCTACAGTCCTCTATCACTGTGACAGGTCCTGTCTCCACTGCAGTGTGTTTGAGGGACTGTGCCAGTGGTAATGGTTTGTATTCAATAGCTCAAAAGAGATTTTGCTTCTCTGCATTTGTCAATTCACTTTTTGAGTGTATGCCAACTAGTAGCATTGATAAGTTTTTAAAAGCAGTTTAGCAGCTTATCTATATGGTGTGTAAAGTACCTACTTTTGCTTACTTTGAGCCTGCCACCTGCTAGTTTCATTTGTTGCCCTTACAACATAAGACAATGAGCAATGATTTCCTATTCCCTCTTCATATGACTCAGGATTTTAGACCTTTTTTGTGTTTCCCATCAGCTACCTCTTTTAAAGTGTTCTCCTATATGTAGTCATTCTGTATAAAATAGAAATAACTTTCAAAATTTTGATCATTCTTGTAGCCTTTATCCAAACACAACTATATTGTACAATATTATTACATTGCTACCATATGCATTTTTGACATGCAAGCAGAGCAAAGGAGGAAGAATTTCAAGTAGAATTCAAGGCACAGGTGTATAATGGATTTATACAGCAGTATAATTTTTTGTTGTTCTCTGTGCCATTCCAAACAACTTCTAACATCTCGTTTGAGTCTTTTCACTGCTACTGTATATTGAACTGACACTTTCGTAGATCTCTCTCTCATATTCTGAAGAGCTTTTCTAAAATGCTAATACTTAGCTCAGAGAACATCATTATATACAATAAATTTAATTCTATAACTTTGTGTTTCTCTTGTTCATCATTTCATTTATATGTAATTTCATTGCCTAGTCCCTTAGTATTGTGCCCCCCTCTATTTTCTGCAATTATTAACACTCAATCCTTGTCTTTATTACCCTTAGTATTATTAGCAAACTTTGTCATATAAGTCTTTCTAGATCATTTATGAATATAATAAATAGCACAGGATCTGGTAAAGACTCCTGCAGAGCTTCATTTATGATTGCTTTTCTTTGTGAAAACCGGGTTAATCCTTCCCTTTGTTTCCTGTATTTTAATCACTCATTCACGTGAGGACCCTTCCTTTACTCTAACAAACAGCTCTGTTTCAAGGGTCTTTGGAAAAGGACCTTGCTGAAATCCCTTTTCAAAACCCAGGAAAGCAATCACCTCAATTTTAATAGATGATTCTCTTACAAAAGCCATTCTGATTCACTCCCATTTATCATATATATTCATGTTTTTATATATCCTTTTCTTAAGATCAGTTTGCTTACAAGAATTTCCAATTTACTTGGCTGCAGTTCTTCGAATTTTTAATGAAGCTCTTAAAAATTGCTGTCTCTTTAACCGAATTCCAATCTTGAGGCATTTTTAAAAACACAATTTATAATTCAACCATTTCTTCTTTCAGTTCTTTCAGAAGTCTTAAGTGAATTACAGCAGAAATCTTATCAATTCTTTTTTAACTTCTACTGATATTTCAGTTTGAGATGGATGCTGTGACAATCCCACCCATAGAGAAGGTTTCTGACCTGGGGACTTTCCTGTTTTCCCACATTCCCATATTTCTCCATGATTTAATATGTAAAACTTTGCATCTCCAGAGAGGTAAAGCAGTGCCAGAATATACTCAAATAAAGTAAGATAAGCTTTAGGAAGAATGAGTAAAGCTCTCTCATCCCTCTGAGGACTCTGGGAAGGAGATTAAAATATCTTGGTTCACTTAGAATGAACTTATTCTGACAAATGCAACCTTAAACTTAGAGTGTGAAGAAACACAGAGTTCATACAGAATTTATTACAGTATCCTAGCTTAATTTTAAGGCACTCAATGAAAAAGCTTTTGTTTATATATCCAGGCTAATGCCTAAACTCCTTCTGTGTTGATTGGACAGATACAACAGTTGAAATAATATTTTTTGAAGAAATGTTTAGGAAAAAAGCAATATTGAGAAATACAGAAACAAGAAAATATTTAAAATGCTTCCCTGTCAGGGTTAAGTATATGGATGACAAAAGCACTTTGGGGATTACATAGGTAAATTATTCCAATTTAGATGTAAAAAAAGAAGATCGGTCTGAACAAAAATCGTGTAATCACTAAGTACAGCCAGATCCCCATGAGCGGAGAGGGTTTTAGAAGCAGACTTCCCACACCTGGGGTGGGTGCTCTAGTGAGTCACTGGCCTCCAGTTGTGCCCAGTTCTTTCCAAGCTGGTGGCTGAGGCCCAAGCAGAAGAAGGATTTGCACAGGCTTCAGTATTTCTTAATAGCTATCTTAAGTGTCACCTTGCTCAACTGGCTCATTGTTTTGAATCATACTTTTTAATTCATCTGCAGAGCATGGAGAGCTTAGACATGCAGCTCAGTATTGACAGTTCTAGTCATTTCAGTACAGCTGGCCATTGGAGATTATGTTGTTCACTAAGGTTCAAAAAAGTAATCTCTAAAAGTGCTGGGAATTTAAATCTTATTTCAGTTAGTCCATCACCTAGCTGTCTTTCCTCTCCTTTTTCTCTCTCCAGGCACAAGATTACAATAGCACCTGTAAAACAACTTTATGCACTATGCAGACAGAATCAGACTTAGAGGATCTCCTAAGTGTCCAGACTGGTCACTGGACTGCAAACTGGGACTCACTGCTGTAATAACTAATGTACAGAGTCTGAAGGGAAACAGATATGAGGGAATACGATTATCAATGCTAAAATAATGACTTTTATATAAAAAAAAGAAAGCTCTGCATGAACTGAACAGTTTCTAAGATAAACAGGTGCATACGATTATGCCACTGCGATTCAGAGGGCCGAGAGAGGTAAGGATAGAAGAAAGATTTTGTCCGTCAAGGCCAGTGCCTGCACTTCCTGCAGCTTACACTGGCAGAGGTGCATACATACTCTGCAATGCCATACAGCCTGCCTGGCCAGAGGAATAATTTAATCTTTAGAACTTTCAATTTCCTGTCTCTCTGAACCACTTAACTTCAATTCCTTTAATTAAAATTTAAATGAGATTACAATTCCCTATTTGTGTTTTCAAAGGTCATTAGGACCTCACATCTTTTGGCAATGTCCCTTTCATATGAAAAGATTTGAGAAATCTTCTCACATTCAGGCGTTATAAACTTTCCCAGTACTGTTGAGCTGGATTTGTTTTTCCGCTTTCTCCTTAACTACTGATTGTACATGGTTTTAATAAGTAACATCACCACAAAAATGTACTTTGGGCTGATTTGCCCCAAAATCAGGCAAATGGAAACTTCACTGTCTAAACTAACTTCTGTATATAATTGGACTAAAGCAAAGCTCAAAACTTTTCTATCTTAAATATTCCAGTCTTTACTGCCTTTCTCACTTCTGACAGAATGTTCATGTTTCTCCCATTTCCTCTATTTATCACATTTGCACCATACTCTGTATCCTCATTTGTCTGTTACCTCATCCTCTCAGAGACCTGAGGACACACAGCAGAGTAACGTTCCTCAGCAAAATATGAACCTATGCTATAGCCAGTATAAGCAAAGAGCTATTTGAGCATTTGAGTATTTGAGCAAAGAGCTGTACAAGGCGCTGTTTGTGCAAGTGCTGTAGGTGGTATTCAGCATTACAGTCAGAATGCATTCAGCACTGCTGCCTTTGCTAGACCATTTCCTGCTCTCACAAACACCCATTTCTGCTAACTGATGTCCATATAGGGGAGCTCAATGAATGGGTCTTCTTTATGCAGTTTGTAGTGTGCAAAGGCTCTGCTGTGCACATCAGATTCACCAGTGAATCAGTGCAGGAACCTTCCTTGCAAGTAACATAAGCCACTCTAAACCTGAATTTCAGTTTATTAAGAAAGAAAGAAAGAAAGAAAGAAAGAAAGAAAAGAAAATGGTGTGCCTGGAAAGAATACACTTCTGCCTGTCATTCCTAGATGGGAGACTCCTGTTCAGTTGTCCCTTGGGTAATGTCTCGCAGTAGCACACAATTCTAGTAAAGATGTGCAAACAAGAGTCAGATATTTGAACACAGAAAGGCATATATTGAACTTCCTTTCCATTTCCTTTTTTTTTTTCTTTTTTCTGTTTATACATGATTCCTGACACTTCTGACATATCTTTTTTTTTTTTTAGTTGTGTGGAATCTCTGAATGTTACCATTCCCAGCATCTTTTTGAGTTGCCTGCATCAATGTTTTTCTGACTGAGGGGTTAGGGGAAAGAAGAATTGCTATATATATATATTAACACTTCCTCTTTTTTATTAAGAGATTTTGATAATTGTTCCTACATTTTAGGAGTTCCCGGTATTGTAGAACAAGGTATAGTGCAACAAATGGGTGTAGTTTAAGAACATCCATATATCAGAAAAACTCAAATGTGACAAGTGAAAAATGACACAGAGAAAACTTAAGTTTTCTTCCTTCCCTCTAACAACTAAGTAGAAAGCCTAGGGAAACACTGTTGGCTGTGCTGTTTACAGGTCAGTAGCACGTTACTATTGTGCTATCTCGAGCAAGTCACCAAGGGTTGGGTGAGGGGACACAATCCATTTAACTTAGGTTAAGTTATCAAGAGCACTAGTCTTCTTAAATTAACTCCAAAATTTTGCTCTATATTCAATGGGGAGAGAAAGATACCTTTGAAGGTTGCTATCTAGGGTAGAAATCGGTTATAGCCAGCTATAGGCTTAATGTACTTACTTTATGTATAAGTTAAGAGCTATAGCTTGGTAATTACATCCTGCCCTGGATTGTAAGGAGCACTTAAGTTCCTGTATTCTAAATTTATCTTCTGAAAGGCTATGGTTAGCTTGGACATGGTCTAAATTTCCTTTAACCCTGAATTTGCTACAATCCTGAGTCAACAGTGCCTGAATGGTGGTTAGTTGTACCCAGACAAGATTTACAAACTCAGCATTCTTCTAAATGTCTTTTCTGAACTGAAAGGTTGTATTTGTTTTTGAGCTGAGCTATTTTCAGAATAGGCCTTATATTCCTGTCTCCAAAAGGAAAAAAAAAAAAAGAGGTTTTACAACCGAAAGAACCACTTAGCACCCTCCAGAAAATAATCCAGAATGTGCAGAGGTTGGGGGAACTGGAAGAGATTTGGGAACTAATAATTTGACACAGTTCACTGTTCAGACACCCTGTATCTTCCCTGAGAAACTAGTCCTTCATGGATAATAGAGTATTTTCTTCCGAAGAGCAAAATGAATAGAAAGACTCTTATATTTTACCTTCTTCTCAGCCTGCATCTATTTCTTTAATGAAAGTATGAGCAAAGACACGCAGCAGGAAGCTGGCCAGTGTGACAAGGTAACAGCTTCCCAGTGTCGAAGCAAGGGAATTGTAGCCACACTTATTGTTTGTCATGGTGAGAATAATCTGACCGGTGCTGAAAATCAAGGCAAAAAAAATATTTATGAGCCACAACGCAACAGCAAATTGAAGCACTGCACAATGAATCTTTTATCTAGGAATTAGACAGCAAGCAAGCAAATCATGGATAACAAGGATGCCTCTACATGTCACTTCAGGGCAGTGTTTAAAAAATAGAAGAATCCTGGAAGAGAGAAGAAATATAATCAATATAGTGATTAATGACAATAATTTCACACAAATATCTGGGCAATTAAGCATGCTTTTTAGGAGTTGTTTCTTGCAGTGACTTGTGAAGGGATGAACGTGTTGCAAACCAAACTTCACATCAATATATTGAACAGTGTGGTAAGAATACTTATTTCAGCTTGGAAATCTTCCAGAAAATAAATGCTAATATAAGAACAACTTCAAAACATATTGTCTCTTCAAATATTCTTTTTCTTTTTTTTAGCTGTTACTTTACTTTTATAGCTTACTCACCCTGTTCTCCTGAATTATAACACCAAAATTTTGGATTAAAAAAAGAGAAGATACTTGCATTGGGGAAGAAGGCACCTCAGTGAAAACTTCTACATTTTGTATTTAATGTGAGAAACACAGAAGAAACAAAATGTGTGTTTGCTAAGCAAGCCCATGTGCATTCTGAATGTTTGTGAAGGGGATTGTAGTACTCCTCCTTTCTGGCAGAAAGTGGCTAAGGTTTATGTTACTGAGACATTGATTGGGGTCTAGCTTTTTGCCCTAGTGAAGCACAGGTCAAATTTGCCCCTAAACCTTAAATGAATTACAGCAAGAATTTCTTTACTAACGCACTGACATCACTGGCAGTAGTGTACTGATAACATACTCAAAGAAAAAACAGTTTTTGCCATGTCTATCATAAACTTCAGGATTGAGTAATATTTTCACTGAAGTGCAGATAGAGGTCTAGACCAGGTAAGCACCTGTACCATTTTGCCAGTCAGCCTAGTAGATGACCTGTAAAATACTCAGCTTCTTTTTGGGTAGAAAAGACTATAAACATGGGTCTGTGCCATGTTATTGTATGCTGTGTAGAGCTAAATAAAGACATACATAATATATTCAAAATTTTTAATTCTACTGACCATTCTTGATGACTAGATGTTTATATGATTTTATTCACTGTATGTAATAATTCAAACATGTGCCATTAGAGTGGTTGGCAAGCAGTGTTTAGAAATATTTGTTATTCATAACTAATTTTGTTTGATTCCTTAACAGAATCACCTAGTATTGATTTTGCTTTTTGATCAGAAAAGTTTTTAGATAAGAAGAATTCCTGAAAGCCAAATCTCTAATTTGGGCCCAAACATTAAAATGGAAACCTAATTTTCTGCCAAACAGTTGTATGAAAATAGTTCTGAAACAGATCTGTTTGGTTATGGCATCAAAGCTCTCATGTGTTATCTGTGATTGCTAGATTTGTTACTAAGAAATTTTCTTTTTTTCTATAGTAACATCTTGGAAGTTGCTTTAATTCAGATCTTTCAGAAACACCACACTTTATCAGCTGAAGATGCTAAGATGTTTATGATGTTCTCCATGCCCTCCCATTCAGAGCTGGTGTTCTGTTTGCCAAGCATCCTCACACAAAGCTCAGCTAGAGTTTCCTTCCTCTGTTGTGTGAGAAAAGCAATCAAAGACACGTAGCATCTGTAATATTCAGTTCTCTTCCCTGCTTCCTTTTCGAGTGGCTTTTTTTTTTTTTTTTTTTATGATGAGTTTTTTCTGTAGGTCAGCAAGTGTCAAAAACATGTACCTCAGATTTAGAACAAAAAACAGTGAGGTTTGAGGTAGTTTAGATATCTGATGAATTTGGCCTCCTGTCTTATATCAGATACCAGCACTGCTCTCTTTCTTACGAGGACTCTGAAATACTAACGCCTTTCAGCTTACTTTCAAATAGATCAGACTCGTCCCTGGTTTCTTACATCCATACACACATATCTCATCCTTGAAGTCTACATAGACTGAGAAGAATTACATTTTTGTTGACACAGCAGGAAAAAGCATCTTTGTAAGGTTGACCTGGATGGCCAAAGTGTTACAAAAACTCTCATTTGTCTTTTAGGCTCATGGTCTTCTACTAAGATTCTACTTCAAGAAAAACTATATATTTTTTGTTTCTATTCTTCCGCTATTTTCAGCTGTATAGTTAGAGTCACCTTTTATTTACAATGTACCTTTCATGATTTTTCTTACCCACATGAAGTGAGAAAATTCAATCATCTGTTCCTCATTTTTGTAATGGCTTCAACAATAATCTCTAACAAGTAGCTCTTCAGACATTACAAAAGGAGGTTCATTACCAGACACTCTCCCTCTGTCTCATACAAATTAGTTTTTCCTACTCTATTTTGATTAGAAAAAATAACCAATGTTTCTTTCATCTTGCTCATACCCAGAAAGATCCATAATATCTCTATGGAATGTGAGTATCTTTTAAGTGTTCTTCCGCTGAGGTTACAGTATCTAAAGAGCAACAGCTATAAAACTTAAAGTCATATACACTGAGTAAACCACAATGCTTTTATGAAACTTTTTTTTTCTGTTCTCTTATTTATTGACAGATTTTTTTTTAATTACAACACAATGAAATGATGGTAAGTACATAAGATGCAATAGTATAAAAAGCCACTTTAACCCTTCCCTTGGTTAAGACACTTACAGCAGACAAGAACTGCCCCACCCCAACTCCCCCTTCTCAAATGAAAACAAAAATAAATATAAATTAATAAATATAAAACAAATCACTGCACAGCCCTTAACTCTTTGATTGCCATGGCAAGAACCATAGTGATGGTTCTAGCATGTGACTTTTTGTGGTTAAAGGTTGCCGCAGCAGTCAAAGGGTTATAGCATTGTAAACATAAGTACTTTGTTGAAAATGTTCAGTCATGTTAATGGTCTACAGCAATTATCATGACCCCTTGACCTTTAATGACACAACGTTATAAGGAGTTAAAGAGATAATAGCTTGGTGAGCTGTTACATAGATTAATTAACCCATTTTATTTAACAATGCACTATGAGGTCTTCATTTACTAATAAAAGACAACTTGTGTATAAGAAAACTGTTCAACGCATTGATCAATAAAATCAATGAAAAAAATCAGTCTAAGCACCACAAAATTTTGCCTGATTATATCTGACAGTCATAATACACTTTAGCACCATTTAGTCAGCCTTGCATTTGCACACAAACAAGCTTTGTGTTTGTCAGTAGAAGCTACCTGGAATAACATATGTCAGTTATAAAAAGGTTACTGTATAGAATGCTGTGTGAGACAATAAAATAAAATAACAATAAAATGAACTTTATTTTCAGAAAGCAAATAAATGCTCCAACTACTTTGTTACTAACACACATCCTAATGAGCCAAATATGGGTATGAAATGCATATGGGGCTATGCAGCTAAAAGGGAATAAAGATGAGAAATTTGTATCACACAAAGCAATCATCACATCAGTATTCTGCCTTAATTGTCAGGCTTTGTAAATTAAGTGAGCAATTGTTAGGTGCTTCAGGAAGCAGAGCTTGAAAAGAGTTATTTTTAACAATGTGTGGGTTTTACGATCCCGTTATGCATAAATATACTTCCAAAGATATCCTAACAACTGTACCAAAAACCTTGTCTCTATGTGAAAAGTTTGTTTCTTCTGCTTCAGAGGTGGAGGAAAAACAAACATGTCACAGTGTGGGAAGAGACTCAACTTTGTAGTAAGTTCTTACTAAGATGTTGGAACCAGACCAATTTCTGCTGGATTTATGGCGAGTTATAGGGAGAAAGGAATGGCAACTAGATGGAAAATAGAATCAGCTGCTAAAATCACAATAAACATCCAACAGGAATAACTCAAGAAGAAATCCATTTCTGGTAGATACAAGAGCACAGCACTTTGAGAGTAAAGCAAGGTGTACGTTAATGAGAAAGTGATAGAAACAAGAATATGTGTGAAGTAAGCAAAACAATGCACCCTTCTTGTGTATATATCCATATCAAACTCTGATTGACAACACACTGACAAAACCAGCCATACGTGCTTTAACCACGAACAGTACTAACCATAGGACTGGGAGGGATCAGATATCGCTCCCTGAAACAGCTTCCGAGCATATAGGAACACTTATCACATACAATAAGCCTACAAAAGACAAACACCTGCACCTTTCTCTGCAAGATGTAACTGAACTGTGTAGTGAATCTGACTCCCAGCATCCAGTAGAAGATGCAAGACAGTTATTCATAAACATGTTATCGATGTCTAAAAAATAGAAGCAATCATAAAACAAGATGGTGAAACAATGTAAAATAGGAAAACATTCTGCAGTGCAACAGTGCTAGTTTATTATGCTGCAGCAATAATATAATAATTGATGTATGTGTATGAACTGACTTGCAGCAGGGGAAGAACTCCAGCCATATAATGACAGTTTGCATATCTGTGGCACAGATTATAGGCATCAGAATGTAAAGCAGAAAGCGAAAAGGTTAATGACAACAGCTGGAACCACAGGAAACAGCACCAGCACTTTTGAAATGCAGCTTTCTAGACTGCCTGTCTCTCAGAGACAGCGTAAACCGTGCGTGTAAATGGTGTGCAAGGGCTGACGTCAAAAATGATGGTTCTCTTCTGTCACATCATTGTACTCAAGAGCAATGTAGCAGTGATGATCCACACAAGCAGTCTGTGATGGTCAGTGCTGGTTGTACCACATAATTTTCATAAAAGACTCAAAAGGAAGGCTGTGACAATGGAAAGCAGAGACATTAACAATCTTAAGTATGTTGGAGCTTAACTGTCAAGGGACCATCATGAACAATATTTAGTGAAAATGTACACCAAGTTCCTCAAATGTGCACAACATATATTTGAGCAGCTACCATCTCTTTACTGTTGACAGTAAAGCTGCATTTCCTAGTGAAAGACAATAAAAATATGTGTGCTTAATGAGATGGACAGCAAAACTATTTTTTTTTTGCTAGTCTGCATATTTAAAGATCATTTCTCAGTTGTTTACCAAGAACAGATTACATTAAATATCATCTCAACTAGTCAGGACATACATGAGGGCACAGTGAGGAAAAAAAAAGGATCAGTCATTTGTTTGTATTTATCAATTTACATAAAAATATAGCAGTAAATTCTCCATCTGAAGGTCATAGATGTGTTTCTATTATATGAAATGCTTAAGGAGTGACATAGCGTGGACACAAAGTCACATGAATGAAATTTAGACTATTGAGTAAAGGTTTCTTTCTCCTTCACCTCTCATCCTGTGGAGTTCATCACATGATGCATAACCTTGTGGTTCTAATTTCTGAAAACAAAAGTAAGAATATTTCACTGTTACAAGATTCAGGTTGAAGCTCATTCAACTAAATCTGTTGGGAAGGATTTGTGACTGCATCAGATAAATGATGTGTTATCTCTCTGTATTTGTAGTCAAGTTTAGAGTAACTATATGAGGAGTCTTTTGATTGACTGCTGTCCCGTGATTTATGACATGAAATGTAGAAGTCAGTAGACTTCTATACAGTCTAATATGTATCCTTGCTGCTGGAGATCAGTAATAGTTTCCAAGCTATCACTAAGTTCCTGATAACATCTCCTCTGTTTTAAAGTCATCTATCAAAGATAGCAGTTACATGCAATTCTACTGGTGTCAGTGGTTTATGGTTCCTTCCCTTCCTGTTAAACTGAACTTCCACTTTTATTTATGGACCAAGCTATTCTCATTGCTTTTCTTATATCCTGCTAGAAATGAAAAAAAGGAAATGTGTTTATGCTGATTATTTTACATCTGCTCAGCAGTCTTTGATCAAAAGACCTAGTTGGCTCTTCTGTGGATCTTAGGAATTGTGGAAAGGAAGCTTGTTACTAGATCTTTCCTCTGAAAAAGATTTCAGTGGTTCTAGACAGCTACATCTGTCATCACTGTGAGCCAAGGACTACCACTTTCAAAGCAACACTTACCTACAGCAGAGGATGGTTTACCTATCTTGCACAATAAGAAGCCCCTTTCTTATTGATTCCCCAATCATAATCCTTGATATATCCTCTAAAATGGTTTTCTTCCAGACACCATTAAACAGCAATATTGAATGACTTTACAATTCAAAACTTGTAAGCATGAATTGACAAGAGATGACTACTTGGTATTGGAAACATACACTAAAGATGGATATTAGGTGTGTACTTAGCTGACAATGTTTCCTCAAAAGCATAATATTAGATAAAAACTGGGAATAGATTATTCACATCGCTACACATTCCTTAAACACTAAATTCTTGCTCAAGATTAAGATTTCTCAGGCACAACAGCCTCAGTTATTTCTGAGCTGTGCGAGTATTGACAAGGACTGTCCTGAAGGATTTTTTTAAGGGTTATCACCTACCTTCGAATACATGGCCAGAGCAGATAGCACTTGATTGTATGAGGTAAAGGACAACTATGTAAATAAAAGCCATAGTTATGCCTTGCAAGTATGAATGCTGTGTTTCTCACAATTGTTTGAAACAGTACCGTAGATTGCTGATGATGCCTTCTGAATGCACATCGTCACAAGGACCATTTTCTAATGCATATAACTCTGCTTATATTCAAGAAAAACTGCTTGCAACTGACATCAATTTGACGATCCTATAATATATAAAAAGGATCAGTATGTAAGCACTCGTTATTTTTGTGGCAATAGTCAATCAAAGGGTATGCAGTATGTGCACCTCTACTTAGATTCACTGTATGGGATTGGGCTGTCTTGACTGGAATATATCAGTTGTACGATAGTGCTTGCTGAGCTATAATATCATATTACTGTGAACAATGACAAATAGAGTATTAAAAAATATCATTTTATATTACGCATGAACCTACATTCTTTTCCTTGAGGTTGTGAAAGGAAAATAAGGGAATCAATATTTGTTCATATCCATAAATGAGTTAGCACTGACTGCATGTTGACCCTAAGCACTGTTAGCTTCCACAGGGCTGAAGACTTCGTTTATTTCGAACTTACAGACATGTAAGTTAAGAAATATGTGTATAAATTGGGTATTATACTATGCCAACATGGAAATGGATGACTTAACACACTACTCTGCAAGCGGTGAGCCCATCCAGGCATGAGCTAATTGGCAGAATTGCACTGGGCTGTTACTGGTGCGTAGGTGATAAAACACTTCACAAAAAACCCTTCCTACTCTGTTGTCCTGCTGTTACTGTACTTTGGGTTAGGAAGTTATCAGATTCCAGTCTGCTGTTGCTAATCCTACCTCCCAGCGACCCAGTTTCCAGAATGATGGATGAGCAAATGGATAATCCAGGACATAGGTAAGAGACAAAATAAAAGTGATTAATTTATGTGTTAGTACCCAGATGGCAAAATGGGGAGCCTGCTCAGTATATATTTTACTGCAGCAGCAAAAAAAAAAAAAAAAAAAAAAAAAAAAGATATAAAAGACTATGAATTAACATGTACCGGGAGCTGGCCAAGGAGATTAAAGGTGTAGCTAAAAGGATGTGATGCAATTTTTTTTTTAGGAGAGACACAACTACTAACTATATAGAAAATTTTGGTTTACATGGTAGTTATGATCATCACCTACAGACAATGTCATTTTATAGAAGCAGAAGAAAAAGACCTATATGACTGGAAAGCTTCATGCCATCATAAATGTCTGGCATGTGGTAATTATTTATGACAATGGTAATTTTGTTAATGCAGTTTTACTGTGACAGCAACTAGCATTATGCTGCATACACAAGTGTTTTAAATCTCCTTTACCATGCTAGTTTACATCAGGTTTCTTAATTTGTTTCATATGCCTCTAACATCTATTTGACCTATACTGTAAATGGATTAGGGCAGTAATTGAAGGTGTTTCCACAGGACCAACATATTTTAAGTACAGCTTCTATAAAATGAATCTCAAAGTCATGATAGGCAGTTGCAACTATAAATGCTAGTAAACAAACTATAATTTTTAGATAATATGCTAAAGCATATGTATATTGGGAAACAAGTGTTGTTTATCATGTATGCATTTAATGTTGTTTACACACTTTGAAACATATTTTGATTTTAAGAACAAATGCTTGCAGTGGTCACATACTGATGATCCTGCAAAATGTGGACTCTTGATTAGCAGAGAGCTTTTCTAGTTATCTACATGCAAACAACCCTGCAGCATACAAAATCTATGCTGTTTAACATTAGAAACTACTCCTAGGTCAGGTGCCAAAAGGAACCAGCCTATAACAGTGATGGCCCACTTTTGATGCTTTCCAGACATTTTCTGCATCCATGGCACTGATGACAATGTATTTCCCTACCAGCCAAGCCTTCTTGTGACAGTCAGCTGCTAAGTCACAAGAATGGATTTGATAGATGGGACACACACATTACATTTTATCATGGGACTACCAGCAGACAATTTGTTGATTTACATGCATAAATCAGAGAGATTATTTCATGAGTAGATGACATATGGTTCATTTGTATCTAGTTTTGTAACTGACATATGTTAAAATGCTCTTAGCTTATGACAACCACTTGTTTGTCTACAATCTGTGCACTATGAGCTAAGAAAGTATGCTTAATGTCACAGCACTGGCGTATCAGTCACGGCGGTATCACTGCATTCAATAATAGTTTATCTGTTCCCCAGCTCATACACACTACTACTTGATTTACAGTATATCTGAACACCGTAGTGGCCAGTGATATTTGTTCCTTCCACTGATAATAATCATCATCATCACTCTCTTTGCGGCTCATAGTGCTGCAGTCATCTGCTTATGCTTCTGGAAAATAGTTGTCCAAAACCAGCCACGGTAGCAACAAAAAGTGGCAGGGAGCTATTGCTCTGTAACGGCTTCTTCACTTCTCCTGCTGCCACTACGCGTGGCTTCCCCCACCTCCAGAACACGGCATAAAATTTAGGCCACAGCTTAGGCCAGGACTGTGCAACCCCTCAAACCACTCCTTGCTCCTCAGTCTAGTCATCTTATGCTCTCTCCAACTGAGGCTGCCAGTGGTGCGGTAGCTTGGAATTCTACTTTCTTAAAAACAGAGTTTCTGGAGCACGCAGTGCTGAGTTTGCTATATCTCTTTTTCAAGCTTTGCCCCATCGATGGCTCAAAAGTGAAAAACCAGACATAGAATGTAACGGTTCCATTGCTGCTCTCTATCCAACCCATTTTTTTCTAGCCAAAAGCCAGAATTTGATTCTACATAATTTGGTAACAGAGGCTACTCTTAACTGGCATTAGGATTGTAAAGTAAGCCAAAAAAGCTGAAAATTCAAAACTAGGCTTACACTCTGTTCTTAACCTGCAGTGCGCTTGGCACAGGAGTCTCGGCTGAACGACTGGGGAGGTGAAGCACACTGTTGAGAGAAAGTGTAAGTCTGCCCTGCAAGTCTGAACCTATTAGCTTCTGCTAGTTAAATTTCACAAAATTAGCCTTAAAACATCTTTTTCTTTAATTGTCCCCTCCCTTCACCCCTCTTTGAACAAAGAAGAAGAACAAAAGTTCATAGGAAGATATAAAATATGTATTACATTTATTCACGAGACTTGAAAGGGCTCCTTTGGAGCCATTTGAGTCTCTCCATCCCAGCCTATCCAGTAAATATACAGTTACATAGTTTCTTTAAATGTATTTTTTGATAAAAGTTAATTTCTGTCTACAGTCAATAAGCTTTTCATAGGTTTACACATTAAAAGGCCAGAGGAAACACTGCCATCATCTGCTCTGGCTTCCTGCATGATACAGACTACAGTACTCTGAAGATACGCAACCCTGTATAGTCAGCTTGATAGACTGTAATTGATTAAAACAATCCATATTCAGTTTTGTATTGTTCCACAGTACAGATTGTGACAATAGTAATATGGAAATGTTTATTAAAAACTTTATGAAAAAATTTACGGCACATGAGCTGGAACCCAGATTTCGGAACTCAAACAAAATATTTTCACTTTGTTTTTTCTTGATGCTAATAATTATAGGCCCTGGTATAGAACAATTGTTTAAAAAATAACATTTTCTTAAAACTATCTTTTACTTATTTAAGTTCAAAACTAAACTCAGCAACATCACTAATTTATACTGAACTACTACTATAATTTGAAGCCAGCCAAATATGTATTTGGAAATCAGACTGAACACAATTGCTTCTACGTCTTTTACCTACAGCAAATTTTAATGATTGTGTTACAACCTACTGAAAATAGGAGTATATAATAGAAGTACTGACACAACCTTGCCTTGCATGACGTAAACATGCCAATATAATATGTTTTTTTCTCCTTCTCTCTGTACATAATATATATGCACTTTTAAGTAAAAGAAAATAGATTAAAGAATCAACTTATTATGTACTCATGTATCTATGATGTACCATACACCAAGCACTAGACTTATCACACTTACCTTCCTGCATAATTAAAGTTAAGTTCTCCAAATACAAACATTTTTTTTTACCTTACCAAAGAACAACAGTCAACATGCTCAGCACTTCATTACTCTCAGGGAAACAGTTGCACAAAAAGTTAAAGCTGCCATGAAAAAGATTTTGAAATTGAAGTGAAATTTCCAAGTGAATAAGAAAACAGATAAGATGCTGTTCTGCCTTAAAGATAATATAAAATTATTTCTCCCACTGTAGAGGAAAACAAACACAGATTAAGTAGTAGTGTTAGCACTTTCCACCAACTATCCAAGGGACAAAATCAGAACAGTAACATGAATCATTTTGTTCTGTCTGTGGTAGAACATAAGTTATAGCAGTTTGCTGACAATAAAAATTTCTCTATGGATTAAAATATGCACATATGCGTATGTGTGTTTGTGTGCATTTATAAATAGACAGACACACACACATACCTACATATATTAAAATATATGACAAACAGGCATAGAATTCTGAATTCATCAAATGAGCTGATTTGCAGTAAATATCCTATGTTACTTAATTATGAATTAATCTCTATTTTTAGTAACAACTGAAATGGATTTACTAAATAATGCTATGGGCTGATACTGGTGCACTTCTAACCTACAGTATGCAGTATCTCTACAAAACATCTCCAAAATGCCATCTGCATTGCATATTTGCTGTAAAACTATATCTTCTTCTAATCTTCATTTTTCTTAGCCATACATACGTATATCTGTTTATGTTCTAAGGACTAAGCTTGCAATGCTTTATAGCATGCCACATATGTTCATAAAATAAGTCCTCAAATCAATATAAAATCATGTAATTGAATGAAAAGGCATACTATTTTTCATGCTATGCTCAATATAAATATAAATTCAAGGCAGACAAGCTATCATTTCATTACCAAAATAATAATGACCATAATATATATGTATATATACCTACACTCTCTAAAAAATGATCCAGCTATGTGGATTAAGAAATCAGTAAGAAATTGGTTGTATGTAGTATAAAAACCTTGTTTTATGTAAAAGCCAATACTGGCCATATCAAGTATCTTAATACTTTCCTATACCTTTTCATTAATAACTAGTTATTTGTAGAAATGATAATTTTATACTGAAAATTTTATTCAAGTTAAATAAAAATTCACTTCTACTGTAGTTCATTTTTAGAGTGTGCATGTATACATAGCAAAATACCCTTCTACGGATCTATCATAAATATTTTAGTTTCTGCCATTTCTTTTCTAAGAAAACAATTCAGCATTCTTTCTTTAGTTTTTTTTTTTTTTTTTTTTTTTGATAATATATATCAGGCCTTTCAAGAAATAAAACCCATCCTAATTGATTAGCAACACCAGATTCCCTTCAGTTTGTGCCAGTTTGCAAGTTAAAGGTCAAAGAGCAAGGATGTAGGACAGTACACTTTAAGGAAATTCAGACAGTGAAGCTGTTCACAGAAGACAATGTTTAAGTTGGTAATGACAGTCAACAGGTCAATAATCAAGTTCAAGGCAAGCTGTTCATTGTTTCAAAAGCTACTCCCCTCATATCCTGGCTTTCATAAAAAACCAGGTGTCTGACTTGTGGGGTGCATTCATTCTGACCATCTTTAATATGTTCACAGCCCAGTGACTGTAAAGCCTATCACTGCAAGAAGCAGCTCCTAAAATCAATAAAGAGGTCTGTCAGTTGCTGACTTTTCTCTAGGAAAAAAATATTGATACAAACCTGCTCTGCAGGTCACATGAAAATGACAATACTGCTGTTAGCACAAATTACACACAGTGACAAAATGCTTTGGTGGTCCCTTGGCTCTGTCAGTGATATAATGTTCGGCTAAATGCCAGAGATTTGCCTAACCCTTTGAGAACTATGGTGAACATGCAATGGGGTAAAACACCGGAGTATATTCATGCAATATCAGAGTCATCATTTTAGCTTGCCTTTGAATCTGTGCCTCTACCTCTGTAGAGGCAAGTTGAATTATCATGCAACATAGTTTAAGAGAGAAATTCAATATGCTTAAGATAAAAGGCTAAGCTATAAAACTGTAGCCAGTTCTGAAAAAATCCTTGGTAAGTGGTAGCAGTTATTAAAATAGGTTTGGTTCATTAATCAGAAAGTAGCTGGTAAATCCATTTTCCTTTCTATTTGTATGTTACTTTTTTTTTTTTTTTTAATATAAGTCATAAAAATACTCATTTGCAACCAGAGGAAATCTGTTTTAAAAACTTGATTTTCTTTTAAAATCTGTATTTTCAAACACAATCCTATAATTTAATGACAACAAAGATTAGCATCCACCAGACTCTGAAAACTGATGCAATAGTTCTCAAAGGGTTACACCGATGTAACACCAGTGTCAAGTTTCTCTGTAGCATGACTGCTGCTTTAGTCCATTGAAATCCACTTCAGAGACACACTGCTTTTTACCGTGCTTTGGAATGAGTGCTCCTGACAGACCTGTGAAAGGCCTGGGGCAGTTGGCTTGCTGTAATTTGGGAAAGATTATGCAGGAAAACCAACCAAAAACCAAACAAACCAATAAAAAGGTTCCGCTTGAATATAGTAATGAATATAAATGAGTTTAAAACATTGAGGACATAGCCCAGAGCAGCTGTATAAAACACAAAATGAATGTATCATTAAGGCTGTTACTATATTGCAGATATTTTGGCCCCTTGTTTGTTGGAAAATGGCTGTCCAAACAGTCTGAAGTCCTGCGTGTCATCCGGCTCTCCCACCTGACAAAATTGGAAGTAGGAGTATAGGACTTTATCCATAGCAGACAGAAAGCAATCCTCTTTGGAGACAAAGCTGTTTTGGGTCTTCTCACTTTCCTGAAAGTTCCATTGTGGGTTGTTGTGTTTTTCTAAAAAAATTTACTTTCAGCAAAATTTTTTTTTTCAAAGGGGAACAGGCCTTAGGGGACAAATGTAGAAACATTGGAGATTTTTTTTTTATTCCTCTTCATTAGTTAATCCTGATAGTTCATCGGGTATTGAGCGTGCAGAGGAAAGGCCTAGAATCGAATGACAAAGAAAGACAAAGGACTGAAGAAACAGCAGATACTGTGCATCACGGAAGCTTCCCAGCCGAGCGAATCGCCACTCAAGCGCAGGACAGGCAACCCCCGGGGTCTTAAAGATCAGCTTTGTTTCAGACTGACAGATGCCCGCTCCTAGCTAGGAAACTGCATAACAGCTCTCGTGTTGAATCTCAAGTTACCACAAACTCCTGGGAGGGAAAGAAAAAAACCCAAAGCCCTACATCACACCCACTCTTGCATAGAGCGTTTGCAGTACAGTATGTGGCGGGGTGTTCCTTTCCTTTTGAACTGGAACACAGTGTAAACCAAGACAAGGAGGCACAAGGCCAGGATGCAGGGGATGACGATGGCTATGGCTTTCACAGTGCTGGCTGTGTTGTCCAGTTTGATGACAATGTCAACGTCATCTTGAGGGCTGTGTCGGTCTTTGTCTCGGTCTGTTGGTCCATCACAACCCATAAAATCCTTGAGGATGGATCTGGGGTAGCCAGGTTCCACCCTGAGCATCTGGTTATTGAATTTCCAGTACTCTTTTCCTTTGTAGAAATATGTGAAGCCTGAGGAAGAAAAGTGCTATTATTTATGCTCATATCAGGTCAGATCATATCATCTAATATACACTGACTTAAACCACTGGTATGAAGTTATTTTATAACAATGAGAGTCAAAAAATAATCATGGACCTTTCAAATCTTCTGGGCATTTTCATTTCTTTCCTATCTCTAGGAAATCATTAAAGCCTAAATTTCTTATTTGAAAAAGCTGGGATTTTATTTTCCTCACTTGTTACAAAAATAAAGAAATTTCAGAGGATATGAACTTGAACAGATCAGGGACCAGCTGATTTGTTCAAAAAACCAAGCCAATTAGAGCTTTAGAGCTCAAGAATCATCAGGGCCAAATCTTGTACTTTGAAGCATCCCAACCTCTTTCAGCATAGGAAGCAAACTTCAACACTATGAAACACTACGAACACCCAGAAACGAGAACAGACCCTCCCCAATGTCACTTAATTTATTGCCATATTTCAGGAGAAGGAAATTAGATGAAATATCAGCAGCTTTGCCAAGAGAAAACAGGTGTACTCAGGTTCAAATTTTCTACAGGGAGCTGGTACTTGATCATTCAGGTGCAATCCAGTGTAATTATCAAACATGCCTAAATGAAGAAAAGCTGACTGCCTGCCAAAAACCTAC
Source organism: Rhea pennata (assembly GCF_028389875.1). Classification (NCBI taxonomy): domain Eukaryota; kingdom Metazoa; phylum Chordata; class Aves; order Rheiformes; family Rheidae; genus Rhea; species Rhea pennata. Next base: position 144,283,586 of record NC_084664.1, on the reverse strand, counting down.
AGTACTTTGTTATACCAGCTGAAAAATGGCATTGATCTGGCAAGAAATAAACTTTCAGGATGGGTGAACTTCCTCCTGCTGTTTATAAGCTGAATGCAAACAGCTGGATTTTTCCTTATCTCTGCTTTATAGATCTCAGCTTTTTTTCCTGCAGTGCTAAAGGCCACTCAGAATATTAAAACAGATCAAGTACTATTTGTTATTTTGACAACGCTTCCTGAAAAGATCCATAACTGACTATCTAGGGACAATATTAATAATCACTATTCAAACAGCTGTTAAGGTTTTTCAATTCTACAAAAAAAAAGGGGACTTATTAGTATATTTCTTTTCTAGTTCAAACTATGTACAAAATTCTTCATAGCTTAGTACAGCATGTTTCAGAACATTTAGAATATTTGAACATTCTTCCACATTAGCTCTTTATGTAATTCTAATTGCCTTCCTTGCTATTGAATAGACACTGTTTTCCTTTCTTTAATTCCTTGCAGTTTTATTGTCAAAGAATGTGTCTAGAAAAAGGTATAGTACTGGTTGGAGAAAAAAAAGGGAAAAAAAAAAAAAAAGAAAAGAAATGCACTGAGTTATACTGAAACAGTAGTTAGGGTGCTTTGTCATAAAATGCCTTCTATTATGTTTAGAACAAAACAAATTTATGACTATATTTCTTTAAATACAATGTAGTTTTAAAAAGTTAGCATATAGAGAGTTCCTTAAAGCAATCTGTAGTTTAAATTAAAAATATTATCAAGTGCAAATTTTCAGTATTTGAGTCACAAGGTATTCTGTCTACGTATTTCACATAACAACATGTAGATAAGAAAGCACAGCACATACTGACCCTGAATAAGAACTCCAACTTTGGTAATTTGATATATCATGTTTACACCATATTCTGATATGTGTGTATATATATATATATATATGTCTATATATACCTATATATATCTCATATATCTGTATCTCTGCTCTGAGATATATATACTTATAGATTACATATACATATATATATACATCTGGTGTACATATAAATCAGAATACTGACTTTAGTTGGTATCAATTGGTATTATACATTGAAACATCAAATGAAAAATATTAAAATGAAAGCAGTACAGGAACTATCCATCCTTACAGATCCAGAATCTTCAACCAAAACACATTTTTTCCCCGGAAAACCATGAAGGTAGTTTAAAGTTTCCTGCCATTTTGCTGAAGTGAGAACTAGGATAACATGGCCAGTGGCAGCTGCAGGAGGGCAGTCACCAGCTGAGACTTCTCTTGGCTGGTGTTTCTAAGAGGCTGAGTAGTTTTAGTGCTTCTCATTGCAGACAGAGGTGATTTCAGTCAGCCTTTGAAAGCGATCTCCTCTCACCTGCCTGACTGTCCTGCAGGTATCCAGAAATGCTTCTGCAGGTGGCTGCAGTGGAGCCTGTTTAGGGAGCTGCTCCTCACATCTCCCAGATGCTCCTGGTTGGGAGCAGCGAGAGCAATGCCAAAACCCCAGACAGTGTGGAGGGACTTAGTAGCCACTAACGCTTCAGACAGCAACCCACACTAGGAATGATCGTGAGCCCAAGGCAAAAAAGCTCAACGGGCTAATCCCATAGACAACCCTTTTCTCTTCCTTTTCATTGAAATTGCCCCTCTGTCCCCTCGCTTTAGCAGAATTTCTGGATGGGGATGAGACTTTCTAAGCTGCTCTCAGGGCAGAAATCACCTGCAAACTGGAGATATCTGTGTCACCTTGGACTGCACAGAGCAAAAGAAAGGAAATTTATTCTTTGTTGCTTCCTAAGAGCTCCTGCCTCAGCACTAGAAACCAAGCTATATTGTGGAAAGTAGCAGACAGTTTCCAAGGTGTTAGGTGTGTCTTACTCAGTTTCTGGGACATTGAATGAGTCAGGATGCTGGCAATAGTAGCAATTTTTTTTCCCCCACCTTTCCTTAGCCACTTATTTATCCAAATATTTGTGGGTAGTGAAAGAAACCCCCATCATCTATGGGTAGGCTTAATGCAGGTGTTAATTTGCATGGTTTACAAAAAAAAGGGGGGGGGGAGAGAAGAAAAAAGTATTCTTTAAAATGATTCAGTTTAAGTGAAGACATGCTTTTAACTGGTCTCCTACAAAGCTATCCAGTAAAAGTTCATGTCAGCTCTGTTTTTACCCAAAGAAAGGAAAACAGTTGGAGGCAAAAATATAATCAAATTATTTCCAAGTAAGCTGTGGTACTTATTTGAATCTACTTTTTTTTCTTTCTCTCTCCATACAAACAGCAGTAGAGATGTGAACTGTTTCTTAAGACAAGTCTGCCTTCATGATTTTGAGGGAAATGTCTTAGTGTAACACCGTCAAGGTGTTATTCTCAGCCCTCCTTTCTGCCCTGGGGATCCTGGGAGCCTCTCTGAGAGGCTCAGCAGCACCTTCCTTCCCTTCCACCTCCTCCCTGATCTGATATCAAGGGTTACCACCCTCCTCATCTGAAGACTCTTAGAAAGATTATTAAAGCTAGTGAGGGAAAAAAGAGGAGAAATGGGTTCAATGTAACTGAGTCTTTTCCGCCTTAGGAACAATCCTTCTTCCCCTGCAGCAGTTTCAGACCTCCTGCTCTGAATGTTAGTAAGATAATTTTTGTGGGTAATGAGAGATACACCTACCTGAGCTCAGTACCGACACCTTATTATGGGGAATCCAACCAAGACAAGAAAAAATATACATATACATACATATACATATGTGTGTGTATACATATATGTTAAATATCATTTGAATGTAAGGCTTCAGAAACGTGCCTAAAAAGCAATGAAGGAAAGATAGCAGAGATTATATCCATTATGTATATGTGTATATACATAATTTTTGTCTCATTTCCACATATATATGCATATTTATAAAAAACAGTTAGCTACTGAGTGTGGCATATGCAGAATGCCATCTTGCCTGACCTACTTTCCTGTTAACAACAAAATAGAACAAATCAGAAACAACAACAACAAAAAACATAGTCCAGTCAAAATCACAGAATCCAGAGAAGGCTTCTGCTTTGGGATGAAACATGTACAAAGCAAGGAAATAATTAAACATATTTCTGAAAAAAATACACATCCATGGCAAATTAGTTAACTGAGTTGGAGGTTGAAACAGGAGACTATTCAAGGTCTATATTACAAAAGAAGGCTTTTTTATCAACCTATTAAACAGAAATTAAAATAATACAGCAATATATATGTGTACTTTCTGCGAGGTGAGTGCAACAAACCCTAAATCTACTAATAAATCAGTCATACATGTCATACAAAATTCTTCCAACAATGAAAAGTGGTGGCAAATTCATATGTTTATCCATATCAAGGAGATTTAAAGTCTGCAACTGAGAGCTCTGCTGGCAGCCTGCTAGAAGCCCTGGGAATTATTTAGTTCACCTAAAGGGGAGCAGTCTGGGCTATTCTCAGTTGTTTGGAGGTGCTGCTTGCTGAGATCCTAGGCTGCTGCATGTGGTGATGATCCATCTTGGTCCAGATAATGCAACTGCATGCTAAGATCCCTGTGATCTGCATTTCAGCAGCACGGTTTTATGACATTTTTGGTTTATATAGATTCTCAAGGATATTTCAGCTTAGATAAGTGAAGGTTTTGCTTCCCTGTTCTAGCCATTCAGAAGGAAGGTAACAGCTTCAAAGCTATTGTTGGCTGTATAAACAGCCAACACCTTGGCAATTCAAATAGAGAAATACTCTGGATAGGGAACTTCTTTTAAGAAGTACTGTAATCTAACAGAGAACAAAAATAATGCGGAAAATTAAGAAAAAAAAGAATAGAAATTAAGCTTTATTATAATAAATTTCAGAGATTGTGCCTTTCTTTGTGTTAAATGATACAACTTAACAAACATTTCCATATTCACAACCGTGAACTCTACAGCATGAAATATTTCCTGTGTTCATAAAACAGGCACTCATCCCCTGCTCAACCTCATCCCTAACCACTCTATCTTGCATAAAGGGTGTTTGTAAATCATGGAATGTGTTTTCATACCATTTTCTTTGTGGACAAAGGCTCCTTGAGGAGATTCTGGGATACCTTTCCAGATTGTGATTGGTTTGGGATAACCAGGGTCCATGGATCTCATTTCTTCACTGTACCTCCAGTACCTGATGGTTTTTAAGACAAAAAAATAAGAAAAAGCATTTTTAACATAGCAGATGAGTAAACTACATTTTTCTCCCTCTAACATTTGCTACATGCAATGGCCACAAATGGCAATACTTGACTTCTTTCCCTGGGAGATACTACCAGATAACAGATAAATTAAATCTTTATGCTGACTGAACAACTGTTTCATGTAAGCACAAAGAAGATCAATGATCTTCCCACTTTGACAACTAAATCTGTATGCATCTTAGTTGTAAGAGCTATTCTGATTTCTAGGGCTTCTGCAGGGCAGCACAGAGACACAGTACATGCAGAAAAAGTATACGAATGTTTAGCTAACATTTTAATCACAAAAACAACAGTAGATTCAAATCAAATAAATAACTGACTTTATTTACACTTACAGAAAATATTAATACTTCATGAGCTTATGCAGCTGTCTAAACTGCTATGCATACCTTGTTTTAAGCTTTGTAGTTCTAAGTATTATCACACCATATCTCTATATGTATATTGATAAAATATATTTGGCCTGATCATTTTACATTTTGATTGTCTCCACTAATTTAGTGGATAATTTTTAATTACTTATTTTATGCTTACTCTGATTAAAATAAATAAACATTTGTGTTTGCTGCATGATCTCCATTTCTGAATGTCTACTCCCTAATATTGAATAGTTGCTGTTTATGAGAAAAATCAAATATATCCACCTGCGAACTGCTGGAACAAGCGCTTTTGTGGATTCTTGCAGCTGGTAAGGAAATACAGTGATATTCTATATCACACTTTCATGCGCACCATACTTATGAAGCAAATTTGCTTTGAGAGGTTTAATAAAATGTTATGAAGAGAGAGAAACTTCCTATATATATTTTTGAGAGATCACATATTATTATTCCCCTTTGTAGAATGATTTAAAAAAAATCTTTAGAACAGATTCTATTAAGAAGTGCAAAGTTTTCTTGGAGAATTGTCTTTAGAACTCAATTTTACATATGTGAAAATCCTCTAAAAAACCAGACACTCTCCATTTCAATTTATCACTTTCATTGAGAATGTGGCCACCGCTGAAAACTTGACCCTACTTATATATACTAGAGAGTCCTTAAGTGGATGATATTTTGTCCCTGTGAAGGTACTTAGACACTCTAATCAAGTCACCTCTTGATCTCCTTTTTGAAATGGTAAATGGATTAAACTCCTCCATCTCTCTCCCTGTAAGGCATTTCTCTGGCTTTCAATTGCCAGTGAAAGTTAAAGGTGACAGATTTCAAGTGGGTTAAGAGTTGGTAGAAAGTGATATTAAAAAAAAATGCTTTTTTTTTTCTTTCATATGCATAAATTATTTTTATAGCCTAATTTCTTAATCTAATTAGATATGCACTGGCCATCCAAGCCATGGTCCTCACTCTGAAATGGAACACCTTTCAGATTCGCATAGAGAAAAAATAGTATATACGAATAGTAAACAAACCTCTGAAATCAGTATTACCACAGCTAGTCCTTATACATCTTTTGACTTTGCATGTCTTCAATCTTAATTTGCATTTTATCTTTTCACATTTATCTGTTCTCTGTTTCTCTCTCTGTTTACTCTTACTCTTTTCTGAGCTTAATATTCTATTTCCTATTTTCTAACTGCAATTCCATTTCTTTTTTCTGAGCTATCTTACTTTTCCCTCCAGCCCTATTTACCAGCACCCTGTCTCTTTCCTTCGTACTTCCTCTCCTCATTTTCCCTTCTTCTCTTCCAAATTTTCCATATTTCTTGAGATTCTTCTTTTCCTAACCTCTACATTTTCCACTAGTGTGTGCATTGGAAACAGGCAGTCCTATGGGACTTTGAAAAATATATTTTCTCTAATTACCAGTGTATTTGGAGACCATCCCAGTGTGCACTCAAAAGCTTTGAAATTGTCTTTTCTGCATTGATGAGAAATTCTATTATGCAAGGACTAATCAGGACACCATCTCTTTGCAATCTATGCTGGGATAATGAGCATGTCTAGAGGGTAAGGAAAAGCCTGGACCCTGTTCTCAGTAGGGCACAAGTTCCCAAGCAGATTTCCAATGATGATTTAAGTACTTTCGGCTTTACCCGCTATATGAACTATATGACATCCCAGAGACTGATTAGATGTAAAATAATATCTAATCCTGTTTACTTAGCAACATTCTGAATGAGTACTCTGAATGACTAAGTTTTCTGGAAAAAAGGTACTCATTTAAGTTCTAAAGAGGGGCGGGGGGTGGGGGGGGAGGAAGTAAAAAAAAAGAAAAAAGCGTATACCAGACGGGGCATAAACAAGGCCAAATGTCAAGAAGTGCAAGTCTGTTCTCATCTTGTCCTAAGCTACTGAATTCCAGTAAGAGAGGAATGATAGAGTGCAAAATGTTTTCTCTTTGGTCTTCTGTCTCCTCTTTTGCTTTTATAAATTATTGGGAAGAATTATCTTTAGTGTTTAAATGGATCATTTCAAATATTAATAATAAGGTACATGGGTTGCTTTAAACATATGATTATTAGAATATTGTTTATTATTTGGACTTTAAAAACTTTTTACTGTGATTCTTCATTTTATAGCTCATATTTGAAACCTTATATTGTTTTTCTCTAGCTACTTCTTATTTACATCACTATTCTAGGAATATTTAACTATGTCTAGATTCTGCCCCGGAGCTCTTTTACTAGAGTCAATACAAAATAAGTGTATAAGTCCTTGAGTTATATAAGGAGAAACATATTTTCCTATTTTGACATTAGCATAACTTTTTGATTCCCTTTCTTTGCTATCTCCCACCACCCAGAAGCTACATTTATATTATGCCTTATCAGGAAAAAATGTAGCCCTATAGTAGACTTACACAAACAACTAAAACAAGTAGCAAATTCAACTCTAACTCTACATTAACAGCAAACTCTGATGTAAATAATTTTCATGAGAAGCTTAGAGGTATTATTGCCATTGGTGGTCAATATCCTGTAATGGTTCAATTATCTCTGCTAGGTTCATGTTTTTCAATCTTCTTCTTGCATACTGTATTGCACTTATGTCCTCCTGAGTTTCATTATGCTTGTTCACTCTGTGTAGCAACTTTTCTATCAATAGATGTTTCTCTTATAGTTCTTCTTGTTTTCTGTAATTGTCACTATTATTTTAGGACAGCTTTGGTTATAAGTAACTGTCTGTGCATGAAAATACAGGACACTGCTGAAGCAAGCCTAAGGAAAGTACAGGTCACATAAAATTCATACTGTACATATTTTCCCGAGAACATGAAGGTGAAAAATTATTATTGGAGAATGAATTTATGAAAAAAAATCTTTTCAACCACAAGAAGTAAATTATACAACTGACAACAGTGGAGACCAATTGCTTGAAATGATACCTAGCTTTCAAACACCACAATTTTTTTACTTAGTTACCTACTTTCTTCACCAAGATGTTGGAATTTTTTTTTAAGCTATAACATTAAAACTGGTTATGGTAATCTGTAATGTATTCTTACAGTACTGCTAAAAAATAATCAATAGTAGTGTGCTAAGTATAGTATATTAAATTCATTATTAAGAGATCCAAGAATACTTTTAGTGTCTCAGACTCCTAAGTAAAAACAGTAGTAATCATACTTCTCATAATACTAACAGAAAGATTACAATAATAAAGAATAATTTGTCTCTGAGCACTCAGAGTTTGCACAATGATTCTTCAGTCAACAAATATAATAACATCCTGAATGCAATCCTGTACAATCCATCCTTCAAAAAACTTGAAGGGTTTCACAAACCAATGAATTCTCTTGACATCTCTGTAAAGCAGACAAATATTCTTTCCCTCATTTTTACAGATGGAGGAATGAAGACACAGAGACACTAAGTGACTACTACAAGTCTTTTTCAGGGTTGGAACAGAACTCAGATGTTACCATTTTTCTTCTGTGTTTTATTAATCATAAAGATAAGTGTCCCTTCTGAAAGGAACTGTAGGCTTTCTTTACAAATAATTCCTAGGGATCAGATCATAAACTGCTCAAATAGTTCTCTAGCTTCCTGTTTTAGATACCACTTCCCTTTCTACCTCATTCTAAACAGTAGCAGAAAAGCCATTTCCACTGACCGTAAAAAAGTTTGGATTATGCCTGCCTTGCCTGTTTATGTGCTAGGGTTTAGAAATGAGAATAAAAAGGAAAAGACAAGACTGTACAAAAGACTGAAGATCAGAAATCTTGACAAATAAAATGAAAGTGTAAGATAACTATATTATTTTGAATACTTAAGTCTAAAATCTGTTGCTTGCCTATTATCTCCTGAATTATAACTTTTCCATTATAGGTTATGGAAACCTGTAATGGAAACCTTTCCATTATGGGTTACAGAAACCTATTATGGAAACCTTAAAAAGGGGCACCTCATTTCAGTATATTCTCACAAATACAATATAGTTTATAAGAAATGTGAAAACAGGAATATTGCCATCTGTGCAGGAGGAAATAATTACATACACAGAAAGCACTGAGATATTTAAATGGGTTGACTTCTTCTTTTCCAAAATAGAGAAAAAGATTCACATGCTTTTGTCGATATCCACCAAATTGCTTCCAGAATTCCCATACAAACCTATCTCCTTTGAAGAAGTAGGTTTTCCCAACGTCCTCCCACCAAATTGCTGAATCAATACCATGGGAAGGAATTCCGCTTCCAAGTGTTATCAATTCATGAGGATACCCTGGCTGGAGAGTAGTGTCCTTGAAGACCCAGAACTTGTTACCTGTATAAAAGCATATATACACATATATGTGTGTGTTAGTCTTCAGAACTCTCAATATTAAAATTAATATACCCTAATGAAATAAGAAAGACTCCCATAGGGAATTTGATCCTACTAATCACATTAATATGAAAAATGTCCTACTACTGCAGAGAGTACAATAAAAAAGTGAAATATCTCTCACATATACTTTGTATTTATAAAGCACCTTTCATTCAATAGGACCACAGAGTATTTTCATACTACCTAAATAGGGATGAAAGCCAGAGTGAAGAATGAAGTCATCTCAAGAAGGTCTGTGGATGGTAATGTAATCCATTTATAGCAGTGCTACAGAACAGATTTACTTTTCATAGAACAAGAAAAGTGAATTTAAGATATAATGGGGCAATATAAACAATTTAAAAAAATGAAAATTCCTTTCCTCATATAGACTATATACTCTTATTACTCTGTACTCTCATTCTCCTGAAGAAGTTAAATTACTTACACAGGATATAAAAGTTCACTCTGAAATTACTGCAGAACTTAAAATATTTTTTCATATCACTTTTTTTTCCTTGAGTTTGTCCTTATACAGTAAACTGAGGTTTTAAAGACCACTTATGCTAATCCTTAATGATAGAGATGCCTTTAGAATCAGTGAAAATAAGATTTAACCTTGGGGATCATTCAAAAGCACCTATTTGACTTAGCGCATGCTGATAATAAAAGGTAGCTGTTGACCTTAGCTGGTGTGCAAATGTCTGTGCAAACCTCAGATTACCTCAGATTATCTAAACTGTCTTAAATATCAGTAGTAGCCTGGGGTATCCTGAATAGCAATGCTCAGTGGTTGAATCCCTGTTTTGGCCGTTACATTCAGCCTAGCTGAACATACAGTCTGTATAAGGGTATGTATGCCTACATGCATAGCAGCAATTGCACCAGTGTTTTTGCAGTATCGCCTTCCCCTGTACCTGCTTTCTTAAGGGTGTTTCCTGTGCATTCTTTCACGACGAGACCTGGTTTACCTCACCAGCCCACAATTCTGATTTCCCATGTTTAGTTATTAAGCCTTTCATTTAACACTTTCTCCTAGTTACTCTGTTTTCCTTTGGACTCCTTTCTTGTTCTCTCCTAGAGCCTTTTCAACATTTTTGTACATGTTGTCCTATTCCTGCAACTATCATCTCCTTCATTTGATGGTTTTGTTTCCTTCTAATTTTTCTTGAAAACATACTTCTATTAGATTCTCTTCCGGAAAGACTTCTTTTTTAAATACAGTCAGCTTCAAATGAAAAAAGGCAATAAAGACCCTCATATGCCTCCTAGAATTAAAGGGGAGCCTAATATGTACCTTAGTACTTCCCTGAAAAGTTTGGTTTGAGGTTACCTTCTCTGCATTATGTCATCTAGGCCACAGTGATGATCTTTCTCACCTAGACTATAAGCTCCAATGTGTTTATTTTCTCTTCAAAGTACTACCTTCATCTATGTTTCTAAAGAGCATTGCTATTGCTAGCAGTAATAGCACTGCAAAGGAAGACAGTCTTTGGCATGATGTAATCCCTTCCAAGTTACATCACAGGAAGGTCTAGAGAAGGTCAGTGAACAAATATATATACAGGCCTATTGGATCTTGCACTTTGGTCCATCCGGTGCTATTTATGATATCATAGTTAAAACAGTAGTGGAAAACTGTAAACTGTGAAGTGTATTTGCTTGAATGTGCTTACATAGAGATCCTAATACTGTATGAGAAAGAAAATCATGGTTGTTCATGTTAGTCACTGTATTTAAATGCAAGACTAGACAGACTGTTATATACATACACTTAGGAGGCTAAGGCACTGTGTTGTATAAACATTTTGTAAGGAAATGTAATTTCACCCAGAGGTCTAGGATCAGATGTATGCCAGAGTAGCCAGGATGGAAAATCCAGAGAGCTGTTTTGCTGTCAGTTTTATATTTTAGCCATCCCTCAGAGGTATTAAATATTTTTTTAAAGGATTTTTTTTAATCTTCCTGTTTGTACTATAGCAATTTAAAGCATGCTTTCATTTTATCACAATTTTAATTAGGTGACGGGATATACTTCCAATCCCTCCCATGCTGAGTTTCCAGAGTAAATCTTTATCAGCTGCTTTACAGCTGCTTGTTACCCACTTCCAAACACAACCACTACAATTTGCTAGACAGATCCATCTTCTCCTCATCGGCCAGCTGAAGGGAGAAAAGGTTCAAAGAACGTATATGTAGAGAGTCATTTGAAGTACTGAAAATAAAAGGAACATAGGTCTATGAAAAGCAGTCATAAAAAATTAAGGACTGTGCTGATCTTGGATCAAGGCCTGTGCTAACCTTACTTTTACCTTTACTATGATTCTCTACAAAATTCACCTATAAGGCCTGATCATCACTGAGATCTTCATTTTCAGTCTTTCCTTGTTCCACCTCTCACATGGCTTATCCTTCTGCCGATTCACATGACCAGGGACAGAATGCTTCGGATGGTAATGGCAGTTTCAAATGCAACGATAAGAGAAGGAATCATGCATTTTGGACCTTACTAGTTGGTACTTATGGTGTGAACAACAGATGGCATCAAATGAATGATACTGAGCCAGCTCATTTCTGTTTCAGAAGATCATTCAAAATGACAGCTGTTGCGCAGCATCGAGAGGCATATGCTGTGATGTATGTAATATCATTACCTCTTTATGTGCCTCGCAAGGAATAAAAGCAAAGGCAATTGTTAGGAATTGATCATTATCAGCCATACCCAATGAGTCAAATTCTGTTATTAACAAGATCAAGTCATACCAAACTAAACACGAGATGAGCATGCAATATTTTAAGTGAGTGCAACATTGAGCCAGATATTTCTGACCTATGCAGATACACTTCATACATACTAGGGGCACCCAGGAAAGAAAGCGTAGATGTGGGAACCCAAGACCGAAGTGAGAAGCTAAATCCTTCTTAACACAGTTTCTTACTATGAAGCAAATTCTTTTTCAGGTAAACAGAGAAAGGCAGATTTAACTGCATTTTATTGAGACAGTAGGGCATTGAGAGCTTTAACGTATGTGAGCAAAATTTTGATTCAAAGTACAGGAAAGTGCATTAAACATTTGCATTGGAAGACATGTTTAGTCTGCTAAAACTATGTTGATTTTTAACGGGAACGACTGTATATAAAAAATCCAAATGTTCCATCTGGTGCTAGTTTTTACTTTGTTTTTTTTGTTTGTTTGTTTGTTTGTTTTTTCAGTTTAGCTTCTGTCCCTCAGCTGGAGGGAAGTGAGTGGTTGTTGATCAGAGAAGGATTTCAGAAAAGTCACAGCAAGAATGAGAAGCTTTCAGACTCAGAAACAAATATTAGGAGGAGTTGAAGCTGAAAATCAGTTTTAAATTTATGTATCTTAAAATGTATAGAAAAAGATGGTTGTCACTACGCTTTCACTTAGTTCATAATCCACTTCCAGTAGTAAGTTATTAGTCAATCAATATACTTCATTAATTGTGATTATAATGAAAATAAGGAAAGAATATATGACAATACTATAATAATAATAGCTTGTTCCTCCTTACAGATATACCTAATGCTTGTTCAGAGTCCTAACCTATGTTCTCATCAGCAATATGCACTATGTTTATTTGAAAAAGTTGTTTTTAAGGTCTGATTAGTACATTTGTTATTCGAATAGAGCTTAGTAAAGCTCAGTGTTTCATGAAGTCTGGCCAACCTTCAGAGCATTTCATCTCTCTGCATTTTATTCCCCAATGTAAGATCTGATATAACAACAAGTAGAATGGTAAGGTCAAAAGCTGAGAATGAAGCAAGTGATAAAAAAATCAAAATGTCTTACTTTTTGCAATAATGCTTTTTAAATATCATTACTGTAGGGAAACAATTGAAAAGGATGAACTTTGACTGCAATTATTTGAAGGTTCTCAATATCTACAATTAACATTCTAAAAATTTGCTAGAAATAAAGGGTATCAGTATTGCTTACATAAACTTCTCTTAAAATAATGAATATTTAATTCCAGACAGTGTTCAGACCATTTAATTACCTATTATTACAAACAATTATGCAGTCTTTATCATCTATAGTTCCTCCTTTGTATATTCAAAATGCTGAATCGTTGTGCTCCTAGGTTGTCAGCAACCAAGTTTTTTGTTCATGTCACATAATCAAATGTGTGTTATGCAGGACCTGTGCTGGATATAGCATAGCAAATATTACAGTAACATCTAATCACTATGAGTTTTATAGCGATGAGCCAAACTTTCAAAACTTCTAGGCAACATAATCATTTGAAACCAGTTAGATTTCTAGATATCTTATTTTGGATGTTTTTTCCTCCAGTTGTTCTCACTCTTAATTTTGGACTTTCAAGCCAGGATCAAGTCTCTTCATACTAGTGTTCCTAAATTACTATTTGTGCTTCTTTTTTTCTCATTCTCCCCCTCCTACATCTTATCTCTGTCACCTCTCTGCTCCATGATCTGACACTACAGTAAATCTATTTTTCAAAATAAAACTGTCAGGCAGTGGGATAACTGCAGCTGAAAGTTATGATGGTGGCACTGGTAGTATGAGTTTTACAGCAGCTTTTCTATTGCTACATTTGGTTTGCCATAACATTCAACAGCACAGATGGCTTGACAATTTCATTTTTAGCACCATATAAATTCCAACAGGTACACAGAATAAATTTTACTATTCACATTTCCTCATTAAAAAAAAAAATCTGTTTATCATTCTGGTGCCATCTTCTTATTATCATTTAGCATGGACACCAGTAGTGAATAATAACAAGAACAAAAACATCTGTTTTTTATAAGCAGCCATTCAACAGATCACTAGGTACTTTATGAGCATTATGAGGCACAAGGAGGCAGGTGTCTCAAGCCACCCAAAATGCGCAAGTATCACTTTATCGCCTTGCACTGCAAACATCCTACTGAATTTTACAATTGTTTTTCCTTATATAAATAAATATTACTGGAAAAAAAAGGATATGGAACTAGATAAAATTGTAAAGCAAAACAAAAAAATCAAGATTAAAGAAATTTCAAAACCGAAGAAGACATTTGATCAAATAGCTTTGAACTTGATTGAACTTGATTGAGCAAAGGCAATTAACACATGATATATGATCTCAGAGGCTCCTCAGGTATTCACAGGAATTAATTCTGAGTAGGTATAAATGTACTGACAGAAAGGTTTTATTGTACTTCAGGAATAACTACACTTCTCATTTGTAGCAAAAACATAAGCTATGAAGATTGTTTCAAAGGAGCATAAATAAATACTTCATCCTAAGCTGCCATCACAGGTCATTTGCAAATGGCCCATGTTTTATAACACAGCTCTCCTTTACAAAATGTTAGTTTTAATGTTTTTATGCTTGTGTTATATTTCTACTACTGTAGAGTAGAACTCTACCAATACCATGAATCCAGCTGTACACGTGGAGGGAAGAAAAACCTAGTACTAATAGCAATAAAAAAGCAGTAAAAATCTAAACTTGTTTTCTCATTTAAATGAACTATTTCAAACTTTAGGTTTACTGTCTTGAAAGGCAAGGATTGGAACAAATCAAATATAGCACAGATTATTAAGAAAAAATAAGATTTATGCATTTCTAAAGAGAGAGAATATTTCTATGCAGGATGGTTCACAGGATCTATCCTGACTGCATCCTAAAAATGCCACTGGCTTGAGACTGAACATTGCTTGCTCTGAACCTGTGACAGTGCAGGCTTGTCAGGAAAAGCAAGGTAACAGTAACTAATCAGCAATCACCGACAAGTAAATTGGCTTACTCCTCTCTCTTCATACCTCAGAGACTGGAGATAGTACTCCACAAGTAAGAAAGCAAGAGCAAAGGACTAGTCATTCACAAGACGTGTCCACGCCCTGTTTCATATCAGTAACACAGACTCCAAAGTGAATAAAAGAGAGTAACAGAGATCAAAAGTGTGCCTTGAAGCTCCCTTTAAGCATCCACATAAGAAGCAGTGGCTGCTCTAGAGGGAGGATGATTATGCATTGACCTATTTCTCCAGCATACAGCAAAGATTCACAAGTCTACACACTACAGGAGGTTGGATGCTACTGATATCTAGAGAATTACTCTGAGGCTTTATTTAAAAATCTACAAGCAAATACTATCTCCATTCAATTGCCACCCTTGTGATGTGATGTGGAGTGATGTGGAGAGTGTTTTCTGTGAGGACTGCTTAGTGACACTACCCCAACCCAAGCTCAGTCATGGCACTCGTTCCAGTTTTCTGCTTTTTCTCTGAATAACAGAGCTAAATGATCACTTAGAGCTGTGCTTTGAATTAGGAAGAGCATTGCCAGCAGCTAGAGGGAGGTGATCCTCCCCCCCCTACTCAGTCCTAGTTAGGCCACCTCTGGAGTGCTGTGTCCAGTTCTGGGCTCCCCAGTACAAGAGAAACAAGGAGCTACTGGAGCGACTCCAGTGGAGGACTACTAAGGTGATTAAGGGACTGAAGCATGTCTCTTATGAGGAAAAACTGAGAGACCTGGGACTGCTCAACCTGGAGAAGAGAAGATCGTGAGGGGATCTTATCAATGTATACAAATACCTTAAGGTATTTGGATGCCAAGAGTATGGCTGAATCTGAAGAAAAGCTTCTTTACTGTGAGGGTAACAGAGCACAGGAACCGGTTACACAGAGAGGACTGATCTCCAGAGCCCCCTTCCAACCTCAACCATTCTGTGATTGTGTCACAGAAGCCACACTACCTAGGTGGCGTGCTCCACTTTCTCATCATTTCAGTCCATTGCTAACATCTTTTGGAGGGAGACATAAAAAGACTTTTTACCTAGAAAGAAATTGTTTGAGGAACTAGGAGAAGTGAGACAATGCTTGTTGTCTGCAGTCTGTTTATGTAGGCTTCTGCAATCATGTTTCACAAGACAGCTTGAGATTCTTGGGTAATAGGAATTCTCAAGGATATGCATACCAAAGACTTAGCTGAACCTATCGATAGTCAAATGCCATCAGGTAGATGCTGAGAAACATGAAAAGGAAGTAGAAGAGAAGCAACAGCTGGGAAAACTAGCACAAGGAAACACAAAGAAATTTTGACTTTGGCAAACAGAGTAATATAGATATCACTAGAAAAACAAAGCAATGGAAAGAAAGCAGGTAGAAAAATATCTGAAAAAAATACAGATATCATATGATGTCACATAGAAGACAAAATGATCTGGTCTGATATCAGAGAACATAAATTAGGAGTGAGGAGAACGGAAAAGAACATACAGTTTTCTGACTTCCAAGAATATGGCCCTGCTCCTTCTACTTGCTTTATTTAATGCTGGTTACTTAATTTCCCAGGTAGAAAATATAAAAATTTCACTCTGCTCACCCTGTTATTTTTATATTTGTAATCTAGAGACTATTGAATCAGCCTGTCCCTGTAAAGATTAACAGGAGTCAGCCAGCAGCAGATGAAGAGATAAATAATTACAAGACCCTACCTTGGGGTCACTGAGAAGGAAAAGAAGAAGGTGTAAGGACCAGACTGTATAGTTGAAGCTCAGGTAGGGGATCCCAGAACTAGAGAGGCATGTGCAGAATATTTCCTTTGCACTTTGTTGCAAAGATGAGCAAAGGAGTATCTACAGAATGATCCCTCTGTTCTTGCATGACCCAAAGATCAAGCAGAATGATCAGGATTTGGAGTTAATTTGATCACGTTTCCAGATCTTATCAAATTCCCAAAGTTTATGACATTAAGTTTATTTTATGATAGCAGAAGTAAAAGCATGTGTTCTGATGTCATATACTGGATGGAATGTAATTTTCCTTAAGATTCACACAAAAACTACAATTTCTTTATTAATGGAACATAATGTTCATCTTCATTGTACTGCTATGTAATGTTTCTGCATGTTATTAAACATTTAGCACTTAGCATTCCCATAATATTTCCAAAGTGAATGAAATATGATTTCTATCTCCCTTTTAAAGATTCTGCTTGTAAACGTGAATTCATTTTTGATATAACAAATTTAAAAACACTTTTTTCTACCTTTTTGTAATGAGTTAAGGAGTCACTCACAACATAAATACATAGCTGAATATTTTTACAAATATCTATTCCATTTCTCCTGTATTCCCCAAATGACTGTCTCACAAAATATATTTTACATGGTTTACATAGTTTTCACTCCAATGAAAAGATTTCTCTGCTAAATGGGTAATTTATTTAACACATAGGATAATTTTCTCATTAAATCTAAATTATATTCATTTTAAGAACTTTGATTTTAAAGAACAGCTGATGCCTAGAGTGAAATTTTGAAAAGGATGATTAGCAACAATCCTATCCACATAACATTTTTTCTAGAGTTTGTGCTCCTTTAAAATACAGGTGAAAATATAAAACACATTTCCATGGAAAAGTTATTTACTAACAATTTATTTCCCACTTGCAGTTCCTACCATCAAAATTTCCAGATGAAATAATTAGAGTGCAATACAGGTTAGATACATCCCGCACAGATGTCATTTAAATACATACAAATATCATATGTAACATAGGATAAGAACAAAAAGAACCATAAGTATATATTTATGCATTCTCAATTTCTAATCCAATTCACCTATAATCCACCTATAAATTTTTTCTGAAAATGATTTTACATTAGATCACTGCATTGTGTGTATTTATACTTCAAATTTTTACAAAGCAGATCAGAATAAATAGTCTGAAGTATAATCGTAAATTAAAACTGTAGTTGCCAAGATGAGAAAACATATATTCTTTACTTACCTAACAATTTGCAATAGGATTTACAAATAATTAGTAAAAATAAACCTGTTCCAAAAAAATAAATGTGTAAATACGTGTCTATATAGTGGGATACCATCACAGCTGAAAGGATTACCCAAAGTCTTACTTTTAGTAAAAAGAATTTAGTCTTGCTTACCTTTAAAGAAAACAAAATTCCCTTCACTGTTTTCATAAACTGCATCAATGCTTGGAGGCAGTCCCCTCCAGAAGTAGGTAATCTGCATGGGGTATCCATCCATCACCCTGTTGTTTCTCACACGCCAAAACCATTGGTCCTGGAAACCAAACATATGAGTCTCTGAGTACGCTTTGAAACATTTATATATGTTCAGTTGCTGTCTTGGAAATATTGAACAGCCTATCCTAGCATTTTTAGAACAGGACCTTTACCTATTTGCATAAGCATATCGGAGTTTGTATTCATGTCACCTCCCTACATTACAGATGTGTCAGAACTAGTTGTTCCCTAAGGTGAGAATGTGTTACCTATGTGAACTGTGCGGTGTAGGGAACTTTCTGTAGAACATGCACCATGCTGTACATGACGATGCAGCCTTGTCAACCCATAACAATAAGGGGCCCAACTTAAAATTTGAAGATTGACTCCAGCGTTTTTAGGCTGAACCCTATGCATATGTGCAAGTCCTGTATGGTAGGACTACAGATAAGCTTGTGAGGATCAATTAATTCTGCAAGTCATTTTTTCTGCAGTGATGGCTAACAGTGAGAGAAGGGCTGGTAAATATAGCTGCAACATCACATCAGTCTCCTAAAAACTACACCTTACTGTCTGTTTTATTGTAGTGAAGAGTTGCAGTCTTTACCAATGATTTAAACAGAAAGGTTAATATCATAGTTATAGGTTTTAAATCCAGTGCCTTGGTTAAGCTCAAAGTCTAACTTTCTCTTATGTTGTCGCTGTTTAAAACAGCTTAGAATAGGATATTCTGTGGATTTAAGTGAGAAAAATACTGAGGTGTATTGTTGAGTTGAGAAATGAATACGTGACACATTAGGTGGGTGTTGGTAAAGATGCCTTTTGGTACCTCTTCAGCTCTTGTAACTACAATGGTTACAGCTCATCCTTGTCAATATTTAGAGATGAAGACATGGATTAATAAAGTATTTTCACTTTTTACACACATTTTAATATATTTACAGCGATAATATTATATAAAAAACCCATATAAAAACCCATTATATAAAAAGCTGGAACAGATAATATGTCAAGCTCTTTTATATATATATATATATATAGCATGAGGATAAGACAAGAGAGTTTAAAGAAAACAAGAATTATGGAAAATATTCCTTAAAACAGATATTGAGAAGTACTTATTCATTGCAACAGGAATACATTCTTGAAATGGATTTTGACGTCATATACTTGAGGTGTCGTCAATCTAGGAATGACTTAGAATCATAGAATCACAGAATCGGTAGGGTTGGAAGGGACCTCTGGAGATCATCTAGTCGAACCCCCCTGCTCAGCAGGGTCACCTACAGCATGGCAGACAGGGTTGCATCCAGGTGGGGCCTTGAAGATCTCCAGAGAAGGAGACTCCACAACCTCTGTGGGCAACCTGTGCCAGTGCTCCGTCACTCTCACAGGGAAGAAATTCCCCCCTCACGTGCAGAGAAAACTTCCTGTGCTTCAATTTCTGTCCATTGCCTCTTGTCACATGGGACAACTGAAAAGAGTTTGTTCCCGTCCCCTTGACACCCTCCCTTCAGGTACTTGTACACATTGATCAGATCCCCCCTCAGTCTTCTCTTCCCCAGGCTGAAGAGGCCCAGCTCTTGCAGCCGCTCCTCATAGGGCAGATGCTCCAGCCCTCTGATCATCTTCGTAGCCCTATGCTGGACTCTCTCCAGTAGCTCCATGTCTCTCTTGTACTGGGGAGCCCAGAACTGGACCCAGTACTCGAGATGAGGCCTCCCCAGGGCTGAGTAGAGGGGCAGGATCACCTCCCTCGACCTGCTGGCAACACTCTTCCCAATGCATCCCAGGAGACCATTGGCCTTCTTGGTCACAAGGGCACATTGCTGGCTTGTGGCATATCTTTCTGATATCTTTTACTATCTTTAATACAATGGAATTTTCCAGCCTTGTCTTTCTTCATTCTAAGAGCAGGCAAATAACAGGCTATTTGGCTGAATTTTGCTACAAAGGTACATCTTAGAAAAAACAGTTTAGTTGCAGGAAGGACCATATGCAGCTCTCATAAAACTCTTACCAACTCTAAAGGAAATTGATCAAGAAGTAGGTACAAATTAAGCAAATTACTTAAGGCTGAATGAGTGCTGGCTACTTAGCAGAATACAAATGGACGTAAAAACACACTTAATCACTTTGCTGAACAAAGTTCCTAAACGAAATGCTCAGGCTTTCAGGAGTTTCCCAATATAGCCCTCATACTCAGGAAAGTCTCGATGCCACTGCTATAGGCAAAGCTGATAACATTGGAGGTTGGCAAATAAATTTCGACTTTCAGCTACTACACTAAAGCAGATCTTTTAAATCACATTAATATGTTACAACAAAAAGGATTTCTCTAGCTCTAATGACAGGAACAGTCTTCTTTTGATCAGACTGAAACTGCATCATAAAATTGTCAATCAATTCTGTTGACTTCCATTTTTAAAACAGTCAACCAAGATCTTCAGTTTGAGTTTGAGTGAATTTGAGCTTTAATGATGCGTGGAACTTATTTGCATTGACTCATTTTGATAAAAAAGACCAATAAAATGATAATCTCTAGATTTGGTATTGAGTTGTATTTCATATTATGCATTTCATGTTCAATATCAGGGTTTTGTAGCATAACAGTAAGAATATCCTAATTTACTTATTGCTCAAATTCCTTAGCAAGACAATAATTTTCCCTGCTATTACACAATTAAAATTATCACAATAATACAATTATGGAAAGCTGGAAGTTTTGACTTACCCAGCCCAACCCCATGGAGCTTACACACATTATGCATTTGGTAATGTCAATACGAAGCATACACAAGCTTTCAACAAGAGGTAAGTGAAGATAGGTGGCAAAAAAAATTCAGCATTGTTTTACTGTGCAGACGTATCTATCCTTGACTGGCACAAGCTTTTTCACCTAACATTAATTATAGAAGGTCTCCCCTCAATCCTATACTAATTTTAGAAATACTTCCTGCAAAAATGGTATCTGGTATTCCTCAGAAAAGCTGTGAATGTTCAAGATCTATATTTTTATCTGTAGATTGTTACTCCTCTAATTCTACAAAGAAGTGAGACTGCTACTCTTAAATATCAAGATATTAGTTCTTAGTTAGTTGTGAATGGCATTGACTTGACCAAATATATAGGTCTACAATGTAAAGATCTATTTAAATTAATCACTTAAACTAGTACTATAAAAGTCTTTCACAGAAACATTCTAAGATAAACTTGTCTCAGTTGTTCACTGCTCTACATTGATTATAAAAGGAATCTAGAAACCGAGCTCCAGTGTGTGCAATGTACAAAGTGGACATTGGAAGTATACCTTTACTACAGACTAAATGTAAGTGAGATAAATCTCATCCAACCTCTACTTTATGATTTTCAGTTTCAATCCGTCAATTGTCCTAATGTAAAGAGCATAAGAATGACCACCCAGGGCCAGATGAGAGTTCATCTATCTCTTAGCAAATTAAAAGACAAGACAATTAAAAAAAAAAAAAGTGAACATGCAATGACACCACTCTTATATACACTCTCAGCCACTGATCACTTGTGTTCCAGGGAACTCCTGAACCAAAAATGATAATTTGGGGTTTACTAGCACTTGATTGACTATTAGCCCTAGGAATTTCTTCCTGAATACATGCAAGCTGTTAACATCCAGAAGTATCTGCAGAAATGTGTATGACAATTTAACAACACGCTATGTGAAAGCACATCTGCAAAAGTCACAGCTGTTCACTGGTGTTCAGCTTTTATTCATCTTCTTTCTTCTTATGTATCATCAACAATAGCAGCACTTTGACTTTAAACTGTAATCCACAATCTTTTTCCTCCCATGTTTGTTAAACCGCCTCGTAGACTAAAACCATTCTACGATCCTTCTGCTTATTTTCAGGAAACCAATCTGTACTTTAACACGGTATGCCAAGCATACATACCAAGCTATACTGTCTAGTGTGCCTTGGCATAAATTCCTTGACTTCAGAAAATTCAGTGGAGCCCTACCAGTTTACTACCCTGAGAATCTAGCCTATAGGTTTTCTCGTAATTCATATGGATTATGTTATGAAAGTACCTCACAACCACACTAAAGGCTGAGCTTTTCGTAAAAGGCATTTACCTGCACATCACCTCTAGTGAAGACATCTAATCAACCTTGCTGGCAATGGTCCTTTCACAATAGAAAACTCATGGCTGCAGTCAATCACGTACTTAATACACCACATTAAAATATGAGAACCTGAATCGAATTTTACTTCAGGTATATTCTTCTTTAATCATCAAGGGCAGTCATTCACTGAAATGTGCCAAGAGTATGATACTTAAAGAATCTAATTTTCTGTTTTGGTTGCTGCTTTTGCATCAGCATTTGGATGTGAAATAAAGACACGGGCATCATACTAATCTAATGTTTGTAGACTGAGTTTCTCTTTTATTTTTTAAGAATGAAAAACAAAGAAAGTACAATTACACACAGCTGTGTGTCCTTCATACACAGTAAAAGTATTTAATTTGTTGTGACAACTTATTCTCTAGCCACACTTCAAAAATAGTTATACTTAATCTACAGTGTCAACATTAAACAAAAAGGATTTGCCAGAATACATAACTACTTAAGGTTTCTAAGCCTCTGTTATATTTATTTTTCATTTCAATCAGAATCTCAGAAAACATTTAAATGCAGAACCAGCTTCAAATAGGTATCTGCCATCACTGTCCAGAAACAGTACTGAACTTCTGGATCTGGTTATTAATTCTCTTGTATTTTTTTCCACATTTATATTAAATGAATCTTGCCTTTCAAATTCACTTTTATTTTCAGGGAAAAATAAAAGTGAATTTGTGTTCCTGAACTACATTGGTAGTGTAAAAATATTGAAAATGTCTCTGTCTCTTGTGTGTTCTCAGAAGTTTATACATGCAGCAAATTCTTTTTTTTCCTGGGCTATTTTCATGTCAGAGCAAACACAAACAATGGTATTTTGCTCATCCGTGAAGACACTAAAGGGTTTTCTATAGAAAGAAGATTTTTGAAACCGATAACTTCAACTTTTTTATGTTCTCATCTGAACAGACAGAAGCAGGTACATTCCTTGCCAGTAGATGCCTGTCTCTAAAAGTACAATAGATATAGGCAGACTGACAAGATTCAGCACGTTTCTGGAAACATCTGAAAGCTGCTTTGGAAGTCTGGCTCATTTATAAGATTGGGCAAGGAAGGTGTTGGGGGAGGTTGATAGAATAATGTTATGTATATTTAGTAACCCTGGATGACTTTCCTATTAACGTATCAGACTCCTTTCAGACTGCCACAGCTCAAACTCTGGAACCCAAGCTGAGAACTTCTGACGCATGGCTACAAAGCACGGCGAGGACCTTTATGAAATATCAGATGGGATAGGCTCTGCTTATAGAAAAAAACCTACTTCAGTGTATATGACTCTTCTCATTGTACTTTGCTTAATTTACTGAATTTGTCTTACGTGAAGCTATATTTAACACAATTTTATCATCTACATCTAGATAAACAGGTACAAGTACTGAATTGTGGTTTTAATACAGTTTAGCTACTACGGAAAACAGAATAAGACATAGTGCAAGAGAAAGTTTATATTCTCTAAGAAAGCACCCTTCACTGGAAAAAATTAGCTTCCCTAAGTAAATAAATAAATAAATAATAATATAAAATAATAATAATAATATATATAATAATATATAATAATATATAATAATAGTATAATAATGATAATAATAAATAATAAACAAATAAATAGCTTCCCTACCCTGAAATATACTAGCTAGCGACATTTTCTTTGACAAAGTGTGCCTCAGTGTCTGTTATTATATCAAATAAACACAGTTTTGTCTCTCTTGAAAACACTGCATTGAAGAACTGTTTGTTTTCCATTCTATTTATGTTTAATATACTTTTAGTTACTTTATTTCCCCCCAAAACCTTAACTGCAGCAGACAAGCTGTTCGACATAAACACACGACTTGCCACACGCATTCAGATTACAAGCCTGAGAAACACATGTATTGAAATTACGACTTTTAGTCTTTTTTCTAGCTGGCCAACAAACACCCTTTTGTAAGCAGCTATAGCTAGCTAGATATACCTATATAGCTCTAACCATATGGGCCACTTAAGAGTGCAGTTAGGATCTTGCATAATAATAGATCATTAAATATTATGACTATAGGCATAGTAAGTAAATTTATCTTGGACAGTTATTCCCATTAACAAAGAGCAGAACTGCAACGAAGAAAACAAGCAAAATTCAATCAAAATTGAACAATATATTTCAGAATCAGAAAACAGGCATTGAGCAAGGGGAGATTGCAAGCTCTTTCAGAAAGACTATTAAAAATAAAAATTTATAGTAGGATGAAAGAGCAGGAGTGGTTACTTTCAGCATTATTGTTTTGTTTAGAAGTCAGGATAATTTTGAGGAAAAAAAATAAACAATACAGCCTTATGGCTTTATGAAGAAAGCGGTTATATATAAATCATTCTGCACTGTCAGTAAATTCTCTGTGTAATTTTTCTGTGTATATACACCTTAGAAATGAAATGAAGGGACTAAAATTTAGTGGGATGCTTTGGTAAGTAAATGCCTTGCCACCTTTGTGTACATCAATTTCATTACTACATTGTGCATGACAATAATAAATATCTACTTTATAAATGTACTTGTTTGTTAACAATTTGGAGACCCTTGAATAGAAGACTGTATTAATACCATACACATCTCCAAAAAACCTGGCACCTAAGGCATTGTTCTCATACTTTGTTGTTAGATAACATCTCCCCCTTCATTTGTAATACAGAAACTTAAGCTTTTTAGTGACGATCATGATAAATTCAGTGTTATTTATCTTTGATCCCCTGAACTCTTTTAGAAACATTTCTAAGTCAAATAGGTTGTATTTATTTATTTATTTCTATTTGATGCCAGTAAGCACTGCTGACATCTCGTTTTTTTATAAATGAACTTTTAAATCTGTATTACTAGGAATACTTAATTTCAATTTATGCATTTATTCTCACCCTACACGTTCTTCAGAGTCCTTTAGGTACACCGCTGATGGCTAGGAAAATTAAAAACAATCTTCAGATATTTCAATTCATCCATAATGAAAAATATAGTAGAATTTTCAGTCAAAAGGAGCATTTTTTTCTCTCAGCACCTCATTTTCTCCCTCTCCCCTTGACCAATAACCATTGCCAAATGTGAAATATTAATGTGCTGTAAAATCTGTAGAGCTCTGCTCTTTATTTTCATACTTTATGAACTCCATCTAACAATCCTGTAACTACATACAGCACCCATACTCATAGTTCCAGATTATATCCCTAATAATGGAAAGGCTGTACAATGTAGTAGATATTCTGGAAGCTGAACAAAGAGTTAAAAAGAAGAAAAAAAAAAAAAAAGATTCTTTCTGAGTAGTAACTTTCATATCTATTGGAAATTAAAATTAGGTTGATTTTAAGAAATAATTAGTTCTTGTGCTGGTTTTACAGAGAACATTAAAAACCACTATGCAAAACTCGTAAGGAAGAAAAAGATTTAAGGTAGACAGTGGGATAGGTAAAAAAGAAGGATATACCACAAAAGTAAATAATAATATTTTGACTACGATTATAAAAATGAGTGAAACCACAAGTACTTCATGGTATGGACTCATATCGTACGGAGCACACTTCTGTAGGAGCTCCTCTGGGTCAACAGTACTCTGACTTGATATCAAAGTGTGCAGTGCTATTAGGGGAGTTTCTCCATCAGAAAAAATGGAATGAGATGCAAAACTGAAATAGTGAATATCTACAGCTGTTAGAAATAGGTTTTACTATGGTTAGATTCCATAGATATCACTGCTTATCCTAT
This sequence comes from Rhea pennata, assembly GCF_028389875.1. Taxonomy (NCBI): domain Eukaryota; kingdom Metazoa; phylum Chordata; class Aves; order Rheiformes; family Rheidae; genus Rhea; species Rhea pennata. Next base: position 144,257,732 of record NC_084664.1, on the reverse strand, counting down.
TTAGTTTTCTGTAAAAAGGAAAATATAATACCTCTGTTCAAAATCAATGTTAATTAAATTCTCAATTGCAATTAATACTGTAGCTTAATATTATTGACAGAACACATCAAGGCTTCAGATTTAGTCATATTCTATAATCCAACTTTCACCACGTGCAAAGCAAGCCTCTGCCAGTGGAAGATCAAACAGATCCCGAAGTTACAACGAGTGGGTGTGACAGACAGAAAAATCCACACAAATGAGGATCCTTCTATTTTTTTTTTTTATCTGAAAGTTGCAAGAGCAACTCACTGCAAACAGTAAAGTATGCTATTTACTCACTTTAAATTCTTCTCTTACAGATAAAAAAGAGTTCCAATTTTAAACAGAGAAACTACCTGGAAGACAGAACCTGCAGAGACTATATTTCAAAGATTATGATTTAAGACAGAATAAAGCTTCTTTACTACATGTCTTTATGAGATTGTTAAGAAACTTCTTGAATTTGGGGAATGAAAGCTGTTCTTAAGTAAACAACTTAAATTAGAAATATTCTGGTGAAAATCTTAACCTAATCTCAGAAGGTATCTTCTCATGTTTACTTCCTCATGGATATTGGCCTGCTTTGACTGAAGTTCATATGAATTTCACCCGTAGATCACAGCAATGGTAATATTGGGCCAGCAGCATGTGAGATTAAAAGCTTTGTTCCTACTCATCTGGGGAATTTTGCTATTTCTTTAATAGCATCCATCTTCAACATTCCAAATTAGAACTTATATTGCTCAACTTAAAGGGCACCAATGCATAGAATAGGAAAAGAGAATTAAATATTTTTCAGCACCTATTTTGCAAAATAATTTTCATGAACAGAAGAAAGAGTAAAAGTCTAGAGGATTTAAATTAAGAAAAATAAAGGAACAATTCAGCTGTGAGAATGAATATTGAAATTGTTTTTCTTGTCTGACTTGTATCCCTTTCCCTTTCATTTTTTAATGTAACGCTTGCAAAGAAATATTAGCCCTACTTCAGTTCCTACTTAATTTCACAGCAAAAAGCAATTGGTTCTAGTGAGACTGCAGTCAGACTCTGACGTTAAACGTGTGCAAGCAATGGAGCTCCTTCTAGGGAACAATTAACTGAATGTGCTATTCTATTGGCACACACTTTAGCTCATCTTATTACTAAGCAGATTTACATTAATAAGGTTCCTTTAAAACTATGAAGAACTATTATCTGATCCTTAACAAATAGATGTATAATGATTGCAGATTACTTATTTGAACTGGTAGAAACAATTCATCCTTCCTAAATGAGACAACAGCATAGTCATATCAGGGTAAATATATGGTCCAAGAACCATCATGAGACCATTTAACGCTGTTCAAGAAATCCTCAGATCTCTTATAATGAGATCCTGGTCTTTTTGTTGGAGAGGAGACCAACTCATTGGATTCCAGACAGAACAGATGCAAAATCAAATCCTCCACTTTCACTTCTCTACGCTCCCAAGCAAGGACTGTACTTCCTTGACGCAACTTACCAACTGCTGTCAGTTACTGTTTATCAGCAGCAACTAACCCAACTCTTCCAAACCATTAAAGCCATTGTTTGCTATGAACTTATTCCTGGAAAGGTATTTATGCTAATCTAACACTACAAGCCAATGAGCTGCCTGTTATGCCTTGGGATAGGGGTAAGTAAAAAATTAGGTAAATTTACTGTTTGCTGTCTATGGGAAGTACTATGCTGTACCTGATTAAAAGTGTCTTATCTTCAGCTAGCCCGTTGAGATGAAAATTTCATTTGCATAAATTATTTTCCAGCAGAAAATTTACTGAGTAATTTTTATCTAAGAAATTTGTTAAGTATATATGTTTTTCTAGTATCTACTCTTTTATTTATTTATTTTTTAATGACAAGGCAAGAAGGAATGTCACACTACTCAAAAATGACTGTGTTTATGTTACAATCTTCCTTCTTCTTAGCTCCATCTTCTGAGCTCTAGCTATTAAAATGAGCAGCATCTTTCACTCATTTCAGATTTTTCATTACTCCTGCTGAAATTTCTTGCTGTGCTTTTAAAAAGAGCATCATAGATCAAGAAACTAGGGTTAAAAATTTGGGAAAAAAAAGGAAAAAGGCCATTTTTTTTTCCAAAGGGGACAAAGGACTATATACACTTTGACTGGCTTTTCTTCACAAAAGAAACCCCTTTTCCCCCCGCATTTTTAATCTGTTGTATATATCTCTTTCATGAACTCTAAATAAGCCATAAATGTAATAGACACTCTTGACCATCCAAAGGCTTTATAGCTGATTCTGCTTTATACACCAGGAAGACTGGCTGCAAAAAAAGGAACTGAGGCTGCAGTAAAAATACCTCTTTTATATTCTACATCAAGTTCTAAAGCATAGTGTATTAGCCAAAACATTAGTAATCCCTCTGAAATCTCTCCTTTTTTATAGTAATTTCAATAAAATACTTTCAGCTGCATTCAAGTTTTCCTACTTCTACTGATATACAATGCTTGATCCAAAATGTAAATTTGTTTGCCTTTACCTTTTGAATTTCTTGTTTTACTATAAGCTTTCTTCTCTTTTTACTTGTTCTCTAATGCATACTTTTGTCATGGAAGATGGGCGCTCTCTTTGCTTGAAGTAGAAACCTATCCTGTTTGCACACTTTCCTCTCCCCAGTAGTCTCTATTTACTTTCTACTTTCAAGCTCTTCCTCTCTCACACATATCTCCTCTTTTCTGAATATCTTTCTTGCTTCCTCTTGCTCTTGTTTCCTTACACACTGATTCACCTACTTGCCTTAACATTAACCCCTACCTTTCGCTCAGGCTTTTTTCTACTTGTCTCTTTTATTTGTCTTGTTTTTTCATACCCTAACTTGGTCTTCATCCTATTTCATGTATCTGCACTCACAGTTTTCTCATATTCAAAACACTTTTGTGCTCAGGTCTTAGTAACATGCAGGAGAGTTGAGAAAAATGAAGACTTTGTCACACTATATAATGAAGTAACAATTACTGTCACTGGATTCCAACAGAGAGACTTGTTAAAGTGCCTCAAAGCTCATTTTTACCAAAGTCATCTTGAATTTTCCCATCTCTGTGGGTAGGATCACTCACAGATACTGGATCCTACATCAAGCAGATTTTTTTTTAATTAAAAGAAGTTTTAGTGAATTATCAGGTATTACCACTTGCTTAAAGAATAGTAGAAAGTAAAAGAAATTCAATTTTCTAATAAAAATAAGAATTTCAGTCTGAAAGCAAGTGTTTTGGAAACACAAAGCATGAGATTACATGGCTATAAAGAAAACTCTTTGGAATGAAAATAAAGGATATTCCACAGTAAAGGCACTTTTTATATCATTTGCATTTTATACTTTGCGGCTTTTGTTTGTTATTCGTAGTCATTTGATTAATTTTCTTTTCATCTGGTAAAATGGAGATCTTTTCTTCACTGAGTCAGAATTCTGACTTTTTTCATTATTTGCCTACCTGAGTGGTACATGACTTGGGGAAAAAAAAACACTAGTTAGCTATCAACATCACTCATTTGTGCTTAAGGTGGTGAACAGACACAGATTCCATTCCTAGAAATAGTCAGCAAAAATACAGTGTAGTCTTCTGTAATATCTTTTATCTTACATAAGTATGAATTTCCTCATCAAAGTAAGGACTAGATTCTAAAGCTGGAAAACATCAGGATACCACTTACAGTCTTAGAAAAACCACACACACAAAAACAAACAGAAAGGAAAACTTCCTCTCTAATGATTGTAAAGCGAAAATTAGCAAAACTGACATTCTGCTGTGACTGTCAAAATATAAAGAAATTGCACACACCCATGAATTTAGCAACGGACTCTCCCTTTGATAAACATTCAGCTGATACAGTGTTACCTAGACTGTCTGTTAAGAGGGAGTTTTTTCATCAGGCAGATTTTTTTTCTTTAGAGCAATAATAAATAATAATATTTTTAAAGATAAGCCTCTATATTAAATTCTCAGAAAAGGCTAGGCGATCATTTTACGTCATCACACAGGAGCAATCATTTGTTCATCTCCGGTTCACTTCATTCATTTGCAATACCTTTACATGGCACCTACATTTCATTTAATTTAAAAAAGGTAGGGTAGACTCATTTGTTTTATAGAGAATTGGACAAAACGTTAGTATTCTTTACTAAAGCCTTAGATTCCAAAATAAAGGAAAAGGTATAATTCTTATGTTTTTCACTGTATGACAACTGTGAAAAGCTCAATATCGTAACCTTTGTCCAGAACTTCTGATTTTATTACCAATATACAAAGAATAAATGAAATACCTGACAGTCAATTCTAGAAGAATTATAGTTCTTCAACAAGCTGTCAAAAACACCCACTCATATTTAGACTAGATTCTGTAAACCACTTTTTGGTGGTATATTTTTCTCATCTGAAAGACAATATTCTTTGTTCAATTATTTCAGAAAGGTGTTATTTTGTCTACAGTCAATAACACAAAACAGTTACAAAACTATTAATTTTTTTAAGAAAAAGAGATAGGATTTGACTACGAAGTATATTCTGTGCATATTATACTGAAATTTTTCTAGCTATTTTGCATAATTTAAGATAAATATAAAAAAATGAAACTACAGTACTGTGAGCTTCTTCCTGAAGAGGTACTAATTACTGCTTCCTAAACAAAATATAGCAGAATATTCGGCAAAGTACATTATGCAGTTTGGTTATTTGCTATGCACACAGGATTTTAGACCTCTATTTGGTTAACTATAAGTATCCAGCTGCTTTGTGAGCTTCCTTGAATGCTGGATAAGTATACGATACAAACAAACAAACAAACAAACAAAAAAAAAAAAAAAAAAAAAAAACTCTTACAAGGAGATCTTACACTTTGTACAATAAAAAAGTGTACAAAGAGAGACCATTAAATTCTTTTCTTAAAGGAAAGAGACTTTCCACTTCTCATACAGATTGCCAAGAGAAATTACCCATTTAAACGAGTGTAGCCTATTTTCAGAGGCATCCACAACCACGGTTACAGGTTTTCTTTTGAAAGAGGTACCACAATTAAACCTTGGCTCTTCAATGTCTCTTCTTAGCTGAAGTGCAGTAACTAACTGTATGATTATTGTTAGCCTTCTCCAATACAGATGAAAATAGGTTTTATTAAAATATCTTCTATATATTTCAAAAAATATCAAATTTTAGTTGCTCCACATGAATGATTTCATTCTAAATTAAAACATTTCTTAAGATTGCCATTAGCATTTGGTATTCAAGAGAAGTAGTTCATTAACAAAAATTTAGGTGTATGTTTTATTAATATTTAATTTTCAAACAGTTTATCTTCCCTTTGTTACAGGTCTGTTGTCTTTAGAAAAAGCTTGTTTTTCATTCTTTCAGCTTATTCAAATATGTATCCCATCATTTCAGTATCAAATGAAACTTTTTATAATATATTTTATGTCAGCTTTTTATAATATATTTGGATATATACTCATCTATCTTATCTATTTATTTTTCTTGTATAGACAGTAGCAATGGCATTTATACATTTCTTTTCCTCTTTTGTATACATTAACCTTTCAGAAAGATTCTGTAGTCCAAAACTGTGAGTATCTGTAGAATGCTTTCAGTTCAGGGGAACACTGTCATGCAGAATACCTTTGGTCATTACTAGTGGCTAGACAACACTAGATCTCATATCATACATGCAATTCAGCAGTCTCAGAGACCCCTAATATAATGGGTTCCTATGGGCCTGATGCAGAAACCTGCCACCTACTATCACGCGCTTCCGAGAGTGTTTGGCTCTTTCTAGAAAGCCTTTCATGCAAGAACTTGTGCAGCTTACCTGCTTGAGTTATAAAGCCTGACAATTAAAGACTATATGCTATGGTGCAGCTAAATATGGTACTCCTCAGTGTTATCACTTTTCTAACATGCCCCAAAACATATTAATGGTAGCAACCCAGGTATGAGAATCTTGTCATTATTGTTTCATCTTGACCATCTAGATTTTTTTTTTCTAATCCTTTTGGGTAGATTTCTCCTTTCCTACCTGAAGTCAACATTTCTGTTTATTATGATTTTGTTCAAATAACTAAAAACAATAGGCTCCATAAAATATTCCCGTTGCCACATGATGATGATTCAATATGAACAAACAGACAGCCATAAAAGAGACACAACGGAGGACTCTAAAGACATCAAATCTGGGCTTGCAGCCAGGAAGCTCTGGAACGCTCTCATTCCCTCTAGTGCTCTGTAGGTAATGACATACGAACATGAAGTACTGCACAACACATTTCATCCACAGGATGAACATTAGGCCTTGACAGAGCAGTTGATTATGGTACCCAGCAGTGGTTGTATTTTGAGCCTACAAAAGACGCTGTAAATTTCCTTGAACTTAATTCTCTTGTCTCTACTGATGGAGAGTTCACAAACAAATCAATGGGTTCCATGAGTTCATGGAGCAATGGTGCATTCAGCACCAGAAGATAGGAAAATTGGCAACTTTTAAATAAAAAAACCACTAAGTTTTCTCCATTAAATTTGTGACTTTCTCCTAGCCTTGGAAAAAAAATGTTTTGCCAAGATCATGCTATAAATATGTAATATTTAAACTGCAAATATTCTCATACAAACAGAAAAAGTAATATCACAAATGTAAAAAGCATAAATTTCTTAATGAGCAATCATTTGCATTAATGCACATGGCTGCCTATGTAGTAGAACTCAAACTTTGTATTGAAAGGGATTCTTGATAGATTCATCTTTGCAACAATGTAAAGGGGCAAAAAGGTTTCATGACTAGCTGCATACAAATATGAGGTGAAGATGTCTGCTTTGCCTCTCTACAAATAGTAGTGTAAAACAGGACTGGAATGAAAGTTGGCTTTCTGGGAAGGCCTATATTATTAGGGATAGACTGAAACAAATGAAAACTCTATGAAGATGCCATAGAAAATTATTTCCAGTGTTGTACTGCCCCAAAAAGCTCCACAGCTGTGTAATTCTATAAAAAGAAGGAATTATCTTTAACATTCTGAAAATGATTTAAATATTGGGTTTTTTTTCTATCAAAATTTTTGGTCCCACCAATTCATCACTATGTTACTCACCCTCCTACCAATTCACGTCCTTTAGCTCATTACAAGTTTCCTTTCTCTACTCAGCTGCGATGTCAGTCTGAGACCATGTGCATGTGTGGGTGCAGCATGGATCTGTTTGTTCTCTGGACTGGATTATCTTGGCAGAGGGAGGCAAGCTCCTGTTTTGATCTCTAGTGGAGCCTGTAGGTCTTCTTCATGGCTGTGTCAGCATATCATCATGGAATCACATGGAATATCATGGGATACAGGATAAATATAATGTTTAACTCAGTCTCATCTGTTTTGCAGTTACCAACACCTACCTCTTGGTACTTCTCTTATACTAACACATTGTGCTCCTGAGTTGCTTTTTGGGAGACTGAGTAACCAATTCTTTCCTGCAAGGAGTTTGCTAGCTTTTATTTGACAAACACGACCCTCAGTCCTATTTGAAAGCTTGATAGTACTCATTTTGTAACTTCCTTCATCCTCCAAGTCATTACTGATAATAAATGTCATACTCTCCACTTTTCTTCAGACAAAACAATCTTTTTACAGCCTCTTTTACATTTCATTAAGAAAAAAATTGCTGAGAATCTTCGACTACCTTTTTTCCCTTTAATAAAATTGCCAAGAGGTTTGTAAACTCTGCATTTCGCTAGACAGGATATGAGCATAAAAACGTTTTCAAGATTCTGTTCCCACCTGTACAGTGCTCCCTATCACCACGCTACACAGCCTTACCCATAATAGCACAGACAACAGAATAGAAATCTCCTTTCTGGAGAAGACCAGGTGTACTACATAAGATCCTATAGAAAAAATAAGGATTTTTTTTCCCCCACATTTCTCTTGCAATTCATCTTGGGCCACGAGAAGATAAATAACAAATTATGTGCGTTTTTTTTTTCTTTGGTCCTATATTTTTCATTGTAACTTATGTCTTGTAGAAAGAGAAAGAAAGGGAAAAATTGATTTTTTTTTTCTTTCTCATCACTCTGAAATTATTGACTATACCTTTGTAAGGAGTACACATACGAATATTTGAAAATAGCCTAGGACAGATTCATCTTTGTCTGAGTAAATCTAACCAACCAGTCTAATGAAATCAGAATAATTGTTTTTTCTCTACCTGTCTGACCTTATCATATGTAATATGATGCTTCACTATCTGCCTGAAGGGTGAGAAGACTATTTTAATTGATACGACAAATATGTCTGAGTCATCAGGCTCACTGCAATGACTCAGGCACTTCTACAAAAACAAAAAGGCCATAAGAGAGCAAACACAATTTCCCTTCTCTATTTTTCCCCCAAATATAAGCAGTGGTTCTGTATGGAGTGGCTATGACTCTAGATAACAAAAAAGTTCACTAAGAAATCAAGAGAAGGTGTGATCTGCTTTATTAAAATTTCTAGACACAGGCAGGAAAAACACTGAAAGAAGTCTCATAGATAAATGTTAATTTGGCCAAAGGCTTAATTCCTTCACAATACTTTTGTGAAATAGATGAATAGAAGAATTCTGCAGGTGGTGAATAGAGACACAAACGGATTAAATGGTTTGTTCCAGATGACTCAGCTGAGCTATTGTAAAAGTATGTACTAGATTCAAATATCTTTTATTGAATTGCTAGGAGCTAATCAGATCCTGCTTCTGTACAAAAGCTGAATGAAAATAGCAGTACTCTGAATTTGGCCTTGGAATCATAGAATCATAGAATCAGTAAGGTTGGAAGGGGCCTCTGGGGATCATCTAGTCTAACCCCCCCCGCTCAGCAGGGTCATCTACAGCATGGTAGACAGGGTTGCATCCAGGTGGGGCCTTGAAGATCTCCAGAGAAGGAGACTCCACAACCTCTCTGGGCAACCTGTGCCAGTGCTCCGTCACTCTCACAGGGAAGAAATTCCCCCTCACGTGCAGAGAAAACTTCTAGTGCTTCAATTTCTGCCCATTGCCTCTTGTCCTGTCACACGGGGCAACTGAAAAGAGTTTGTCCCCGTTCCCTTGACACCCTCCCTTCAGGTACTTGTACACATTGATAAGATCCCCCCTCAGTCTTCTCTTCCCCAGGCAAATTACTCTTTTTTAGTTCTTTTAACTGATTTAGATAAAACTGGCAGCCCAAGAAGATTAGCAAAGTCTAAATAAAGCATAGAAAGATCATCTCAGTAATAAACAATTTTCACCTATGCGAATAAACCCGTGGATTTTGGACTATGGCCTGTCAGGAGATCATTTAGCATCATTTCCATACAGGAAGTTTCTAAGCCTCCCTTCACTGGGGAAATAAAAGAGAGCACCCAACCGTATCCATCAAGGTTAACCAAAACTAGCTATCACAAAACTATTCTTGATCTTGTATGAAAACATCAAATTAGAAATAGAAAAGCAATTGTTAACTTAATGATTCACAGGATAGGTAAGAAGTACTCAAAACATTTTTCATGCTGGTTTCCTTGCCCTTATGCAGTGATCTTTTTACTCTAGGATGATTTTTCACACATTTGTGTTAATATTGATATGCTCCATGGTCTACATCACCTATAATTTCATATTTCATATGTTATCCATAAATTCCTCCATATTTGTATTTCTCTCCATGTACATATATACAGAAATGGTACTAGGAAAGCATTCACAAGAGAGTAAGAAGAAAAAGCATGTTCAAAGTATAAATGGAAATGAAAACTAGGCAATACTGTCCTAATAACAGTAGCATTACACGTTGCAGAGTAACATGGGTGTCAGCAGACAGGGACGTAACATGGCCTGATATAAACCACAATGTACATGTCATACACACAAAAAAAGCAAACAGAATTCTACATGAAGCACAACCATGAAAACCGCTGCATCTGAGACTCTCACAACGACCCTGTTACCTTTGTGAACACCCAAAATAACCACATCCTTCAAATTACATAATCACAGCAGCCAAATTGAATGGTTTCACAATCCATATGCAATTAGGCATAATTCTAAATATACGAAAGGCATAGACTGCCTGCAGGAGGCTGGCAGCACCGATGCACACCCTGGTGCAAGTGGAGCTTGCACTCCCCTACCCGCTCACCCTGTTTCCCTGCCTTCCCTGCACGGCACATTGCTCGGCTCTTCTGAGGAGATCAAAAGGGGATGCAGTGCTGTGATAAGTCATATCAGAACCACAGGTGGGTGCAACAAATAGGGACTTATGGCAAAAGTATCTCCTCCTGGTGGCAGTGGATTGGGCCAATCAACACCAGAGACCAATGAGAGGATGCTCATAAATCACCACATGGCTTACAAAAGTCCACACAAGGCACTCCTACAGAGGACAATGTGCAGCCAAGACATAACCAAATCCAACTTTTAAAGTTACACAGCACAAACAGAATACATGTTGCTGCTAACTGGAGCTTGCATGTTGCTTAGGGTATAAATGAAGTAATAAACGGTGATAGTACCTGTCGATATATGAAAATAGGGGGAGGCACGACATAGGGAACTCCTATGTATAAGTATGCATAAGTAAATATGCAGAAGTAAATCTGAGTAAGCTCAGTAAATCTTACCTCCCACGGAAGTGGCAGGATTAGGTAAACATTGTAGTGCCCACTGTATCCATGGGTGAGCAGCACCAATAGTACCTTTCTTGGAGTGCCTTGGCATCGGGACTGACAGCAGTGGCCAGAGGGAAAAACAAGCCATGAAGGGTGGTTTCCATGAAGGGAAGCCACATCCAGCAGAGATCGGCCAACAGTGGCGTTGGTCATGACAACACAGATATGAAGATGGCAGGTATTCAACTGGCTTTGCACTGTCACTCTGATGCAGGGATAATATCATGAGTAAAGTGAAGGACTAACAGTGAATATGTGATATTGCAAATTAAAGGCAATTACAGATAAAAGCTGGGAGTATACAATCTGAAACCACAAGCTTTTTAAAGAGCCAGCCAGACACCACACTGAAGCATCAGTAGAGGCTGCATCATTATAAAATTGAGAAGAAATGCTGGAGAGTTGCTCAAATACCTGACGCAATCATGCGTAGAAGAGGAAAGAGTCGAACTCTATCATTACCAAATTATTATTTGACCTAATATACCCTCTGCTCTCCTCAGTGGAGATATCACCATTGGACACGTGTCTGATCATAAAATAAAATTGTGCCTGCCTTATTTCAACTTACAGTCTGGATAAGCAGGATGATATTGTATATATAGGAAAATAGTTCTTTCACATGCTTAATATTACAACCTAATCTGCTGTTTCTTGGGTTATCTTACCTAATATACATTACCCCAAATATATAATCATGTCAACTGAGATATGATTACGACTTTAACACTGGAAAAATCTTGATTCTGCTAAGGTGATTTTTTTTTTCATTATTTCAGTTGGTCCAAGATTTCATTCTATAGCCAAGCACAGCTTGCAGGAAGAAAATGCTTCAAAAAATAATCAAGCTGTAACTTATAAAAACAAAGTAAATATAGAATTTTAACAAATATCTATTATAATGTATATATTTCAGAACGCTTTCAACTTCATAATGGTGTTTCACTGATTTGTTGAAGAAACATATGGATGTTGCTCTAAATTATTTAAGACATCAACTCCTTAATAGTGCAGTATCTTGCACAGAAAACAACTAATTCAGAAAAAAAAAAGCTGAATCTTTTTTCATCTCTGCTACACATTATCTGCATTGTCCGTTCTTAATTCCTTGAATGGGCAAAAAAAAGAAGTAAATTAAAAAAAAAAAAATCACACAGATACAACCAGAATATAAGGCTTTAGCTGTAAATCAAGATTAAGGAAAAGCTTCCAAGACTGATCAACAGCACTGCTTGAAAAAACCTACATTACAATCCATTCCAATTGTTTCCCAAAACATTTATTAGTTGAAAGGCCAAATTTTGTACAACACAAAATTTTAATTAAGCCTTTTGCTTGAAGTGTTTCTGCAATTATTCCCTTCGGTTCCATTAGGATGTAGCCCCAATTAAAATGAATTGTTAGTATTACAAGATAACAGTTGCTGGTGGTACAAAATTGAAGATATGCCTCCATGTAACTTTAGATTATTCCTTGCTGTGAGATTTTGCATTTATTTTTTGTCAATAATACTTTTTTCTATTTCCTTGCCAATGAAATATTTTTAATCAGTTCATTCAAAGAACATTTAGTCTTTGCAAATGAGCAAGTTCTACAAAATTAAATACCCTTTGTACCCTAGTATTCAGTTAAGTATTTTTATTAGTCAATTTTGTCATTGTAAAATTGTAAAATAACAGGTTAAAAAAAATAATTTGGTCATAGGAATCTCTAACTGTAACAAGTGAATATTGTAACCATGGGAAAAAAATCAGGACTTGACTCTTCAACATCAGTTCATACTATCAGTCCTTATTCAAGTGATTATGCTCACTCAGGGCTTATGTGTGTGCATCTTTTTCACTAAGAATCTCTGTCTAGGCTTGAGTTGTTTTTAAAAAGTAAATCAGCCCTATCAGTCTTTCATGTTAAATGTTTTATCTGTACTCTTAATCCATCTTACTTTTTTTTTTAATTGCACTTTGCAGAACTTCCAACTGTTCCCTACTTCTTATGTTGGAAATTATGTGAAACTTGTCCTGATCCAAAGCACAATTAAATTAATGGTCAATTAGATTTCAGTTCGATCTTTTATCAGATGGAGAAAAAAGGAACAGATACATTTGATGACTAACAGCAATAATAATTCTAAATCCACAAGTAAACGCATACACATTATCATTTGTCAGAGCATCCTGTGGATTACTTTTCTGGAAGTAAGAGAAAGTCATAATTCTATTTCTTTTTCAATGTTACAAATCCCTGAGAATATAAAAAAAATAAACTCACTTTATTCTTCTGTATAGAGTAACAGAGATCTTTAGAGTCCATCAATTACAATATATAATTAAAAAAAAAATTAACTCTACCAAAATGAGCATTTTGAGGAATTTTGGCTTATGATTTACTAATATCTATCTCACTTTTTTCACTATTTGATTAGTTTTAAACTAAATTAGAAGTAAGAATTTGTTAACATTCATGTTTAACTGTCTAAAGCTTTATGAACAACATCCCAGAGCCTACTGCCACATCTGTATGTAGGTTCATACGAATGGTTGATTACTTCGTTGAACTCAGTCAACTTTCACTGAACTCAGTGTGAAAACTCTTGCAGAGTCTGAAGTATACATCTTTAATCTGTGAAGACTCTCTGGCATAGGGAGGGTAGTCTGTGGAGTATTAATGGCTCATCATGAGAACAGAAGGAAACAAACATGCTCTGAATAAAATGTTTTAGCCCAGAGCCCAGCCCACAAGAGGGTAATTTCTCCTGAAAGCTGAGAAGAAGTCAAGAAGACAGGACAGGACTTCGTCTCACAGGTATAGAAGGGGCACTCATTCTCCTCCCTGCAGCCTCTCCAGCTAGCACTGCAGCAGCAGCCAGCACACTTTCCCTTCTCCACCCAGCCCTTACTCCTGAGCTAGACATAACAGTCACTAAATGGTCTTCAGAGCAGATCTTGCTAGTTACTGCCTGTGAAGGCCGTAGCCCAAAAGCAATGGTAGCTCACATGCTACTGGGAAGTAAGAGGCTGAAACAGTCACATTTCAGAGAATTCAGGAAAATGTGAAGAAATTCTTAACCCTTGGAATCTTGGAGGACAGTGGGGAAAGGACAGTGGGGAAACAGCTGACAGACATTTTGGGATGCTATTCCTTTTTAGTCTTCACATTACAGTTACTACACCTAATCACAGAGTGGCTGAGGTTGAAAGGGACCTCTGGAGATCACCTTGTCCAATTTCGCTGCAGGGTCAAGCTACAGCAGGTTGCTCAGGGCTGTGCCCAGTCAGGTTTTGAGCATTTTCAAGGACTGAGACTCCACGTCCTCTCTGGACAACCTGTTCCAGTGTTCAATTTGTGAAGATTTACAGTAAAAATAGTTTTTCTTATGTTTAAATCAAATTTTCTGTAGTCCTATTTGTGCCTTTTGCCTCTTGTCCTCTCACTGAGAAGAGTCTGTCTCCATCTTCTCTACTCCCCCCATCCCTGTCAGGTATTTATACACATTGATAAGATCATCTGGCAGTCTTTTCCAGGCTGAATACTCCCAGCTCTCTAAGCCTCTCCTCATCTAGGAGATGCTCCAGTCCCTTAATCATCTTAGTAGCCCTTCACTGGGCTCACTATAGTAAATCCATGTCTATGTTGTACTGGGGAGCACAGAACTAGACATATCACTCCAGCTGTGGCCTTATGAGGACTAAGTAAATGGGAAGGATCACCTCCTACAGCCTGCTGGTAACACTCCCTCTAAAGCAGCTAGGAAGCTGTTGGTCTTCTTTGCCATGAGGGCACATTGCTGCCTCAAGGACAAGTTGCTATCTACCAGCACACTGAGATCTTCTCCTGCAGAGCTGCTCTCCAATCATTTGGTGCCACCACGTATTGGTGAATGGAGTTATTCCTCGTCTGGTGCAGGACTCTGCGCTTCCCTTTTCTGAACTTCATGAGGTTCCTCTGAATGGCTACACTACCATCTGCTAACAGCCACTCCTCCCTGTTTCGTATCATCTGCAAACATGCTGAGGGTGCCCTCTGACCCTTCATCCAGGTCATTAACAAAGAAGTTAAGCAGTCTTAGACCCACTACAGACTACTGGGACACATCATTAATGACTAGCTTCCAGCTGGACTTCATGCCACTGACTATAGCCCTGTAAGCCTGGCAGTTCAGTCAGTTTTCAGTCCATCTCACTGACTACTTACTAGGCCACACTACATCAATTTGTCAATGAGGACATTATGGGAGATAGTGTCAGATGCTTTACTAAAGTCAAGATAAATTACATCCACTGACCTTCCCTTTTCCACCAAGACAGTCATCTCATTGAAGAGGCTATCAGGTTAGTCAGGCATGACTTCCCCTTCATAAACCCATGCTGTCTACTCCCAGTCACCTTCTTGTCCTTTATGTGTCTGGAAATGGTTTCCAGGATTATTTGCTCCACTACCTTCCAGGGAATTAAAGTGAAGTTGACCAGCCTGTAGTTCCCTGGGTCCTTCCTTCTTGCTCTTCTCAAGACAGCACTGACATTTGCTTTCTTCCGATCTGCAGGCTCCTGCCTTGATCACCATGCCGTTTCACCCCAGAGATCATCAATAGCATCTTTGCAATGACATTAGCTAGATCCTACAGCACCCATGGGCACAACTACTCAGGTTCCAAAGACTT
Source organism: Rhea pennata (assembly GCF_028389875.1). Lineage (NCBI taxonomy): Eukaryota > Metazoa > Chordata > Aves > Rheiformes > Rheidae > Rhea > Rhea pennata. Next base: position 144,242,367 of record NC_084664.1, on the reverse strand, counting down.
GTATATGTCCACATCTGCCTCAATGGTCCATCAATGCTACAAGGCAAGTGAACAGTAGCTATGACAATTCATATGGTCATATGAATATGGCCCAGCCTGGGCCTGTCTATAGAAGGAATTCAGATCTCATCAATGCCTCACATAGTTCAGAGACCAAATACCTGAATGATACCATCTATGTCACCCACATGCACCAAATGAAGTAGTTTTGAAGGACTGCCTCAGAGACCTTGATCACATGGTCCACGGTCAAAGATTTGGATGGACAAGTTGCAAAGTGCTCACAGGGCAACAGCCTGATGAAAGTTCCAAAATTTTGTGCAGGAATTCAGAAGGTCTGGCATCAGAATGCCCTTTACATTCTTTGCTGCCTGTCAGAAGAATGACGAGGGCTCCCGGACCCATAACTGCTGGTACACCATGGGCAAAGTGGTTTTAGAGGCAAGGACACCCTATCAGGGATTCTTCTCATTTTTCTCTCAGAGAAAAGAAAATTCAGAAGGATAAGAGTCAGTAAATTCAAGATGATGTCTCAACACAGCTGTTAAATCTACTCCTTCTTCCCTACGGTATACTGCAAAGGTCATTGTACAAACTCAGGGTAAGGACTGTTTTCAAGCAGCAAGTACCATCATGTCACTCAAAAATAGCATGAGGATGCTATTAAGGATTATTAAAAACAAGGATTTTGCATGTGAAGCTTCATATGATCGAAGATGGAGGGGGAAATGACATGTTAACAACATGGTAACATCTCTTGCATTAGATGAAAGAACTGTGTGGTACATCCGCAGAAACCAGCATTTGTGGGAAAGCTACCCTTCAGAAAAATCTGAACCACATTTATGGTGGGGTTGTTCAGTCTCAGAGGGCAGACTGTGTCTAATTGAAAGCAAATCTCCCAAACCACATATGATAGACATGCGAGGAGCTCAGCACCATCTGCTTTGCTACTGATCAAATAATTTTGCACCACATTATTTGCCAATGAAAATATAGCCTCCTTGGAAAAAGAAATACTCTTCCTTCTGACAAATTTAAAGCATTGCTGAAGACACTGAGTCATACATCCTGCTGAGGTTATAAGGTTAGTATATGAATAATAGTAATTTTATTAGTCAGACAGTATAGACTGTTAATCAGTTCAAGAGACCAGTAAGTTACTTATGTATTTTGATAACATATATATCATTACACTGACACTCTGGTCAATGAAGCTCTAATAATTTATACTTATTATTCATTATACCTTTATATATTTAATATTTACGTGCACTTATGTATACATAAATGCTAGTTGAGAAGTATAGCTCTGATTGAATTGCCATCTTTCAGATGGACAGGCTAAAAAGCAGCATCTTTTCAGTGATTTTTCAGAGGAATTTCTTCCCTGTGAGAGTGCCGGAGCACTGGAACAGGTTGCCCAGAGAGGCTGTGGAGTCTCCTTCTCTGGAGATATTCAAGGCCCACATGGATGCAACCCTGTCTACCATGCTCTAGGTGACCCTGCTTGAGCAGGGAAGTTGGACTAGATGATCTCCACAGATCCCTTCCAACCTTACTGATTCTATGATTCTATGACATAAAACTACATAATAAGGTCTAAGACAATTTTTTAAAAGGTGAGAGGGAGAAAGAATTGTTAACCGGACTAATCTGGTAAAATTATGACTCAAGTGATTAAACTCTTATCTAAATCTCTCTACAGTTGGATGGAGTATACTACTTTCCATATAGTGATGAAGAGACTGTGCCTTCCATTTTAAACCTTTGAAACATGTTAGCTAAATCCCTTCCAAGTTGAGAACCACTGAAAGATTTAAGTAACATTTGAAAAATATTTTGAAGCAACCAGCAAAAGCATCTGCCTACCAACAAAATGCAAACTATGAATTTTTACTCTTCCAGTATTTCACCATTATTTCCTTCCTGACATCCAACAATTTGTTTTAGTGCTACGATTTTTAACATACCTGTCCTATATATCCGATGGACTTGGCCTACTGTGATAGACCCCACTGAGTTTTGGCTGCCTTTCTCCTTCCTTTTCATATAGAACTCGAGTTACCTGAATTAAAGCTATCCTCCTTACTAATGGGTTCAGAAAAGACAAATCATATCAGATAGTTCTTCCTAACATAGCGAAATAAAAACTAAGGAGAAAGGAGCCTGCTCTCTGTACCCCTAACCACTTCAGACCTCCTTCCCAGCATTTTACAGCTGAGATGCTAAGTGTTTTTCCCTATCAGATCCCAAAGTGTCTACTTCATAGCATCCTCTGCTAAATTTTCCTAGGCTGCAACTAACAGTCCATTCACAGCATCATGTGACAAAAGCCAGCTACACAAACAGCCCAGGAGAGCTTTGAAAAAATATATGGAGTCAAGTTTCATACTGTAGCTGCTGCTTTGTTTCTATGTTTTATCATTAGCATTTTTCCTTTATCTCATAGTTTTTTATTGGGGCTACTAATTACTACTAAATAGCTAATTTTTACCAAATATTTTAGGATATATTGAAAAAAATGATATTTTATCCTTTATTTGTGTTTAATAGCATACTCTAGATGAATACATAATTCTGAAAGAGATTTTAAATGGCATCTATACAGCTAGGTACGAAAGCAACTGCAGTCTAAATTAATGCCAAGAGGTAATGACAGCTTAATTGGCTTGGTTTGTATGGCACTTCATAAATGTTTTTACAATGGTTCTTAGCAGATGAAGAGTCAGAAAACAAATTTCTGCAAGTTGAGGAGAAACTGCTGTAAAACAGTAAAACACAGACTGTCAAGGCCTTCCTAAAATTGGTTCCCTGTTCTACCATCTGTAATGTAACATTTCAGAAGACATTTGTCTTAGCTATAAATGCTACTTTTTTGATGGACAACCTTCTTTTGCTAAATAAATTTATACTTATGTTACTTTATAACAAACAACCTAGTACATTACAGTTGCTAAAAATACTGCTGTTTTTCAAGGAACCAGGTTACTTTTCTAACAGGAATATTAAAACTGGTAGAGATTACATAGGATGCATTCATTGGTTTGTTAAAGATTTAATATGAAGCAACGTAAAAAGGACCAACGCAATCTTTAGAAGATGTTCTTCAGTGGAGCAAAAAACAGTGTCACATAATCAAAGAGATGCGACTTGTCCCTCTAATTTACTGATTATGCAGGGGGAATGCCTCACATGTAGTGTACTTTTCTAGATGTAACCTGCTCCAAAAAATAAGAATTTTGTTACATACAGTATATGAAACTGAAAAGGGGCATTAGCAACAGTAACACAGATTGTTGCAGCAGAGCTAGAGGAAATTTTGTTGCCAAGGAACAATCATCATGAAGAGTCAAAGACAAGCTATATAACTCCTCAAAATAACAGAATAAGCAACAAGTGTGACTCTGCATCCTCCAAGAGAGAACCAATTCTGTGCAACTTCTTCAAGATCTGCCCCCATGAACACTTTTTAAACTATGTAATAGATTCAAAAAAACATTAACATAAATGCCCTTACTCATAGGACATCCTAGATTATCTTCAAAACTCCTTTTTGCTACAAAACACTGAAAAGGTAGCATGACTGGCAGAGAATAGAGGTAGAAAATGGAAATATATGTTGCAAACATCTTTACTAGTAGATCTTTTCTAGTGACCTTTGGCAATGGGGCTCCTTTTCATGAAGGATGAGGTAGACTCTCAAACACGATTCTTTCAGGAAGGTTTAAAGAGAAGACAGGATTGTCAGATACCACAGAGATTGTTCTATACAATGTCTGAGATGTTTTTCCATTAAAGGCAGGCAGAAAATGTCACACCTCCTTGCACAGCCTTCCCAGAAAATAAACAGGTTTTTTTCTCTATTTTTCAACCATTTTCTATATCCCAGGAGAATTCTAACTAAACAGAGGGAGAAAATAGATGGAGAAAAGATTAAAAATGAGAGTGACAGCTAAATACTAATTGCATTCAGCATAAATACAGAAGCTAATTGAAATCTTAATATAAAAAATTAGCACTCATGAATTTTGGCATACAAATTCTGCTGTCCTGATGGTTGCTTGTACCAGTTCAAGCACGTTTTAAATAATAACAGCAATTAAAAAAAACTGCTTTCTATTAAGACAACCTTCATACATTCTAAAATCTCAGTTGGTGACAACTGAAGCTAATATTTATGATACACTGATTTTTAACTAATATTTTTATGTTCTACAGCTTGCTGTGCATTATAGCTAGCAGTGGCATTTTAGGGGCATCTAATTTAAGGGCAGGTCCTTTTTTTTTTTGAGCTATACAAATTTGATCAAGTATTGCTAGGATTGTTACTTTATCTAAGTAATGGCAAAACAATAAAAAGAAATGAGTAATTCCTCCCCCCTCCAAGTTTACTGTTATTCAGTTTTACCTTAGATATATCCATTGTGCCAAATTGTGTAAAAGCACAGAGCTCATCAACTTGACTGAAAGCAACAATTGCCTCTGAAAATTCTGACTTAAGTACACCCTAATAGCTCAACAGCAAAGAGAAAGCAATCTTCTTGAAATTATTATTGTTTGTCATCTAATATGAAAATCCACAGTGTATCTCAAACTGTTACCTTCTGTGCTTCAGTTTTATGCTTAAATTAAAATTTAATTATTCAAACAGGCTCACATTCTTCAGTTCTATGGCTAAACTGCCAAGCAGCTTCAAAGATTATCTAAACAAGTTGAGCACCCGAGTACAAGACTGGCCCATGAGATAAAAAAAAAAAAAAAAAAAAAAAAAGAAAAACTATTTTCAAGTCAAAACTTGTATGTGGAGTATATGGAATAAACCTGCCATAACACAATTATTACAAGCTTGTGGATGAAGAGACAGAAAGGAAAGGATATCATTTGATTAGCCTCCAACTTTATTAATTTGACTCATCTGGGAACTACCCAGCAATAATTATGACCAATGAAGGTCATAATTCTTCCTTAATTGTTCCCACCTGGTATGGGACTGTTATCAGTCCTCTCCCCTTCTCCACCTCTCTACACTTGGCTCTCAGCCCTAGCTCACTGCTTCTCAGTCTTTACTTGTTTGCCCCAAGGGCAAGGAGGTTGTTTTTTGTTGCCTCAGACCACAGGAGCTCCAGCATTACTCCCTCCATTGCTGGATGCTTTGCCTAAATTTGGCCCCATTCCTGTTTATACCCACACTGCTCCTGCTACAGTCCAACTTGCTGAGCTCTTCCTTATAAGCTGCTCCCTGAGAGTCTGCAAAGGAAAGTAGAAAAATATCAACAAGCCCTAACTTTCCTTAATTCCTTCTCTTTCTTTCTACTTCCACAGTCCCCCAACCCTCAACCAAAAAGAAAAGAAATTACCAGCTAATGAAATTGCTTTAGTATACCAAAATCTTCATTAGAAAATTAATACTCAAACTAAGAATTTAAGGCCATAGAGTCAGAACTTATATTCCTTAGGTGAACTCTTTTGCTTACCATGCTAACCCAAATCATGAAGACATGCCATGAAGCCATGCTCCAGGATACCCCTGAGGAGACAAAGGGGACTATGAGACCCTTAAGAAAAGTCATCCAAACAATACTACTGTTTTCTTCCTTTTCCCAATACCTTGCTTTTGTAGTTGTAGTGACTTCATTTTGGAGAGTCAGACCAAATATGAAATCTGCTGTTACTAGTTGTTTTTCTCTGATAAAGTTTTACCATACTCACTGGGATGTGGAGCAAAATGCAATTTAAGTTTTGAAACATAAATGCAGTTTGCATACTAGTAAGCTGTAAATACAGCTAAGTACAGCTAAGAACTAAGGTAGTAAGCCGTTAAGACTTTTGGAGTAAACACAATTTTCATTTTCAACCAGAAGAGGTAAAAGTGGTTAGTAATGATGGTGAATCTATTTATCTAAGAACATAGACTTGGTTAGACAGGAAATACTGTATTAGTGGGATAACATTTCGCTATTTATCGATTTATGTCTAAAATAAATGAGACTATGTTCTAATGCTCTTGAAGTGGATGGTATGAGATCGAAGTAAGTATTTTAATATCCCGTTTAATGCCAAGTTAGAAAACTAGATCCTTCCTTAACCTTTGAGTGTCAGTCATAGGAAAACTGATGGTTCTGGACCTCCCATTGTTTAAAGAGATACTATCTATTCAAATGAAAAGGGCTGGCAGCCCCAAAAGGGCTGACAAAATCTTCACTTATTCATGGGAAAAATATTTCCTGCCCATTGAGTTGTTAAAGAAGCGCAATAATTTTGAATGAATTCATGTACAACTATTTGTAAATATTTTTTTATAAGTAGGCTAAAGAAAGTGAAAGCCTGGATAACACTGCTAAATTATTGCTCATGCCTATATGGGCTTGTACAGCTTGGCATACAGCTGTATGAGCCTGTAGAGCTTGCACCTGGAGAGAATGATTACATAAAAATAAACAGAAGGGACAAATAAGTCCTATCAGAATGTTTCAAGAAAGGACAACAAAAAGCCATTGCCTGGGAATGTCATGTTTTGGGACAAATTCACTGCGAGTCAGTTATACTTCCACTATTGCTGAAAGGAAAAAAAATATTATCTATTTATGTGAAAGGCTCTTCTTTTCTAGGCACAACAGTGAAGTTAAAAAGAATCACAATGTATATTTTACAAAACAAAGATCCCACATTTCTGATTGCTAAATCAAATTTGACACATCAATGAAGAAAAAGACAATATATTATCCTTCTGCTCATTGCTAGACATTTCCACAGCAATCCCTGTCAGGAAACTGGTTTAAGATTTGAGAGATTAAATATTAATAATTCCATAATAATTATTCTTCACTATTTAACACCTTCTGGTAATCATATTGTAGACCATCCTCCTAAGATAGCTTTGATGTCCATGAGCCTTAGGGAAGTCTTTCTATCAAAAGATTGTCTTTTGGTCCAGGTTGTTCAGTTCAGTTCATTGCACATACTACATTTATATGTTATAATATATTATATTATATATGCATATACTACATTTATGTATTTATATACTACATTTTTCAGCTTAGAGGTAGAAGATGAATGAAAATAAGCAGGCACTTTGATAGTAAGATTCTTATGGTAAAGACCTTTACTTAGATGCTGTGTTTTCAATGCAACCACTACACAATGACTAACTTCCTTTGTAAATGATGAATCTGATTTTAAAGTTAAAATTATAGCTCCATCCAAAAAAGAGTATGTTGAAGACACAGTATCTATAGTATATGTGAATGTGGCTGTGTTCCCAACAAAATCATCCCTATTAGCTCCTATTCATGAGTTTATTTATGCTTTTTTATCTTTACATAACATACAGCATTTACTTACCCTTACATTTTGAGGCATTATAGTTTCTGCTGACATAGTTATTTTCCCCAAATAGAACATTATTGCAGTCCTTTGCTAGACGTTTAAGCCATGTGTATGTTTATTTTTTAATTTCTCTCTTGAACTTTCTAACTGTGAGAAAGCTGGGAAAGTGGAGTCATAATGAATGAGAGTTTTTGCTTTTTTTTTAAAAAAAGTAAAACTGTAGACACTTGATGTAACATTGAAAATTTCATGGCCTCCTACCTTGAAAACAAACATTTCCCGGCGAAGAATAGCTAGAGTGTTGAAGTTCCCATCACAGATGTTAGGTTTGGCTCCAGGATAGGAAGGTTTATCGCCAGTGGGTGGCCTGGGAGGTTTAGGCTGTCTGTCATTCTTCCGTGGGTCTGCTGGAGGGATTGAGCGATGTGGGGGCACTGTTGGCAGAGGTCTTGTTGGTGGTGGGATCTTGTCAGGTGGACCTTTAAAAATAGCAGCAGGATGTAACTTGCATGCCCATCAATGGCATTCCAGAAAGAAATACACAACAAGAACCTTCTGTAAGCAGTGTAAAAACCTACTGCAGAACGGGAATGGAAAAAGTGACCTAATGTGCCTTTCCCATGCTGTTAAAGGGTATAATGATGAGTGGGCACCAGAGAACCGAAGCAGAAATGAGGCAAATTAACTTTACAGTATCCAGAGTCTTCCTTCTTTATTGGAACAAGGTTCAAGATGCAAAGCCCTCCAATATTTAAGACGAGAACTAATTCATAACATGTACTTCACCAACTGCAAAAGGTCTGCTTTGGTAAGAATAAAGTTATTTTCCATTGCTTAAGATATAGGAAAAAAAAAAATACTGTACCCAATATGACCGTTGCCAGTCAATAGCTTTGCAAATCATTGTTTTACCATCCAACTTTCAAATCACACATGAATACGTTGCATACACAATAATTCCTATTGGCCTAATTTGCAGGCCAAGTAGTATCTTCTTGTCCATCAGTGATATGCTTATTTTCTGGTTTCTTGTGAAAGGAGTAGGAATACGAATTCCATAGCATAAAAAACATAGGTTTGTAGATTTCTACAATGCCTCTTGTTAAGTTTAAAAGCTCTTGAAACTGGATTTTAAATCTTAGGTAACTGCATATACAAAAATCATAACTCATATCTTCTCTTGAATATTCTAAAACTATTTTTTATTTTTATTTTCCTATAAATTTTACAATGTCAGGTATCTGGAAATTAAAATAATGTATTCAAGGGTAAACTGGTTAAAAAAGGCCACTCAAAGCTAATGCTCTGCAGAGCAGTTTTAAAACATTTTTTCTTCTATCAATCAAATGCATTTTATGTCATAATATATAGGGTTTGGTGACAGACAAAATAACAGTCACACTCATAATTTCTCAATCTGAAAGTCATATGGCCGTTCTAGAAAGATGCTGTTCAGAATCCTAACGACTTACTGAATGACTTACGGTCGATGTACCGAAAATGTCTTTCCCTTTCCACACCTATAACTACATCTAGTCATATACTCTATGTGCAAAATAATAGAAAGTTTCCGCTGGTTCAGCAGTATTTCTGGAAGCAAGATAAACATTTCAATTTGTTCACTCTATTTAGCTATCTCTCCGAATCAGTTAAATATACAACCAATTTTGTCAGTTAAAAAATAAGCATCGTTTGCATGACAAGCTTCAGGAAGAATTCTGAATATTGTGATAACTCTAAAACTGAAAAAAATGACATTTGAATTTCTGACACTTGTTCAAAATAAGTACACTTTAAAAAAAAATCTTTACTGATTAACCATTTAAAGAAATGTTAAACTCCTCAAATAGTTGTCATAGAATTAAAGAAGGCATTTATTTCATTCATAATTTTAAGGCTTTTGATACTTATAATTTACAATTAATCATGGTATTTTGAGGATTATTGTATACCAAAGTAATTATTTTAATAGGTATGACATTTTTACTGAGGTATATGACTCCAGATCACCTCTTGATTTTAAGAGAAGGAGCAGAGGAATCAGTTGGCAGTAGCTCATGTTGGAAAGATTTTAAATCCAGACCAAAGTTTTCATATGCCATTTGGTGGTGACGTCAGATATCACTTCCCCAGAGTAACACATTTCTCCTAATGTATAACTCACAGCTGTTAGAGCTTAGCAGTTAGTGTATGGACAGCGTGTTCTTGTCTAGCCCTCAAGTCTAGACTACTAACTTATGAGGTCATGAGAAAAAAACCTTCTTGTCCAGCTAATCACATAGGAAAAAGAAAATAATCAAACAAAACTTGATCAGCCAATCATTTTGAAAACTTTTTAAGCTTTATGAAAATAACTGAGTGTATCAATACTTGTTAATATAATATTTTTAAAAGCTTGTTAATATAAAACATTCCATGGAAGTGGCAGAGTTTTAATCAGTGATACAGTAATTCTGATCCAACATAGCTGTCTTTTAGAGCAGCAAATATAAGCAAGGAATGGTCTTGATAACATTTAATTTAAGACTGAGAGAATCACTTAAACTTCTAGACTGAAAAAAAAAAAGAATACCAAACTGAATACAAATGCAAAATTAATTGAGAACATTAACCATAGCAGTTCCAAATGATATGTGCTGGACACATGCTATTAACATATGGATAGTAAAGATTTTTCACTAAAGAAAAGAAAATATGATTAAAAAACCCAGACTATGTAACAGACCAAACATTTTAAGCCAAGAGCAAAAAGATGTCTTTGGAAACATAAGGAATACTAATATAGGAGCTAGTGTAATATGCAGCCTGTCATCAGAATAATGTTATTGTTTTGTTTTGTTTTTTGAATTTCCAATTACCTTGCTTTCTCAATGAATTCAGTGAATTCAGAATTTATGTACACCAGATGCATCTTTTATTTCAGGCCACACAAATGGAAGAACAGTATTTTAAAGTGGGACTCTTTCCCCATACATAGCTCAAAATCTTGCTCTGGTAATAACATTCTTTTGAGATCAATTTATTATATTTATCACAAGAAAGGTTTTTTTAGCACCATAGAATTGCTCTACCCAGGGAACTGTTTGGTATTATAACTGATAAACCAAGAAGCAATCAATTCGTCCAGTTATATGAGCTTGGAGTACTGTGGAAATAAGATCGTTATGGTTAAGACCTGCATTTCTTAATACTTTAATAGTTTGGGATCCCTTTGCAAATATTTCCTTTACAGTCTTTTAAAATATTTAAGATTGCCACGCCAGCTGAGTGCAAATTTAAATGCAAGTTGTGAACATTGAAGAGCAAAGCGAAAGAGCTTCATCATAATCTTTGGCTTTTTCACAAGAAGACCTTTGGGATCATGACCGACAAAATCTACATTAACAAACTTCTTGGGGAAGTGGAGTGGACAGGAGATTCTCAAATGCTTTCTAAAATGAGAACATGAAATTATTTAATAAAAATGTGACATACCATATATCTTCTGGATGCCCTGTAAATCATCATTAGGTAGTTTGAAGTTGTCAGTCTCCATGTACTGGTAAAACGGAGCCATGATTGCAGTGGGATCATTAGAGTGCTCCAAGCCCAGAGCATGACCCAATTCATGCACTGCAACTAGAAACAGATCATTTCCTACGGAAACAAGAAGGGAAAAAAAATCTTTGAAATCATAAGTGTAGTATTAGAAATAATGCAAGTGGATAACTCTTGACTTGAAAGACATTTTCATGGAATTTGAATTTTACAAGGTGAAGTTGCACAATGAAGCATAAGAATAATGACGTAGCAACGACGGTTTCCCCCCTTTTTTTAAATGAGGCAACCATTGTTATTATTAGGTATAATGTATGATACTCTTATGGATAGCATAAACATATTGAGCTTTGTTTAATTTGGGCACCTGGTTAGTGCAGAGTTCAAGTGTTACAGGCTAGGCGTATGTGCAATTTCAGACTTCCGGTTGGTGCCGCAATGAGCTTGTGTGAAAATGCTTACACCGAGACGGAGTCTTCAGTTCCAAAGGGCAAATATCCCTGCTATGTGTGCGGTAAATCTCATAAACTGAGGACTACCTATTTAGGACAAAGTAACCTCAGCCATCCAACTACTAGTAATCAGACCCCTGCTGATTATTTGTACACGTTGTCCATTTCTGAATCACAATTACTGAAATCCTAATGAGGAAAATCTGGGTGTCATGCTATCCTTCTCAAAATAGGACACATTTGTCTCATTGTGTAATCCCCTTACATGTGTAATTACTTACATAAGTATTAGAGTCTTTTGATTTACAGAGATCTAAACAATAAAATATCAGACTCATGCTATAGACTAATTTCACATTTTCATTATTCCTTTCTAAACATGCCATTTTTATTACAGGGTATTGGAAACAAATTAGAAATTTTGACAGTCGAATTATAGCACTCTTAGAAGCAAACAAGATTGAAATTAATGAGACTATTTCTATAAAGGTTTCAGAGTTGGACATCTATGGTATTCATTTTACCTAATTTTGTCCATCTAAGAGTTAGACAGCTCAGATTATTTTTCTAAGAGTCTTTTTTACAGATTCTGTCTGTAGTCAGCCTGTCCTATAATGAGACTGTGGAAAAATGTTTTACATTAGGAAAATGGTTCCAGCCACCGGGAGAGAGGCATATCCGGAATTATTGCTCATTTTCACCTCAGGCATCTATCTAAGGATTGGGGGAATCATCCTCTGGAAGTGTCTTCCTGACACACTGACTATAAAAGTATTTGAGATCACTAGCTTATGCTGAACATCTAACTTCGAGGTGGCTGGAGTAGGTCTAATGAGTCCCACCTGCAGTAAATGGCTTCTGGAATACCAGTACTAACGATGAAAAATTGTTACTGTAAAAAGTGTAAAAATGTAAAGCCCACATAGTGGTCTAGTAGACAGTTTAATTATACATTGGGATAAGAAAATGCTCAGAGTTAACTATAATCCTATGTTTTGTAAATTCTTCGGGGGAGGACAGTTATTTTCCACTGCTGACACATCATGTAATGGAATTCTAGTACCATTATAATATTAGTAGTAGTAATACAAAAAGTTGAATTTAGCATTTTTTTTTCACATATATGTATATAACTTTGAGGACGGAGTTGACAGCATTTAAATTTTTCAATTATTTCCTTTGGCAGATATGAAGAAAAAAACTTTTCCCAAGTACATATGAAAAGAGAAACATTTGGCAGTAAATGTCTTCGTGATGTATGGAGCCATGCTGATGTTTGTAAAATAAAATGTTGATTGAAAGCATGGAAACAGTCATAGCTGAAACTCTGCTAAGTTGTCAGAGCCTTTTCTTGCCTTTTCTGGTTCTTAATGCAGGAATAAGAAAACTAAACGCTTATGCTCTTCTACGCAGTATGGTTGTGCAGAAAAATCATGTCTTTCAAAAATTAATGCGACTTAATATGCTTCCAAAAACGAGAAGAGTTTATCATATCACTTGTAATTATGTGGCTTCCAGATGAAATATTTTCATGGCAATATATTTTCCTGCATGCAGTTCTTCTTATAGTAAATTCTCAATGCACTGTAGTAATGGGTCTGAGGAGCTTGACTGTCTCTGTGAGGAACGCTTTTGGTATTTGAATGTGCCCTTCCATATTCAGCTAGAGCTGATCTTGACATAATCTCATATGAATAATCCACAACTAATATAGCTAACCACAGCCTTGGAAGTGATGCTTAGGACCAATTCTGTAGCAGTTTTCATTCTGTAGTCATAGCAGAATAATTAATATAATTTTAAAAAAATGGTAGCCTTAAGATTGAAAGAAATAGATGAGGAAGATGTTACTGTACTATAACAACTGTACTGTGACATATCTCACAATATTTTGAACTTCTTTTCTGCATTTATAAAAATTTGAGTTCTGACCCAAGTTTATTACCATGAAACATTTTATTGTGTGGTATTAACTGATTTATTTGAGCTGTAACTCACTTGCTATTTGTACCTTGCCTTCTTAGGCTCCCAACATCATAATTAAGAATATTAACCACTCTAAGTCATTGCTTTAATAGTTGTATTAATAAATTGGTCATAGCACTTGTTAAACCAGTTTCAAATAATTTTAAACTAATAAAAAGTTGATTCTATCAATGTTATTGCGCTAGTCAATATGAGTTGGCCAAAAATTGAGCCCAAGAGGCCTCACGTGGTGGGGGTGCAGAAAGGAAGGGAGGGGTTGAGAACTGAGCCTTTTATAACTTCTAAACTTCCAAGAAACTGTAGTTAATAGTCCTGGAAGAGTCTGATTCATCCCTCTATTTGTGCCAGTCATGTAATGCAAGAGGAAACAATAAATCCTCTAGTTATCAGTTCCCATCGAGCATAAAGATTCCCCAGGAATTTCCATATCTTGTTCCCCGTTGACTTGTGTGTGAACCACACAAGAAAAGGGTAAATAAATAAAACACATTATTGTCATCTACTGCCATAAGTTCCTTCTGGGAGTACAGATACTTATCACATGGTAGAGTATTTCCAAAAATAATTCTAAACTATAATGTGACTAAAACAGAGAATCAGTGTTACACAGGGAGTTGATGTTTCTTAGTCTGCCTTTTTCTCCTGGTCTTTTGGGTGGGGATGATTATGTTGAAAAAGAAATTCAGCACCTGTCTGATCCTGCTAGACTCAGTTAAAGCCTAAGTCCCAAAGGGGAAAAGGCAAAAGAACTGTGAAAACTAATTTTGACTATCTGCAACGCAACTTGTAGCCATCAGGGGAGCTATTAAATGCAGGAATGCAAAGATAGAGCAGCCCTTGCTACAAAGGGACAAGGGGGAAGGGAGAAGGTCACAGGAAAGAGCAGGGAGAATAATAGTCTTGCCTGGGGTGACAGAGTGATTTAACAGGGAACATATATTCTACTTATAGTCAAATAGCCCCATTATTCATAATACAATTTCCATCAACAGTCATGATTGTCCCCAGGGCAGCCTGAGTTTAAATTGACCCAAATAACTTATTACAGTGGAAACTGAGGTTTAAACCAGTTCAAGATGTGTTGTATGCAGGTAGGACTGCAGTGCAGGTAGGACTCAATAGTGGCATAGTTTGCATCCTCTTTCCCTTTCGTATAACCAGATTTCTCTACTTCAGCAGCAATTATTCCATCCCTCTGTGCTTTGGACAGAAGATTTTGGGGTGCTGACTTGCCTTCAGCATTGCAACGTGCTGTGTCTCAGCTGGCTATTGCACCCACAGAAGGATAACCCTAAGAGCACTCCTTCTTGTCTCCAGGCCAAGCAGAGCCACGTTTTTGCTTGCCCCAAATCATTCCATATTTGAGTATCTGCTACCCCAGTAGACAGCATATACTTTAGTCCTCTTGGCTAAATGAAGCACTGTCTTGAAAACTTTAACAAGCCATGAGCACCAGGAACTAAACTATATCATAGAATCACAGAATTGGTAAAGTTGGAAGGGACCTCTGGAGATCATTTAGTCCAACCCCTCTGCTCAGCAGGGTCACCTAGAGCATGGTAGACAGGGTTGCATCCAGGCGGGGCCTGGAAGATCTCCCGAGAAGGAGACTCCACAACCTCTCTGGGCAACCTGTTCCAGGGCTCCGTCACTCTCACAGGGAAGAAATTCCCCCTCATGTGCAGAGAAAACTTCCAGTGCTTCAATTTCTGCCCATTGCCTCTTGTCCTGTCACACGGGGCAACTGAAAAGAGTTTGTCCCCGTTCCCCTGACACCCCCCCTTCAGGTACTTATACAGATACTTCAGATACTTACATCTAATCGTGATGGCTTTTAAACTAAAAGTTGCCACTGAAAGATATGCAATGGTGAATATTTAATATGATAATCTCAGTTACATCCTGTTGTATGTGTCTATAGGGTAGTAGAGCAATATTGTGAATTATATTTCAATAGGTCCAGATGTGTGCATCTCTGTTCTGTGTTACTAGCATGTGAACTTGGAATAAAATGGATATGTGCTCAAACAGATTGTGATTAATTTTCTTATTTTATCTTGGGTTCTATTTCACAGAAAAAAAAAAAAGAAAAAGATACTGGGACTGTAAGAAACCAAGAGAAAATGATGATTTTTATACTGACACTTTTCTCTGAGGCTATGAACTATTTTAGGCATTAAATCTGCCTGACTGGCCAAACTCCAGAATATAAATATGTATTACTATATCAAATATTCAACAGCCAGCACTGTGGAGAATGGTGCATGTAGAAGCCTTTCTCTGCAGCTAATACATACACTATTTTTTCATGTCTCCAAACAAACAGGGCTAATATGTTTATTCACAGTAAGTTATTAAGAAATCCTCATTCTGAAGGCATTCAGAATGTTTTAAATGGCATGTGAGCTTAATTTAGAAAATCTGTATCTTAATGGCTTAGCAGCCCTTAGATGCATCACTTGGCCACCTTTTTTGGAGCTGCTCTAAATGACACTCCGGTGCATGTCACCTGGTTCTTCTCCTTGACAAGTAACTGTTATAACACACTGAGCTCAAGAACTGTCACT
Source organism: Rhea pennata (assembly GCF_028389875.1). NCBI lineage: Eukaryota > Metazoa > Chordata > Aves > Rheiformes > Rheidae > Rhea > Rhea pennata. The sequence continues at coordinate 144,226,493 of NC_084664.1, read as the reverse complement.
GAAACACCATGTGACCTCAATTTCACATCCAGAGAGAAGTAAAAAAGTCTAGAAACTGGATTTTAAAGGATAAACAAACTCAAAAACTACAAACCTGTTTTTTATACAAACACATGCTATTTTTTTCAAAGATTATTATTCGACTTCATTTTTCATGTGATGCAGGTAGATGATATCATATTAAATCCATATGAAACTAAAACATAAATTTGTACAAGACTTCTATTGCCGTCCTAATACTTACAAGACACTACTCTAAAGTACTGAAGCTTGAAGTTCATCAGAAAATACTACAAGCGTACTGTTCATAAACGTCTGATGTATTTACAGTTTTCATTTTCATTATTCCCTTCATTCTTACTATCTACTTACCAACCACAGCTGTTAATCAAAACTGTCTGAACTTTTTTCTGCAAAATTTAGAATAAGATTCTTACTGCTACATAGCATCCAGAAAAAAATGTTATTTATCTTTGTTGTTATTATTATTGTAAACAGGACAGAATTTTGAACATGCTATTTCAACAGTCAGTGATAAAAGGAAGATTCTTTCTCTCTACGACCTGTCTGTAACACAGCAATATTGAACATATATTTATGCATATGTTCATAAGCACAATATATAACATATATAGAGGGCATAGATGGACTTAAATTTGAATTACAGGCATGTTCTTAACCCCCAAAAGGTGCCACATTTTCCAGTCTAAGGAATTATATACATTTGCTTGAAGTTATCTCAAACTGTTGTCATTGTCAATGAAATCTGGTAGCTTTGTGGTTAATTTGGGATGAAATTTTAGTGAAAAGATGGAGCTGAGATGATTCACTAGCCTGAAAAGCAAAGAGTAAAAACTATGTTTTTGTATTTTTTAAATAAAAATGTATTATATATAGTGCATCTATTTTCTGTGCAAACTTATGTACTTATTTTGTATATACAGTTTTTTAAACAGTAATTTTTCAACAACTTTTATCTATACATTTAGCCACCTTTTTCCATTGTGAAAAAAGGGAACACAAAAATATACTTCTTTCTACTCTATTATTACATGTGCTAATATATACACTAAAATCTTGGCAAATTGATTAACTGATATATGTATGCTTGCAAATAGAAAGGGAATTTGTTATATATGTGTGTTATATACTTTGTGTATAATTTATATTCATAGCCACACATATATATTTTTTAAAAAACTATTCTATCTGAAACAGGCCAATAGCTTAGTGTGAGATTTAAACTTGCTTGCCTGAAATTTGACAAGGGGATACTCCTACTGGGCAGGACTGTCTTTTGGTGGTTCAGTGATCATTGCTGGGATTTGTTAAGGACATGTGAGTTTAGTGGTGCGTGTGTGTGTCATTTCTGGTAGTATTCTATTGGTTCTGCATGTTGTGGGCATAGAGTAGAAGTCAGGAACCTGATAAATAGAACTTTTGACAGGAGCCCACATTCCTTCAGAGTACAGATCAGCATGAGTTTTAGAAGGAAAGGTCACGTAACAGGGTAAGAGTGTCTGCCTCACTGCTCACATTTATTACCAAGTTTATTCTACAGCTTTCTATTAAATACCTTGAATTAGGTGGAGTTAGTTACTTAATGTATGCTTTTTCTTTCTAAAAAGGTAAGGATGTACCTCGCCTCCCGCCCCCCCCACAATTTCAATCACTGCTACTGAAAGGTTTCATAGACTATTCTGACTGGTGAATCAATACCAACTTCTCCAAAGAGTGAGACATGAAGCAGCAGGAGATGATCCCAGGGGAGGTAAGGGACACAGAAGCAGGCTGCTTCTTCAGAAGAGGTGTAGATATGGTGGCATAAGTTTCTTCTGCAGATATAATTCTTACTGCTTGATTTCACACTTCGAGGAATCCCTGCTGTGACAGTGAGCCTAACAACCTAAGAACATCCACACTTGTACTGAATCTCTAGCTCCTGGGATTAACTTCAGCACTTGCATCCAGTACTGAATTTGCATACTATTCACTAATGGCATTTGCATTCACATAGTAATAAAGCATATCCATTAACAGACTGAAAAGTTCTATTTTGAGTAGGTTCATGGGCATCTTTAGATATTGAATATTTTAAGTTCACGGGCATCTTTAGATATTGAATATTTTAAATAAATCAAGTTAAAATTACATTAGAATGTTGCATTTTGCTAGGAAAGGAGATTTTTCATAAACTCTTCCAGCAAGCTCACACTAGCAAAAAGATTTTAAAACATAGTGGTCTTTCTACAACATTGCAAATAACTTGGAAGCTAAATAACATTTACTCTATGTTTCCAGTAGGCTCACTGCAATTGCAAATACTGTAGCAGCCTTATCTATTTATACTCTTTACTGTCTGCTCTTTGTTACTGTTTTTAGTTGTTGCTGTGGGAACAATAAGCTGGAGAAGTATTTAAAACTCCTTTCTGAAAGCTATGAGAAGGAACACATGCTGAGACTGAAGATTTGGATATACATATGAAAAGAGCAAGCATCATGCAATTCTCAACTTTCCTCCCCACTTCTGTCCTTGAGCACCATTCACATGAAGAGAATGGACAACTTCCTACCGCTCCTGAGCGACTGCCAGGCTGGGGGATGATAGAAGTAAAAGGATCTTCATTGTACATGTGCCCATAGTAAAATCAAATCCTTGCTTTGGATGACAGTAAATGTAGGTTTTGATTTTAAGTCACTCAGCCAAAAGGCTGCTCTTGTTTTGAAGAGATGATTCTTTTTTCTTCTCTCCAATTCCCTTAATGTCCTGTGCATTCTACTATAAAGAGAAAAATGTGTAATTCCTGCAAGGAAGGTCAAAGCCACACTGCCAAGATTCACAATAGATGTAACTTGCCATGGGGCAGGAAACAGCAAGGGGACTACAGATAACAGAAATCCCCATGATAGAACATATGTACAATTTAATTTATATATAAACCTTGTGTTGGCTCTCTGCAGAGATGAATTTTTACCCAGTGCCAGTTAAACTACTGAGAGTACGATCCTCTAGCTTAACTCACACTAACACCATCAAAAACAGGTTATCATCATTCTTACCTTATTATATCTACTTAACATGTATATATGACTTTTATATTTTTAAAGATAAATAACACAGTCTTGTGTATATATTTAGAGTTTTTAATATATGAACATTTTTCCTCCACCTTTTATTTAACTTGTTTAATTTATATTAAGGAAAAAAATGTCAAAATGGAACTGTCTGTATTTTTTTGTCTTGGACAAGTGATAGCAAAACTGAGAGTGTAGTGTCCTAAATGGTAGAGTTAGGAGAAGAAAAAAATCATTACAAATTCTCTGATCTGAAAAGTAGGTATCTTTTCTGAGAAGACTGTGGACTTAAAGAGAGACTTGATGCAAGTGTATATCACATTCTAAACTGAGGCAACTTAAATTGGAGCTCATATATAGAAAGAAGATCAAAGAGAGACAAATCTGCTACTTTTCATTCCATTCTTTAAAATTTGTTTTTTAATTTAGATTGTTCCTTTTTGATCTGTTTTCATCCCTTTCCCAACCTGATGCTTTAGCTGTAGGTGTTGCCAGGCAGTGGTGTTAGCTGCTCAGCACTTTTTGAAACTCAAGCTACTTAGGAAAGAGCCTAAAAATGGATTAAAAGACCATGGCCTCAAGAACCTATGGTTTGAGCATTTTGAAGTGAAGGAATTGTCAAGGGGAAGTTCTCATGCACAAATTATTTTTAAGCCTTGAGAACACAGACACTGTCAAAATATCTTTCAGGATTTCGTAATAGGAGGCCATATTCTATTACTAACACAGCTGTACATAGTATTTCCTTCTAATTATATTTTAGGATTAGCTTACAATTGAGTGTAGCATATTCTGCTTTTGCAACAACAATCCATTCAGGTTCTGCCTAATAGGTGAAGAAGCATGCAACTACTGTAAAATTTTATCTCATTTACAGGAAATCATGAGAACATCTATGGTAAATGTGAATATGATTTTTTTCAGATTCTGTTTGCATCCGAAAAGCTAGGGAAGGGAAGAAATGGTATCGTATTGAATGCCTACGGGGAAAAGCTGAGGGTCAGATTCCTTTCAGCTGCTTCCTTGGGAAAACCTCTTCACAAAATTGTCCTAGCAGATTCTAAGATTTCTGTGGATCAGATGAGAGTTTGAAGTGCCAAGCCTTGTGCCTGCTACAAATAAGAAAAAAATGTCACTTTCCATGCAATGGTACAATGAGAGGACTCATAGACAATTTTCCTTTACTAGTTACCTTTCCTAAATTATTTCTACTAGCAGATCAGACTGAAAAAGGTAATTTCAAGCTATTAATTTATCAAGCTTTTGTTCAATTGTGAATGAGATTTTATGAGAACTTATTTGTGATTATAAAGGTAATTTTCTCCTTGTAAACCTGGCATATTTGCAAATATGGATATTCCCACACTCCATGGCAAGTAATCTTTCAAGAACCTAAAACTCTGTCTCTTCTGTCAAATCTCATCAGTTCTGAACTAGTTTGTTTATTATTAACGGTAGTGTTATTATTGTATAGAGTATATTTAATAATTATTTATATAGAGTACATTTTAAAAAGTTGAAATATTGCCTTTTTGTCAGATGATGCATAAAAGATGCATAGCAGATAAGGGAAAAAAAACACTGGACTATGTTAAATTACGTTAAATCCCTTTTTTTTTTTTTTCTTTTCGTATAGAAGAACACATAGAGCTATCTCATATTTCCTTCCTAGGAGAAGGTAAGATAAGATAAGGCTAGGTTTATGTGTTTGTTGTGTGTGAGGTGTGCCTTTTTTGCTTTTTGTCATTTCCAAAAAGTAATCAAGTGCATAGAAAGCTTGAGTGCTCATGAAAATAATCATGAACAGGCCAGCCTGTATTGTATGTATCTGTTCACCTGAATAAAAAAACCCTTTCCAATACTCCTTCCTAGCACACCACCGGGGGGGGGGGGGGGGGGGGGTAGAGAGAGAGATGGAAATATGTTCACTTCAACTTGCTAATAAATTTAACAAACATGTTTCTACTAACTTTCCCCATGTTAGCTCAGTGCTCTTCATATACTGAGTGTCCAATGAAATGAATCCAGTTTGGGAAGACACTAATAAATTATTATCTCCTGTCTTATCTATCTCCTTTGCTGCATAATCAGTTATGTGAGACAAACATCTCTGGAGCAAGGGAAAAAAAAAAGTCGTGGTCAAGTTGTCTTTCTGTGATTCTAGCTGCAGTGGCTGCGGGAATTGTCGGCAGGGGACCATTCTGCCTTTCAGAGAGATGTTTCCTCAGCAGTAAAGCTGACGAAACAACAATGTGGACTTTCCTCATTTGCTACCGTGCAAAGTCAGCCAGCTTAGTTTTAACATTTTTCATTAGCAGTTTAAGGTAGACTGTCTGATAGTGAACTGAGGTAGATGGCAAATGCATGCCGTTTATTCTGCTAGCTCTGATAGGCAGGGAATAACCTCCAACAGCATTCAGATAACTGAGTTTGCAACTTCTCAAAGCACTCCAGATAGGTTTGCAATGGTCTCTGTTGTCTGCCTAAGCTATGACAGAAGCAATATGCAATTTGGTGGCTGAAGTTACACTGTCGTTTTGGTCTGTGGCCTGCGTCATGACTGTCTCTGCTTGGCAATTAAGCTGCAGTGTAAATACCACCTCACTTCTACAGACACTAAAAGCACAGTGTAAGATGTGCTTAGCAACCTACATTTCCATTGCTTTAATTGCAAAGTCCATCTCCTTGACATATTCCACAGCCTCTCTTGGAGTTTGCATAACGTTGCAATTGGCAATTTTAGACCAAGAAGGGAGCTGAAAGTATGATATTGCACACTGATAGCCCCTGGGATATATTAAAAGCAGCCAGCTAAACACACATCTAGAACACTAGGCTGGATTCATCCCCAGGACTCTGCCTTCACTGACTGCCAGTGCTTAACAGGTTTCCCTTTTAATGAGATGTAAATGAAGCACTTTTCTCAAAGCTGAAAGGGTGTTCCATGAAAGTCAGAAAAAAAGCCATAAAAATGAGCTCATTACCTTGCCAACTGTTAATATTTTCCATCGTCTGGCTTCTAGCCAGTAAATGGGGTCTAGCAGACAGATCCTCTTCTCGTGCCTGTATGGTCCTATGTCTAATGACTGAGTCCCTGCAAACAAGCCAGGGCCATTTATGTTTTTTTAAAAGCATTTTCCATCTCTTCAATAACTGAAGGGGTCTTTCTGTCCTCCAGTGCAGCTCTATATCCCATGTTAATACCTTCAAGGACACATTTTATAGCGCAGACACTGCGTTACTGTTTTATGCAAAATCCTGGTGTGACTGGACATGGGACAACAGGCGGGCATACGCACACCAGCCAAGTATCATCCCTGGATGGTTTGGGAAGCTTGAGGACAGATTATTCTATATAGGTCTATCAGCACAACATGTTGGGTAAAGACCGGCTTGTTTTTTAAGTCCTGGAAGCCTTGAGGTTTAGCAATACAGAGTATTATGTAATGACATGCCCAGGTTTAACCTCTGTGTGAGCTGACTATAGAATTAAACTGGATTTGAGAGAGAACTGTGAAACAAAAAGAATCAGCAGTTAAACCATGCATTTGCTACTTGCAAAGTTCTTCTAAATGTTATCCTGTCATCTTCATCATTATGAAATGCTATAAATGTAATATTTTATATTTTGTCAAATTTTTTAATAATGCAAATATGTCTCGTTGCACTCAAACAGTCTCAGTTTACAATATAGGTTGTGCTCCCAATGTTAAGAGGTGTGCTTATGCCTTACAACCACATATAAACAAAGCTGTGACTCAACAGGCTGGAACTCTTTAGCCTGGAAACAGAGAGGACCGAGATGTGAATGGCATAGATACGAATGGCACAGACAAAGTGATTAAGGAATCACTTCCTCACAATATCAGCACCAGTGTACATAAAGTGAGCTTATGAATGACAGGTTCAAAACTCAGAAAGATGTACTTTTCTACAAATTGGCTTAAACTACAGAACACATGGCCACTGGAAGTTGTGGATACTAAATGCTTGCATGGGTTCAAAAAAAGATTACACTAATTCATGAAAGGAAATCCCTGAAAGGCTATTAAACACAGAAAATACGGCCTCTGGCTCAGAAATCAATGAGCCACAGATTGCTAGAAGCTAGGAAGGAGTATGCTAGGGTTTCATTGCCATATGCTTACCCTGCTCTTATCCTCTGCTAATAGCCCTAACTGGAAACGGGATGTATTGTAGGAAAACCTTTGATACGACTCGACATTGGCAATTCTGTGACTATTTTAAAAAATATATGCAATACAATAGAAACTTAGAGAAGGCATTCAGCTTTTACGTATTTATCTTGGGGGTACAGGACTAGAAAACAAGTCCATGACAAGTGCTAGGTTACACAGCCTAATTACAGCTCAAATTCGATACTGATAAATGTATGATGGATGATTAAAAATATATAATTAATTAAATAAGAGCACTATGCTTTAAGAAATGAAAGGAATGCTAATACTGTAACACAAACTTTCCTTTAATCTGAAATGCTCAGCTTTCTTCATGCCTAACCATAATATGACACGAGCACTGTTTCAGACACAGAGCTCCCTTAAGAGACTTAGCTTGCAGAATTTGTCTGGTTTGTCTTTCCAGTGGCATATATCTGCCGTACTGTGTCAACCACACTGGCAGCCAAAGGAAATTTACTACAAATTGATCTATGCAGTTCAAAGATCAGAATTTTCATAAATTTTAGTCGGCTGCTAGTACGGTGTGCACAGCAGAATCTATGCACTAACGAGAGCTCAAGTACGTTTCACTAGACGCTGCATCTGCATAAAGTCCAGAAAGGGCTTGGCAATCTACAATCTACAAAGTGACAAGTGTTTTTATTTTTTTTTTATTATTATTTTTTTTTTTTTTACTATGTGCAAAACTTGAATAGATTTTTGAATGCTGGAGGGTTAACAAACATTTACCGGATCCTTGAATAGAGTTTTGGTTTTGTTTTCCCCAAAGCACAGAATTCTACATGAATGTAAGCATTCTGTAAACATATTCTCATTGCATTTAAATGTAAATGTTCACTGAATATAAATGTACACTGAAACATCTATTACTTCTGTGGTGCCTACTGAATGTAAAAATTTCCCTTGCTATTATTTTTTATATATATTTTGGAATGGATAAACAAATTTCTGCACAATTTCAGTATGGTGCCATAGCTGCCATAGTAAATTTGCTACAAATTTTTACTCATACATTTAACATTAATTCCTATTTTTATTGTAGATATAAACACAAGAATATCAGACTACCACTACTGTTCTACTATGTTTATCTAAAGAAAGCTTATATTCAGCTTTTGCTTAAAATTTCCCGCAACTGGGAGACACAGCGGGAATAGTTATATAGTCAGACCTTCAGCCAGCAATTGGTACATGAAACATCATGCCTAATCTGCTTGAAGTCTAAGCTCTTGACATCTTCCCTTCACCCCCCCCCCCCCCAAGAGCTACTTCCAAATCTTGCTCAGTCTTAAAAAGCTGCACTTGTGGAACTAGGTCAGTCTTAAATTCACCTATTTAAAGTAGTGCATTCTCCATTTAAAGTGGTTTAACATTTTAAATTATTTAAATAGGTTTAGATGCATTCAGTAATTTAACAGGGGAAAAAAAAAAAAAAACAAAAAAGAAGCTTTAAACCAGGATTATAATGACTTAAATGCCCTGAACCAGAACAATTTGAAATCAGTTTTGATAAGCTAGTGCAATTTTTGAAACAGAGGCAAGAACAAAAGTTAGAGACTTTTACTTCTGACAGATAGCAAAAATGTTATCCATACACTCTCAGGCAAAGAAAGGAAATATGTAAATTAAGAAGCCAGGAATATATGATGATGTGTATTAGTGACAGATTTTACTCTCTATTAAAACATAGTGTATATATCTTCATCCATGATGGCTTACTCTCTGAGAGTCTTCCTTTCTGTTTTGTTTACTCTGCCATAATTTTAAGTATTCCATATAAAAACTTTTCTATATTTAATGAGAATTATAGTTGTAATAAAGCAAACAGTAAATCCAGGGAAAAGAGACTGATGAAAAATATGTAAGGCTATAGTGAGAAGGAAGAACAGATACATCTCAGTCATCAATTCCAAGTGATAGGAACAGTCTGTGTTTCATTCCACAAGCAGGTAGCAGTAACTACAACCTGCAAAGACTCTCATAAACCTTTCTCTCATTCCCTGCCACCGTCTGCCAAGATGAAACTCCAGAGCACGGATACTAGTTAGGAACCTGGCTTTGATGGGTTGAGGCTGACAAGGAGTATCAGAGCAGTACAGAAACTCGATCCATCATATGGCCCCTGGGGGGGGGGGGGGCAACAGAACTAGTCAGGATAATTCATTTAGCATTTGACTTTGTCCATTTTTGATTTCCTGAGAAGACTATAGACTAAACTGAGTTTAGTTCTCCTCCCTTCCAAGGTTTTACAAGGGATTCAACACATCCTCAAACAAACCCAAACAAACACCACCCTCCCAAATCTGCAAGCTAGTTTTTCTATAATAGGGGCTATGTTTCTGCTCCATCTGCTTCATAAGCAGCATCCACTATGTAGACTGCATTAGGCAGTTCTCATATCAAATATTGCCTCCTCTGTTTCTATCATAGGATCATAGGCTACTTTCAATCACAGCAATGAGTCAAGGAAAGAAAATCTAGTGAGTACTATACATATGTTTCCTTTTCTTTGTAATTTCTGTTTTGTGAAGTACACATATGAAAATATATATTTTTTGATTTTATTACTATATACCAGAAACAAGGCAGAGTTGCAAGGTAAGTCCTACTCCCAACTGTGCTTTGTATGAATATACTCTCCATTTTTTTTCTGGCAGCAAACTTCTATGTTCAGTAGATGTTATTTAAAATTTACACAGATTTATTAACATTGACTGCCTGTTTTACTCAAAAACAGAGCAAAATAAGGAGAATAAAGAAGGAATAGATGTTACCTGTTTCTCATGACAGAGAAAGCTCCTCATATATAAGACTTTGTGAATGTGTACAGTATATCATGCTGCAATAACCTGGGAGGTGGTGGGGAGGAGGCTATATGCTCTGAGGCTTAGCAGCTCCATAATAAAGCAGATCTTGAATGACAGAGCACTGGAATAGGTTGTCCAGAGAGGTAGTGGAGTCTCCTTCTCTGGAGATACTCAAAACTAGCCTGGACATGATCCTGTTTAACGTGCTCCAGTTGACCCTGCTTAGGGAGGTTGGACTAGATGATCTCCAGAGGTCCCTTCTAACCTCAATCATTCTGTGATTCTGTGACCTACCAGAAACCTAGCAAACTACTCAATCTACCACAGTCCAATACTTCAACCTGTTATTCAATTAGAGCTCAGATTTCATCAAAAATTTCCAAGCTGCAAATTTAATGGCCAGATGAAGATAATATGTGGGAGAGTCTTGTTAAAGCCAGTAAGAACACTATCTTCAGTTTCAATGCAGGAAGACAGCACATCTGACAGGGTTTTTTTTTTTTTTTCTGTTAGCAGCTAGAAAATTCACAATAGAGGCAGCTCTCCACAGTCCATACCCCATAGGCTATGGCTCTGAATTTCGTCACTGTGATTTGAAGCATTTGCAATCGAAAAGATGCTCTGAAATAGATTCTTGTTGTAGATTTTTACAAAACTGTATCTCCAAAGCATTGCCACTCTCAGCAAAAGGTCAATGTCTTTTCCTGGGTTTAGATCCATCATTCAGTGTCTATAAATTTTTCATTTAAAAAATGAGGTGATTTATATCACCTAAATGGAATGGAGTCATGGGAATGATGAAATCTCTCCCTATCCTCAAGTCTGAGAATCACATTTCTTTCTTTCCTTCTTTTTTTTTTTCCCTCCAGCACTTAAACCCAGAAGAAAAAAATATTTTTTTCTTAATAAATGCTGGATTTTCAAATCAAATATGATAATCAGTATCAATCAAATATGTCACTTGAGGTTGCTTATTCTCTTCTCCTATTTACTATTTTCACTTTTTGTACCTTTAAGTACACATATTGTACACATTGTTTTGTACATTTGTCATTAGACTAAACTCTGTTCTCTGTGAAATATTTTTCTATGATTTTCCTGTCCTTTCTAATTTGCTCCTCTTCTACAGTGTCTGACTTTCAATATTTCTTTGCTCTGTCCCTGTCTCCTCTCTCCCTCTTCATCTATCGTAATTCTCAAGCTTAAACAAAGCTGCCTAGCAGTGCAAAGGACTTCACAAGCTGCATGAAGCAAGCATCTTGTCCCAGATAATTTACAAAGCTAAGGCACAAACCTCGCAATGAAGCCCAGCTAGGCAGACCATGAGGGAAATGGGGCTTGCTATAAGTGAAAAGGCCTGCGCCCACAGTATGCCTCGAAAACTGGGTGTCCTATAATAACGAGAAACACATGAATGGTGCACAGAGGAAGGCTAAGGTCAATGTATACAAACACTTTTGTTCAAAGTATTTGAACACTGCTATCTCTCTATTTTCCTAAAAAAAAAAAAAAAAAAAGAGAGAGAGAGAAATGCAAAAAGCAAAAACCAAAACCTTTTATCCACCAGCATAATCCTCTCCTATACAGCTCAACGAGAGTTAAAATACGAGCTGTACGCTGCTTACAAGGCATTCTCAAAACAAAGGAATACCTAGTTTCAGAGAGCCTGCTAGTGTTAATTGTGTGACAGAAGGTTCTTCCTGAGTGACAGGCCCATTAGTCTTTACTCCTACAAGAGTCTTACTCATCCTTCAGAGTGAGGGAGGAGCCAAAGCACAGACCTGTTCCCCAGGACGTGATTGATAAGAGCAGTCTGTGATCCATGAAAACATACCCCTGGAGCAAGAACAAAGGGAAGCAGCTCTGAACTGCAGAGATGATGCATTTGTACTGGAACTGTCCTTTCAGTCTAGGTCATTATTAAAACGAAGCAAAACACAACAAAATCAAGCAAGCGTAAAGATAAAGAAATAAAAAAATCATCCACAATATAATTGCAGTTAACTAGTCAATATAAAGTAACTTTGGAATAACCATATTCAGAACACTGAATCTATATATGTTTCCTTATAGTTTTCTTTTTTCATGTTCATCCAGCAGAACAAATTAGCAATGAAAATTATTAAAAAAAAGGACAACAGTTTATTAAAGCTTTTCAAGAAGTTGTTTTTCTCCTCTGAAGTAGAGGTATGCAAATTGTTTTCATTAGCAGAACAGTACATGATGAAAAACGAGGCTAGTTCTTTTCAAGAGGATCTTATTTGGCATTTTTTCTGCTAAATAACCAAGCTGGTCTGCTTTTTCAAATCACTCTGGAATAATAGAATAGGAAACAGATATAATCAGCCCTTTGGGGATAGATTTAATTTAAAAATAAAGATAAGAACTCTATCACTAAAGCTCTCTGCTCTTCTACTGGATATCTAACTACACTACATGAAGATGACTATCGAAGCACTACTGCAGCAATGAACCTTAAAAAAATGACACTCACCTGGGAAAAATGACTCATGGCTAAGATCATAAATATATTTTTCAACCTTCTGCCTTTCAGTGCTCTGAGACTGAGCTCAAGATGATAGGGAGCCTAAGAGAGCTGTAACTCTTTTCTTCCTGTCAATCCCAAATGGCATGCTTGTCTTCTTTTTCCACCTGGAAATTTTGTCCAGTCACAAAAAAAAAATGTGGACATTTCTTCAGGATTCCTAGATGTAAGCTAATGCAGTAAGATCATCAGAAGAATTTGTCCTGTCTGATATCTGGAAGTCATAGGCAAACAGCAACACTGCATATACAGATGAACTGTACATACATTGTTATTTCTAGGGTTACAACACAAGCCTTTTGCTTAGGCAATGGCTGCAACATAATGCTACGTATCACCTCATGACCCATGCTACATATCACATCAATAAACAACTAGGAGTCACCAAAATTCTACAGAAAACTTTGTTGGTATTATTTATTATATATATATATAAAAATATTATATATATATATATAATATTTTTACAGTATATATTTTGTTGGTATATTTATTATAGTATATTATTATCATATTATTAATATTATATTACGATTATTTATCATTAGTTTAATTTACAAACTTTGCAGTCATAAACTCTCCTTTGTTTTCTGTATTGACTGCATTCCATTCTAACAGGAATATATCTCCCTCAGAAAAGTACATATGAACACACCAAAGTACATAGCTTATTAAATTTGCAAAACAAATTTCCACTAATACCTATTAACCCTACACAATATAGATAGCAAAACATTTTCTTATAGGTCAGCACTCTAATATTTATAAAAGGATATTTTTAGTGATAGTATTATTTTACCCTCACTTGAATTTTTCTTTCAAAATATCTTAAAAATCACTTATATAAGAAGTAGCTTTTGGCAGCTGTTCTACAAAACTCAACCATAAAAATTCATATAATAGTGCCCTTATGCACTCTGAAAATTATTTAAACTAAAGCAGGAGATAGCTAGAAAGTTGCACGTTTTCATAGAGACTAAAAGCATCCATATGTTGAACTGCTCCAAAAGAACTATCAAATCTTAAATTGACACTTTGCCTTAAATGTACACATTTGGACACATGCCTGTAGATTTTCCTGAGTGCTTGAAGTAAAAGCTCAAAAAGCAGAGAACATTATGTGCTGGGTTGCTCTCCCACTGAGGCCCATATAAACCACATCTTAATTTAGCCTCACAACATTGTTACTGTCTATGTACCTGAACTGCACAACAGAAGATTCCCACTGATATTTCTCTGAGCTGAGCTCAGAGAAGAAGAGCACAAATATATGAGCAGTGCAATACCACTGGTTTTTCCCCAGCAAGAATATAGGGCTTGGTCCACGTAAAATAAGCTTCTTGAACCCCTTCTGCTAGTAAAGGTCTTCACAATGCAGACCACTGCTCTGTTGCTTCAACGAGACCACTACAGTGAAGTATTGCACCATTAGGACAGTTATAGTACCCTATTTATACTGCTGAAATATTAACTTAAAGTTTCATTATAAACACCATCCTAAAAATACTTCTAAAAGGAAAAAGCTCTGCATACAATTTGGAAGATCATACGTGAGAAAAGGCAAGGAGCAGAACTAAATAAAGCCCCTAACTCTTCACAAGTTAGGTGTAACATCCAGACACAACAGTTCTGTACTTCTTATTCGTCATCTTTATCTTCTTTTCTGCATTAATAAATGCATTATTTCCTTCTTTTGTTTGTTTGTTTTCTTAGGAGACTCTCTCAAACTCTATGCAACTGACTTTGAGAGATCTACTAGGACAACCAAAGATATTCTCTTCGGCTGGAGCCACTTGGAACCAAAACCTGTCAAAACATCAAAGCAATGAATGCAGGATACATCTACACAAAAACTCTTCTTGGACACTATTCTGCAGACATAAAAGCTAACTTTGAATTAGGTTTGTTAGATAATGGCAGTTACCTACTATTACTATTAACTGTTACTACTATTTAAGTAATTTAGCCATATAAAATTGGAGATCAGCAAGCACCAGTGGATAGTTCTGAGAAGAGTATCTTTATTCTAAATTCAGAAAATTTTAGGTATGTCTACTGTACTATGCAGTCACTAATGCGACTATTGGGACTGTACAACTTAAACAATTAATTAACAGTTCCAAAAGAAGTTCTGTAGTTATTAGGAAACATTAAATATGTTTTTCTGGAATTCAGTCTCTAGGAACTTGATTTTGAACTCTATCATGGCATCGCTATAAAGAAAAAAACAGGAAGACTAGGTTTTATGCACATAGACATCCCCTGTACCGGTCAGTATTCTTAGTTGTTCTTAACCTCTCTCATAACATCACTGCTAACAAACACTGTTTTCCCTAAACTTAAAATTAATTTTACATGACAAACAAAGTCCAATGGTTGAATGAACACAAGGATTCCTAACAGAATTTAATGCTTTTCAAAAGAGAAACACCTCTTCACACTATAGTTTACATTTATAAACTGTTCTGCTGAAGATTCCTAATAGATCCATCAACTGCAAATATTTCTAAAGCAATGTTAGAAAACTATGTGCCTTTCAGGACAGGGAAGCATTGAAACACATCCGTTAGCTAAAAATTCATGACACACTTTAATTCATTTTATTTATTTTGTTTAAACTGAAATCTTCTCTTACCATCATGATTAGGATTTCCCAAAGTCCACGGCTCATCTGAATCAAAATGAGTGTCTCCCCCGATTCCTGGCCCAGGAAAATATGCATGGGCCAAAAATCCTCCCTCCCCATCAAAGGGAGAACTGTCTCCGTGAAAACCTGACGCAAAAATGATTGTAATATCCACATCCCTCTTGCCATTTTCTAGTTCAATGTAAGGAACTTCTTCAAACGTCAAAGGAGTTACATTCTGCCACACATCGAAGGCACGGCGAATGGCTTTACGAGTTTCAGCATCACCTACTTTTGGAGTGACGTTCTTTATGCTGAAAGAAACAGAGAAACATTAAATAGATTAAATCTGGCAGAGTGGTTAATAACACTGCTCTCATCCATTTTCCCCTCATTATTAAAAGCACCGTGCTTTTAATAAACAGTGCTTGTCAGGCTTTATATCCTTAAAGAAAAATATTTCTAAATCAGCAGGTGAGAAATTATTGTGTCAATCTCTGTGGTCTTTTATGCTAGAACTCATTATACGTTGGCTAGATGATTCCCAGCAGTACAAAAAAACCTTATTTTTAGAACATTAAAGATATTTAAAATTAAAAATTCTTAACAGTGAGATAACCAGATTAATCAACCACTGACTGTTTACCTCTTGGACCACAATTAGAATCCATCACAGCAAGAGAACTGCACGTAATTTCTGATCAAAAGCTGAAAATGTTTCCAGTTAAATGAAATTTTAGCTTCTTAGTGAGTCCATTAGCAGCAGCAGAGTCCATACTGTGACCACCGACCACTATTTACAAAGCCTTAAAATCAGTTCTCGCTACATTTGCAACTAGATAGATAACTCCTTATCAGAAACAAAGCCTTTCTATTTCATAACAGACTAAGATGTCCTTTTATGATCTGATTATTTCTATTTATCCTGCATAAAACTGTAGAATTCATCAGAAATATCATTTCACATGGAACAATGATGTGCATTTAAAAACACATATTGAGAACATTTCAGTCTCCACTACTTCTTCAATGACACACACAACAGTGTGTGCACAACACAGTGCAGAGAAATGCCAGAATTATGTTTGAGTTCAGAGTTACAATTGCTAGTAAATTAGAGTGGAATTAATTGCAAAAAAAAAACCACAAAACAAAACAAACAAACAAACAAACAAACAACAAAAAAAACATATGTCTAGCCAAGATTATTTTTCTGTTCCTGTGTTGAAACTGCTTCATTTGGATGCACTTTTGTTGATTTGACATGTGCTTGATTGAATGCGCAAGTAGTAACATTGTCCTATAATACATGTAAGATTATGTGAGATTTATGCAAGTTTACACAGTGTGATGTGTAAATGGAGAACAAAAATATTTTCATGAATAAACTTGAAATGATTCATGTTTTTGGAGTATTAAATGTGCTGATAAGACAGTAATGTGGGTTTATGTAAATGGAAATTTTACATATATATTATTGTGCTCAAAGGCTCATGAAAAAAAACACAAAGTTATCTACTTTGACTTCCACTTAATTACTCTTGCGATTAAGAGTCCAACAGTATGGATCTAACCAAAGCAAAATTTCTTTTTGGCTAGTATAGATACCTCCAGGAAGGTACTAGGCCAGATTAGAAGAGAGGAGGCAGCAGAGAATCCACCACTTTGCTTGATCTCTTGTTCCAAAGATGACTTAACCCATAATTACATAGTTGTGCCTATTTTCTTATTTGAGCTCGTCTGGCTTGTAACATGTGTCTTTCTCCTTTAGATTCCGGTGTTTTTATGTTTCATTTCAGTCCCCCCAAAAGATATATCTGCATTGTACAATAATTAACTTTTTGTCATCTCCTTAAGTTTAAAGTTTGAACTCTTTAAATCTCTCACTGTAAGACAATCTTTCAAGTCTATTAAATGTTTTCTGTGCTTCTTTGCACTATCTCCAATTTTTAATGTCCCTTTAAAACTGAGTGTATCAGAATTAAAAAGCATTGCTGTATTGATCTCTGTCAGAGGGGAAAAGCCTTCTGATCTGCAGGCTCGTCCTTATCCTCTATGATGCAAATATCAGGTGATTCAAATTGCTTTGCGTTATGTCCTTCCCCCAGAAATATGTACTCATCTGTAAACTTATGATCGGTGTTGTGCTGATTTTCAGGTGACTGAAAAAACCACTGGATGCATTGGACCGAGTATCAGTCTCTGCAGAACCCCATGCTAAGAAGTCCCTCCTTTGTGAATTACTTTTTAAAGATGTCTCAGTTAGCAAGGTCTTAACCTGTCAGCCCTGTGTCTTTTGAGAATGTATAATTTTTAAAAACCAGAATGTCATGTGGCACTGTGTCAAAATGGTTCACAACACATATACACTGCCTCTGCAACAAACTTCACAACAGTTAATTTGCTCCTATGCTGAGACCACCAGGGATAATGCTGACAAACTTTCTCTTAGTCTAATCTTGCAATGTGCTCTGTAAAGGATCAGAGTTAGTTCTCTTAGTTGCTACAACATACAATGAATATAGTAAGTGAATCAACAGGCTTTTATAGAAAATGTCTAACAAAACTGATTTCATTTTGGAAATAGTTAAAAATTCAGCTGACAGGTACAATTTGTTATTGTTTTCTATTATTTTGTATGATGCAGGAATCGTAGTAAAAGATCAAAACCACACTTTGCTTGGGGTTATGTAAATATAACAAAAGATGTTCTCTTGCTCTTCTAAACGATGTGAGGAAATGAAGGGATAAAAACAGATTGGAGATTTGTATCTATGGAAAATAATTACTTGATCTAAGAGGATTTGACTCATGTTTTGAACTTTATCACTTCACATTTTCACTTTTTCATTGCACAGAGTCAACTTTTTGTTATAGATTAAAAATGCAAAATTGAGCCACTGTGCTAATTTCATACATATTAACTAGGGTTGATTACCTCGGATGGGGGACCCCTTCCAGGGGTTTCAGTTATTGAGTTACTGTGAGTTACTGTTGAAACAGCACTCTAAGTCCCAAGGTTCAAAGTAAAGAAAAAGGATTTTTCAAAGCATACACTCTACATTACAGCAAAATAGATTTCTGGCTTCCAAAACAGCCTTCTGGAGAAAGTGAGGTTATACTGAGAAATGCTGCTTCTAAAAGAAATAAATCACAAGTTATTCCAATATAAGAATATTTCTAGAAATAATTTTTAACAACTATGGTCATCTGGGAGACTGACAAATGATTGTCCATTTTAATATGTCTTTAATACAAGCCATGATCAGTTCTAAAAAGGCAAATTCTAATCTTATTTTTAACACAGTCTTGAAGTCCAGCTAAGAATCTAGCTTAAAATATTTCACCAATATAGACACATAAAATCCAATTAATTTTACATTTCTTTCATAGTGTTGACCATATAACCTCTAAAGAGAAAGTATACTAACAAGATCAAAGCATACAATATATTAACTCTATCAGATTTTTTCTCTTAAAATCTTCAGTTTGGACTTATCACTGCAGTAGCAAATTAAATTGTTATGCACTATATATTGCTCTACATCTTAAAGCCATCACTCACCTGTAAGAGTGGTAACTGTCACTGGTATCGTAAAAGGAGAAACTAAAAATCTTATACTCAGTGTGTCTAGAAAATAAGGCTCAAATAAAAATAAGTGTGAGTCATGCCAGCTGAGAATCTCTCCTATTACATGGCAAAAGCATAGCAAGACAAAAGCCATCATAATATGAAAACAATACATCCTAAGTACTGTTTTCCTAACCTTTATGTCCAGTGATCACTTCACAGAAAAAACAGCCAGAAGAGAGAAATCTCAAATGCTGACCTTGAGCAAATCTGCAAGGGGAAACTTGTAAAGGAGGTGAAAAACATACTCATTATGCTTTGCAGTGCAAAAGGTCTTTGGTGAATAGAAGATGATATGTAAGATGAAATATTTACTTTGTAACATCTTACTAAAAAGTAAACTGAG
The DNA here is from genome assembly GCF_028389875.1 of Rhea pennata. NCBI lineage: Eukaryota > Metazoa > Chordata > Aves > Rheiformes > Rheidae > Rhea > Rhea pennata. Next base: position 144,207,261 of record NC_084664.1, on the reverse strand, counting down.
TGCCACTTTGTGTGAGTTCTTTAAGCTGCTATTCTTGGGTGACCACAACCATGTATCCTCTGAATACAGTATTTTGTGATTACTGTTATTGTTTGATGCAATGCTGTTTTCAACCTGATAGCTGCTTTAGGCATCAGAGCTTTTAAATTTGTATCTTTTGCACAAGAAAGAATAAGATTGCTCCAGTGATATGTGTTTTTAACACTGATGTACTATTTCTACAGAAAGTCTAACTAACTAAACTTAGTTCTTTTGTAGACTATTAGTCTGAAATTTTGAGTTTTGTTATTTTAGAAAAGCTCTGAGTTTTTCTTCTCCTCTTCCTCCCCCCAAAAATATCCTCCAAAAAAATGCTCCATCTTTCAATGATTGTCATTCGGCTGCAAAGGCCTCAGGATCCTTGTAAGGCTTTCAAGACATACCTCACTTGGCTGTTTGGAATCAATCATCTGAAATTTAAATACAGTAAATTAAATAAAATATATTTGCGCCTATATTTCAGTATTTCCTTCTTCTTCCTGAGTTGTCAATAGAACAGCTCCTTATTATATTTTTTCGCAGAAATTGCTATCATCCTTTCTATAAAGGTAACTTTTCTGACCCAACCTGAACTCTAGAGGTAGTTTAAGCAAAGGTTGGATAACAGTTGAGTTATATTTGTATAAAGCTTAGCATTGATCTCACACCTTAGCAGTAACGGTCTTCACAGAAATTGTTAATAACTCTGTAGTAACTTTTCACAGTCTGCAGACCTTGATACTTCTACTCTCCATTGTATATAATAAATACTGTTTTAAAGAGGGGTTCTATGCTCACTTGTGCATTAAATCCAAAGTACTGGACTAATAAAGTCTTACCACACTGTTGTGCTGATTAAACAGGATACTAACAGGTGCTCTCAGGATTATTAGGTAATTATAACAATGCAAGAGGGCATTTTTATTTTTCTAGAAGATAAAAACATTAATTTAATATTAATAGGGAGAATATCTCTAAGATGCCATTTCCCTCAACCATTCCAAGATTTTCTTGGAGGAAAGTAACAAATGGGAATTTTTCTTCTAAATAAAGGATGGACGTGGAAGATAAAAGAGCAGGAAATTCAACTGAATGGGTAAAAAGTCACTAATCTAGCTGAAGTAATCAGTCAATTCTAGATCCATATTTGATAAGAAATCATTAAGATAGAATGAAATGAAACACAGCTTAAATCTGAATAGCATGTTAAAACCTACCTTTCCATTGCCATTGCTGTCAATCAAAACTAAACTGAAGTTTTTCCTTTTCTTTTTATCTCAGTGTTACTTTTATTGAAATGAATACATTACCTCTTTTCAAAGGTATATTTCATTTTGTACCATCATTTCCCTAGAGATACTTTCCATAAAGTTACTTCATTAATTTCTCACTGGTTTAGGTTTTCTTAGCTTAAACCTCTTCCTAGTCTCATTTTGCTAACTCTTTGTAGCTGTAACCTAAAAACCTTTTTCATGTAAAATGTGCTCTTCATTCATACAGCTACTGCTCCAGCTGATTAAATACAAGTCAGAGAGATTGCTTTTGATTTTCTTGATCTATGGACACATTAAAAGTCAGCCTACTGTTGCCATGTTGGACAGAATCTATAATTCTCTTGGCTCTTCTGTTTCATGGATAATATTCTCTCTGCAATTCATTAAAATGAGCTGAAAAGTGACAAAGATGGAATTTCCAAGACATAAAACCAAGATTAGCAAAAATACTTCTCAAATAAATGCTTTTACAGGAAATATGTTCTAAGGATCCCAATGTCATAACATCCTATTTAATTTAAAATGCATAAAATGCAAGATAAGAACTTCAAAAATGGTAACATATTAATGTTCAAATATTGTATTATTTCAAGATTACTGAAGTAAGTAATTGTTAAAGAAGAAAGAACTGATACACTACAGTGAAGGTAAATTTTAGCTGAAAAAAGCTGACACTAAAAATACCCATGGTGAAGAACATTTTTTATTAATTATACTGTGGAAGAGCATAGCTAATCAGCTTAATTGCCTGTTAAGTAGGGATCCTTTCTCACAAGCACAGTTATCTGGACTTTTTTCATTGCATAAAGTTTAGAATCAGCATGGTGTAATTTAATCACCTTTTACTATATATATTTTATGTGCACTCCCCCCATCCAGGGGGCAGAAATGCTGAGGTATATAACACTGCTAATATTGTTCTTTAAAAAAAGGAAAGCATCACGCTTATTAAATTACATTTTGGGAAAGCACCAAGCTTTAACAAAGGGGAAAATATGCTTAAATTAGCACTCAAGGAACTGAATACTCAATTTTATTCAGATTCCTAAACAGTGCCTATCATAGCATTAGAAAAAATCAGGTGGATGGGGAAACTTTCCCATGTATCATAAGGTTGATTAGAAGTGGAATTTTTATGGCAGTCTCATGGAAAGCTTGCAGGAGATGCACCTATGATGACATAAAGAGTGTTTTTCAGATCGTTAGTTAAGGATCTCATTCTATACCCATGCTTACAGCTGAAAGCTAATGCTTATTATCAGGAATCCTTGATATCATCCCCGTCCTGTAGTTCTTACGGGTTAAAACCCTGTGGTAGTCTAACACCTTATCAGAACTTTGTAGCAGAAAAAAATTAATATCTCTAGTATAAATCCCTATTTTTCTGGAGTTTACAGCTGCAGCAGATCATCAGAACAAAGCTTGTAAGTAAGAACCATAAGAACTCATGAGTGGGTCACTATGAAAGCACCTGCCTTAGGAGAACCCTAAACACTTCATGCCACTCAGAATGTTTTCCACATATGGAGATATCACTTCTCCGTAAAAATCTCTGCATGAATTTCCTATGCTACCATGTGCTCTGTGATTAACTGGAAAATTTGTTCCTGGTTTCAAACACAGGGTCAAACTCTAGAGCCCTTAGCAAGCACACGGTTCAGTATTTCCTCTCGCCTAAGGTCATGCAGGCCTCGTGTGTCTGTATGGAAAGCAAATGGTACTGAGGAGTAGCCGAGAGCTGTAATTGCCTCTAGCATGTTTCAAAATATGTTACTTAGCTATAAATCAATAAACCTGAAATTAAAGCATGGAATATCAGTTCCATATTGAAGGATGGTTTTCAGAGGTTTCAGTTATTCATTAATTGGTTGAAGTTACAATTCCTTTAGTATCTCTGAAAAATTAGACTATAATTATTTCCCCTTATTTCTGCTTTTCTTTTTCTGTGGAAAGAGAATAGTCTTGTGTCTTGAGGCTGAAATAACATTGACATATCTTTCAAAAATAATGCAAAATGCATGTCATTTTAATGCAAAGCTTAAGTCATCATTTCAGGATTGGCAGAGATGGCCTTTCACTCAGGTACAAACCACTGCCATGAAAATTCAGCATAAACTGACTGTAGCAGCTACAATCACTAAACTGTGTAATTCCTCAATTTAGCAAATTTTCCCTAAATATTCCTCCATAGTAGTACTTTTTTTAATCCAATTTGTTGGTGCTTTGAATCAACAAAGTATCAGTCTAAGCATTTTCTTAATTCAGTATTTTCTTATTTTTCAAGATGTCTTTAAAACATCCACAGAAAATGATCTTTTCATATTCCACACACTGTGAGTCACTCAGACTATAGAACTAATGTAGCCTATTGTTAACAAGACAGACAGGACCTTTCATTGCATACTGGAGCTCCCAACTAATATTAATTAATCTAACTGGAAAGCATAGAGTTAGACATGTCCCAGTTTTTCATCTTCCAGTGCTCGAGGATGTATCCAGCTGGTTGAGAAAGGAAGGAGACATTAGTCTAGTGCTTGACCCAGTGTTCACTGCAGTCAGAACACGGTTCAATTAATTCTAACTGGTTTGGGATGAAGCCCTTGACCATCTACAGTTAAGTTTGTCCTAAAAATTAAATGAATGTTGCATATTGCTGAACAATGATTTCCCCTCCTTAAAACAGCAAAATAAAGGCATGGCATAGCTTTTAAACTATTATTTTATTTTAAAACATTATGAGTTTTTTGCAATGGGCTTAATTCAAGATAAAGCTTAGCTTTACAGAGAACACTCTCCAGTTTTATTTGTGAAAGTGTTCTGCAGACTGAATAATCTGAAAATTGATCAATGACTGCCTCTTAGTGCTAGAGTTAAAATTAAGAATAGTCTGCCCAGACTTCTGATGAGGCAGACTTTACATTCAATAATTCTCTTTCTAAAAAAAAAAGCATATAGCATTCAGATTCTATTTTACAAAGCTGATTGCTTTATTATTATTGATTCACATTCCTGCTCCTTCTTTAAAAAAAATTAGATGACATACTTCCCTAGCAAAAGAGAAGGTTGTTGATTTTTGAGAGAGACTCGTAAGTGTCTTTGTAAACATCACCTTGAAAAGAAACAAAGATAAAAATCTCTTAATAGGTTTCATAGATCTTCTCTTCGACTCTATTATTCAGTCAGAGATTGTTGTGTAGCCTGATACTGTCTGAAATGTGAAGGGAGTATCAAGACTGTATCATAAAGATCCTTCTAGTTTGTTCTGTAATGCAGCTATAATTTTTATATACTCTAGATGTTCTTCTTTACTCCCGTACTCTTCTGGCTAGGAAAAAGTTTCAAAAAATATCATTTCCTAATCAGTTTCTGCTTCTCTTTTGGTGAAAGTCATATTAATATAAAGCATAAGTACAAATAATCATGCTTACAGGGTATACAGGCATGAACATGACAGAAGATACAGCAAGTAATTTTGTCATGCAACTTCATTAGACACAGAACTTCTAAGAATCACCCTATTTACCAAATCATGTAATTGGAAAGCTACATTCCTTGAAGGAGAGAAAGTATAATAATGCAACGCTATATCCTATATGTTACTAATAAAACACTATGCTAACATTCCAAACATTGGAAATTTGTATCCCATTTATATTGTCTGTAACTAATTAGTATTAGACTAATTAGTAACTAAGAGGCTAATCTGAAAAGCATTTCCTGCTAGCCTCATTCTGATCCAATTAAAATCAATGGTAAAAAATCACCCAACATTTTAGGAAAAAAAAACCCCAAAACATTAACTACTATTGAGATCCATGCTCTGCTCATCTTTGTGGGTTTCCTCTGAACATAACAGCAATGTCCGTGGAACACAATTTGTTGCCTCCAGTTCAGAAAAGCAGGTGAGCGTAGTCTTGTGCTAAGATGACTGTGCTGGCTGGCATCTGTCTCGCCGTTTGTTCCGTGCCTCTGACATGTCCCTTTGAAACGGGGGTGAGGTGGCAGACACTGGAGTGAGGCAGAAACTGTTCTTTCTTTGGAGAAACTACTAAGCTTGCTTGAGACGGGAGTTGTTTTGACTATCAGGTATGACTAGCCAGGAAGGGACATAACCTGGAGGTTATGAAGAGATTCAGAAGCAGTACTGAGAAAAATGGAGTAGACAAATGATACCAGAGATATGACCAAAAGTTTGGGTAACAAAGCAACTTAAGTCATTCGGTTAACGGGAACTAAGCCTGTAAATAGGGAACCACTGGGAAGGACAAAACAAGTGGGGAGAGATGTGGGTTTTTTTTTCTCTTTCTTTCTTTTTCTTTTTTTTTTTTTTTTTCCTTAGTTGTTTTCAGTTTTCCATATTATGAAAGTTTAATACTGTATTTTTTGTTCTAATAAAATTTGGCTTTTGTAGTTTAAATATCTTTTGGTCTGTAGACTCCTACAGAAAATTTATAGGCTGAGTCACCTCAAAGCTCTGGTCAATTAGAGGTCTTGTCACGGTGAAAGAGCAAACATTTTCCAAGAAGGAAGGCGTGATATAAAAAATGGCTATAAATTCTTCAAAGTGAGAAAGATTAGTTGCTTAGGCTTACATTAGGCTTAATACTTGGCACCCTCATTTATTATTATGACTAATGCCTTGGGCAATAGTACATGAAAATATAGAAATGGTCAGATTTACACTGTTGTAAAAATTTTTGTAGAGAGTAGAGAATCAGACTCCATATAAACAAGGAGGGAGAAAACACATATTTGTACGTACCCTTGTGTGCCTAACCACATTCATGCACGTAAATGCAGATGAAACTAAAATGCCATAAGTGGGCATTCTTATTCTGATCAACTCTGTACCACATCTGCATTAACAATAAGGCATGTTTGAGGTCTTAAAAAAAAATCTCCTTTAAAAGACAAGTCATAGCATTGCTATAGAGTAACTAATAAAATTGTCTCTGCACTGTGGTATGAAGAATAGTCCAGAGAAAAATCAATTTTGACAGAGTAGGTGACATACTGTCTAAACTACATGCCAGACCTACGGGGGGATTGCCAGAATTATACAGACGTTCACCTCCCCGCACGCCCCTATGCCCATCATCGTAGAGACGTGGAGTGGGCAGGTCAGTGACTCACCAGTCGCAATCAAATTCATTTGTACTTTGATACAGACCTGTAGGCACCTGCATTTTCCAGAGAGTGACTCCCTTCAGTGGTCTATTTTACATATTGAAGTAGAGACCTCAGTTTCAGTACACTACTGCTTTAAGAGCAACGTTTCCTGAAAAGTTGCCAAGAGGGCTGAAAGGTTAAGAACATATTGGGGGTTAATTTGATCCTGCAAGTTTTAAAGAACTTAGTGTTTACTAAATATATGCAATTTCAATCAAAAAAAAAATTATTCGCTTCTTAGGTAATATATAAGTACATATCCCAAAGTTATTGAAATTTGTATTTTTATACCACAAATTAATAAAAAAAACCTTTTTGAAATGTTGAAAAATATTTCAGAAACTTATATTTACCTTTAAAAATGCTCAGTGCTACCACGGAGTTATAACTCTATATTAATATTTTGGTACCTGTAAGTGATATGTTTATGTTGCCACTTCTGTCCTGTTAATGCGTATCGTTTCCGACGAATGTTAAATTTGGAGCTACCTCTTGTTTGGTCAGGAACACCACATCGAGGCTTCTTCATCCAGCTGCAAAAAACAGTACCACATAGTTAAAGCAACATGGAAGATAAATCATACCACTGTACCCAAATAACAAGAACGTCAGTATTTTTTTGAAGTTACACCATTACCAAATTTGTGTCTACACACAAGAATGACTATCAACAGGAAGAGTCATCTTGTCACAGGCTTTGCAGGCATGTTTTGTGGAGTTTCACTGCCTCACATGACACTCAGAAATAAATTCATTTTCTGTTGCTTTTCCTAGTTTGCTGTTGCTACAAACTCTGAACAAAGACTTCACAGACAGACAAGTCTTTCAGCATTCATAATTTATTCTGATTCTTTCAAAGTAATTATGACCTGTATTACTGGATTACCTGCTGAAGATGAAGTTAAAATATATATATACAAAGACCTAGTCAAAACATTAGGTCCTGAATTTTGTTTTTATATTCTGTGATTTTGCTCTGTCGTCTCATTGTAACTATATTTAAAGAAGCCTCAAGTTCTTTTAGTTAGAGGGCATAGCCAGCTGACAGATTTTTTTTTTAATTCAAGAAACTGAGAATGCTAATATTATAATATTATTAATCTCTTCATTAAATGATTTTACTGTCTTCCTGTCTTTTGATATAATGAAACATATCACCTTTAACCACAACTGTAGGCTCTTAGTGGAGTTATCTAATTCAAGAAATCTGCCTAAGAATACTTAATGTGCTGCATAGAATCAAGTTGAAAAGGTCTAAATCCTCAACCAACCAACCACCTTTCATCTTTCCTGCAAGTACTCTTCGTTCAACATACGCAAGATGAAGAAAAATTTGTTTTGTTCAAAAGAAAACAAGGAATATTTGCAGTGCAAAGGACTATATATATAAAACATAATCGAATAAAACCACTGATTTGTTAAAGAAAACAGATCCTAAAAGACAGTAAATAAAATTTTTAGAGTAGCAAAGATGAAAAATTTTCAGTTCCATACTTAAGAACTGAGATGTGCATCCTAAGCTTTATAACTACCGATATAAGGCAAGGCGTATTGCATACTGAACGAATTTTTAGAGATAGGCTAATGGAATACGGACTTGCAGCCAAGCCAGTCACACGCTCATTTTCATAAATCAGTATGGAGAGGTATGTAAGTACAGCCAGGCTTATAACACTTGGTTTATACTGTAGCTATGGATTTATAGCAGATTATTTTTAAATGACTAAATACGAGTTCAGCTGACCAGCCGTGGGCAAGTGTTGATTCAGCAAAGTAGACGTCAGTGACTTCTGGGATATGTCAATATTGCCAGGCTAAATTTGCTTTAATAATGGAGCTAAAAGGCAGATTTTAGTTACAGATTAAAGGGCAGTTCTATTCTTCTCAGTATGGTACCATATTTACCTTCAGTAAATGAGATTCAAAATTGGCTCAGACCTCAGAAAACTATCAGGTACATGTTGTCAGTAACACTTTTTCTCAGTGTATATGTTAGATCAGCATGCAATTACCATGCACTTTAATGACCGGGTATATTCACATTATGTTGTTGAAACCGCACACACACACTCTGTAGGAAAAAGACATATATGCAGCAAAAGACAAATTTTCTCACCTAAGGTAGTATCACTATATCAAAAGAAAGAAACGAGTAAAGCAAAAAACCAAACAAACAAAACAAAGAAACCTTGTATTTTGTTAGAAACTGTACAAAAATGTTAGGGTCTGGCATAATATATGTAATATAATATATCATTTCTAATTGTGTTATTTTAAGGACAATGACTTTAAATACATTCAATCAGGCCCCAAGGAAAAAAAAATAGTCAAGTTAACTGATGGGAGACCTATCTTAATAACAGAGTTTCCTCACCTGGCAGAGACCCAGGGCCGATAAGAAGTGTAAATATTCAAAGTTGTGAATTTAAAAGTCAATCTTCAAAGCCATTATTGAAATAAGCTCTCCAGTTATGCCAAGGTTCAATACTCTTACAGAAAATACAGTTAGCATTATAAAAGGTCTTATGCTTCAGAGAAAGATCTAATACAAAATGACAAGATGAGCAGGTAGCACGGATTCAAAATTCAATACTTTATCATCTTACTAATACTAAAAATTCATTTTTTTAACAAAACAAGACGTAGCCCAAAATAACTTTTTATGGAATTTAAGAAAACATAATTTATTCTTGTGTTAGTTCTAAAGTAGTATGTACCTATCAAGAACATTATGCTTCTTTATAGTTTGAGTGGGCAGAGGATGCTCTCTATTTTCATGCTGTCTAATCCATTGCTATTCTTATGGCTACAGGGTGACTGGTTCTGTAGCTCATACACAATAAATGTCATTAAATCTATCACCTAGATCTTGGCTAAGTTTGTCACATAAAGTTTTAAATAAATTATTAAACAGTCAATTTCAGAGCCCAGTCTTTTATAGCACAGAAATGAGGCAAAATGTCAACAATTTCTGCCACCCAAATTTCCCTTTTCATTTATTTTTAATTTAAAAGATAGTTTTGTAAACAGTACCTATTCTCACTCTGACTGGGGGGAATACTTCTATCAGGAGTAATTATTAATGCTTATGACATTTGTGACTACTGTGCAATTCTCTCTTCTAGCTGTGAGAGAACTGACAAAAATAAAATTCATTTCTATTTTCTCCCAGCTATACTGCTTTTAACATAATAAGATCAAAGCGTTCCATGTTTTTGATCGCTTGTTGAATTTTAATTAAAATTTTCTAAATAATTCATTTTTATAAAAGCAGGTACATACTGGTAATGACTTTGCCTCTCTTTCATCTTTTCTATTTGTTTCTGAACCTGTGGAAATCTTTTATGCAGCAGCCCCTAAAAATTAATATTTTATCAGTACTCAATAAAGAGGCTTAATTGTGACTAATATACTCTATCTGCAGACTATGTCACATTAAATTCTTCTCTAAGCTCCATTAGTTTAAATCTTGAGGAGATATATATGTCAAGAGAATTAAAAGAGTTTAGACTCACAGAAAATCTGAAAAGATTAAAATAAAAATATGCAGCAAAACTGTAACACTCCTCCAGTAGAGAGAGAAAGCTGAAACTGAAATTCTCACAACCCAAGTCTGTTTTCTAAATATACTTGGATATCTTGGATATTTGGAGGAATCTCTTTCTCTCTTCCCTTCTTAAACCTTCTGGAAGAAATGTGAAAAAGTCACATTTTGTTCTGAAGTAGAATCATTAATCAAATCATTAAAGAAATCTGCATCTTTTTTTTTTTTTCCTTTGTTCTTCAGCCCTAAACTCTCTCTGTTGCTTCGGTTTTAGGTTAGTGCTAAAAAACAAACAAACCATACGAAAACCTTTTGTTTTTGTTAGAGATGTTTGCAAGGGTTGTTTTAAGAAGAGGCATGTTCACCTAATAAAATAAAGGAGGAAAAAAAAAAAAAAAAAAAAAAAAAAAGAGAGTGCCAAAGATCTAACATGAATTAATGCCTGGAAAAACTATAGACATTTATTAAACTACTTCAAGGTAGTGCTCCCTGCTTTCGCCCATTTTCCACCTTTTATCACAAAGGTCTCCAGGGTTTTCATTGATTTCAGTGGTCTCATGGTAAAAGTTCTTGCGAGGAGAGGGAGAAGTGCTTTCTGAACTTCTTTACTGTCCCTCTGTACTCTCACCTCTAGGACTTTATTGTCACTCCTCTAATTACTAGGAAATAGTCAAAGAATGATGTAAGATAGCATATTTCAACCCTCTTGTTGAGAATGATTTCTCTGCAAGGCTTCTCATGGAACGGGAGCTGAAGAAACAAGACCACTTGGATAGCTTTTGTATGAAAACAACATTTATCACTAAAACAAACCGCTGAGTGATTTTTTTTAATAGATTAAAATTTACTGCTCACTCTTATGCTGTGACTGATAATTAACATGTAAGCAGTGAAGATCGTACAGAAAGGATATATGATTGCATTGTAATTATGAACACTGAAGTAAATTTGTAGAGAAACCCACCTGATCATTAAATGGCACATTTGCCATTTATTTTAAAAGGATAACATAAAGTGAATGATCTGATATTACTGCATAGATTTACTCAGCACCCTTATACACTACGATTCCACTTATAAACCAAGAACTTTGTAATGCACTTTCATTATAACACATATTTTTGAAATGCAGATATTTTTGGCATAATTATATAGTAATTTAAGAAAAGACAACTACACTTTTCTATTTAGTATGTTTGTTTACAAATGCAAAAGAATAGGAAGGCAAGAGTGGGTCTATTTTTGAAAGCCTCTTGTTTTAATGAGCCATTGACTGAGTTTGGCAATATAGAAATTAATCATATAAAATACAGTGGCATCCAATGCAAATGTTAGGCTGCATTTTCATTTGGTTTCCCATTGTAATGACATTTCTAACATCTCTTATATCTTCACGTCATCTAATGATGCCTCCTTCGACCACTCACTCTTCCTTATCCCTAGCAATACACATGCATCAGGCTTTTCAAGCCACCTGGGAAATAATTAAATAAATAAACAAAATAGAAAAATAAGTAAATGATGAGGAATAGGGGGAAGATGAATACCGTTCATATTTATGCATATTTATGCATACTAGTCAAAATACTCTTTAGGGGATTATCTGTTTCTCACAACAATAAAATCCCCCCAGGAGACCTGTGATAATGATGCTACAGGACATTATTTCTCTGCAATTATTCCCCGAGTAGGTTCCTATTAAGTTGCTACAATAACTTCTTTTAATTATTTGTCCTTCTGAAGATGAAGAGGTACACAACAATCTCATCTCAAAACATGCTAGAGAGGCAGGTAAATCCCCATGTAACAAGATGAGAGAAACAATATGTTTCTATGAGGTTCTTGCTGCAGTCTTCATTTTGTAATCCAAGCACTGTATTTGATTATAACATTTATTAATCAGAGAAACAAATGGTAAGTTGCTACGTATTTCTAGTCAGAAGAGTATATATACTCTTCTCAGAAATTAAAAGAGAAAATTACTTTAAATGTTTACAAAATACTGCCATAATTGAACAATTAAAAAAATCTATCCTTTATTATACAGCTGCATCTGCCAGGGATACTCAGTGGTCTAAACTGATGGTAACTTGAGGCCATATATTAATCTAATGAGTTTCTATTTTCTCATCATCAATGCAAATATGACAAATCTTTAAGGAGTCAGTTCTGCTTGCAACTTCACTGAAGTCAATACAAGTCCAAACGTGTAAGCAAATGTGGAATTCATCCAGCATGAGTTACATATACCAAAAAATGCTTGTGCTTTAATGTGGCTTTCCGTGCAGCAGAAAATCATGTATCAAAAGATTTGGAAGACTTGGTCTATATGAGAATGCAAAATGAAGGCTTCGGACTGCTGTGTAGGTGGATTCCTCTGTCTTTTACACAAAAGAAGAAATGAAAACAACCTTGCTGGCATGCTGGCCAGCATGCTCAATTTAGCCAATATAAAATACTTCCCTTTGCAGTTAAAGCTTTTTCCTTTTTTATTTATTTTTTTTCAATTTGCCACCTGATGCACTGAAGTCAGAGGCAGCCTCCCTTTTCCTTTGGTTGCCACTTTCTGTCCTCTCTGTACTGTTAACTGTGAACAGATTATTTTCCCTGTAGTGAAACAGAGTGCCTCTTCCCAAGCTTCCATTAATGTGTTTTTAAAAGGCTCCTAGTACTGGTGTAGTAGCAGCCTCCCCCGAAGGCTCAATCACCGAAGCTCTGTGAAGAGCCTAGTCTCTACTCTGCAGCCTGCAGCCTGGATCATAAACATGCTTTAGAGCATGACTCTCTCACAAGGCATTTTCTGAGTCTACTGCTATTGCACTGCGTGTTCTAAGGTCCTTTAAATTCCTAAATGGAGGGATGTGACCAACTCACCTCCCCTTAGGGCTGCCCTAAAGCCCTACTGCTTTTCAATGCAATAATGCATGTGCCAGTGGAATTAAATGATTTTTCCAACCCTGCCAGCACTCTAGGTAGTCTCTTCTCTAAACCATAAATAATTGAAAAATCATTCATATCAGCTACTTTACCAGGAAAGAATAGAAAAGATGACACATCGGAGTAGGGCTGAAAAGTCGGACACGAAAGAGGAATTCCTTCCCCAAAAACATTTTCTGTCTGCTAATATTAAAGAAGTAGTGGAAATAAATTTCAACATTATAAATATCAGAATTGTAACCACAGTGTTATTTTGTTATCATTTACCGTTCAAGCAAGGTAACTGCTTTCTAAAATCACAAGATTTATTGCATTTATTGCATTTTAACTGAAAAAAGTCCAATGAGCACTTCAAATCTTAGTACCAGATAAGCTTTTTTAATTGTGTGCTAGTAATCTTTCTTTTTTCATCCTCCTGGCATATTTCTAGTGCCACAGTATGTAGGTATTTGGACGTATCTTACTCTATTGCACAAAGTTTGACTTTATCTATGTTTGGCCTGTCAGTAAAATCAGATGCTGCCTACCTTACATGACTTCAGGCTTGCAAAGAGCATGTAAAACTCATTTTATTTTACTGCATGTTAAAATGATCACACCTGTGCTTTTATTACTGGAAACCATTAAATGAATGGGCCAGCAGAGCATGTTAAAATCTTTTGCAATGAGGATAACAGAATTTGCACTAAAGATTTTCCAGTAAGAGAAAACTCTTTCCATTGTGATACATTTTGTTAATTTACTTTCCTGCCAAGTTTGAAAAAATTTGGCCACTTCTGCATTGTTAACCTTGTGGCCCCATCTTCAGTTAACCCTAAAACACTTTCTTTAGAATCACCAGTACAAAAGCAAGCAGCACAAACGTGACTACCAGCTATGATGAAACTGAGCACAAGAAAATAAATAAATAAATAAGTAAATAAAGGTTGGGGGGAGGGGAGAGAGAGAGAGAGAAACACTTTAACTCCTCATCCAAAGCTGCAACATTATTCGGATATCCCATCACCATGCTTCACGTGCTTTTAAAGTTTTTGCAGTTGTATTTTATTCTTCCTGAAACAGAAAATTTGAGAGCAGTACAGCGCCAGTTACTTACTCAATTGTGTTCCTGTCCACTTTTCCTGTCATATTAATGCCGTAGAACTGCTGCATGGCAGCTATAGCTGATTGCATGGTTTCTGCAGAGCGCAACACCGACATTCGGGGGTCAGTTGGCGGAAGGTAGCCATACTTTTGTAACCATACCTGCAATGACAAGTGCAATGGCTATTGAATAGAAATTAGAGGTAAATAAAATGCTTCCTAATAATTAGTTCTGTGTCATACATGAAGCTTTGGTGCACCAAGCACCATTTCTCTCAGTATTTTGCAGAGGAGAAATTCTTTGAGTTTTTTTTTTTTTTAATCTCCTTTATTAAAGATTCTGCTGTTTTAAGACACAGGACTTGTGTTTTGCACCCAGGAGCTAGCTTTCTTTACTCTCTGATACCTCCTGTTTCAATTATTTATTGAATGTAGTTATTTATCTCAAGTTACAGCTTAAGCATCTATCCCTAGCTCTAGGCACTTCAAGAAATTTTACATAATACTATTCACCAGTTATAATAATAAATCCACAAAAGAGCTCATGCAATGGTCCTACATTGGTATTTTCTCTCAAATAGCACAAAAAGAGGGTGGAGAGGGTCTTCAGCTTTCCAGGAAGATTATTGAACTCACATGGTGATAAGCGAAGCAGCTGGCCAGGAGACAGGGAAGTAGGAGAGTCTGGGCCCACTTATAGGAAACTCCCTGATGACAGAATCCTCCTTTTCAAATGAAGATGGATTTAGTGCTGACTGTTTATGTTCTTAATTGTGTAGAAGTGAGAGGCAGAGGACATAGTCCCGATAACTGGAAGTTTTATGGATTAAAGCCAACATCTTAAATACACTTGGAAAATAGGCGCTCTCACAGCACTCTGAAATATGCTCTCCTTTTGAGGCAATGTTTAATAAACTAGAAATTGCAGTCATCCAGTGTTTCTAAGCATTCTCAAAATTCAGCCTATATGGGGCACACTGCAAGACTTTTGAAGGGATGAGACCATTGATACATATTTAAAACTATCCTCAATGGCTTCTCATCTGAAGCTCACTATACGGAAAGGTACATATATTAGCAGTATACAATACACTTAAATTCTATTGCTGCAGCTTCCCTCCTCCCAGTGACAAAGTACCTGTGACCCCCCAAAACTGATCTTCCTTTCTTTTTTTTTTAAGAGCAAATAAACAAACAAATAAAACAAATCAATTCAGACACCTTTCTCAAATATATCACACCTCAGTTTATGGCTTCTGGATTGTTACATTAATGAATGTTAACGACCCATTCTCCCCTTAGAGTGTATTGCGAGATTTATCCGCTTCTGGGTTATCACTTTCGGGTTATCTATCTGTATAAACATACTGTTTATACACATCCTGACACCAAAGTATGTAGTTTGCCTTCTCAACCTGAAGTTTAGTTTTCAGAGCCAACCTGTTCCAGTTCTGTAGCAGGTTTACCATGTTGGTAGTACATTCCCAGTTCACAGAAAGGAAAAACTAAGTTTGGGTTAAGCATCTCGGAATGGATCTGTTCGTAAGTATGGTAATTTTATTATCCATTGAACATGGCTGAGTATCTGGCTCAGGGCAAACCAGATATGAACCTAGAATCACAGATACGCAAAATCTTCAGGTTGTGAGTTCAGATACTTCCAATTTAAACAGATTTAAACTGTACCCCTAGAGTGCAGGTCACACCCAATGTCAGCAGTGATTGTGAGCTCCACACAACGGGGAGATGCAGTACAGACAGCATTAAGACAGCCTAACCTCTGTTGCCTTAGCACACTGTCTCCACATACAGGCATATAGAATTGCTTGGCAGGCTTATGAGGCTGCTTATCATCACTCAAAACAACACCCGCTGTAGCATAACTGGAAG
Organism: Rhea pennata; assembly: GCF_028389875.1. NCBI lineage: Eukaryota > Metazoa > Chordata > Aves > Rheiformes > Rheidae > Rhea > Rhea pennata. The sequence goes on along the minus strand of NC_084664.1, from coordinate 144,191,346 downwards.
AGATGGGGGTATGCAGTTACAATTTACCAAATTTATCAGAAGCAGAAGTTTTGGTAACTTTAATTAGAAGAGTTATAAGGATAGACAGAGATAGAGAAAAGAGCTTAGGGAGTACGGATCATGAAGAATGGTAGAGGAGTCTTTCAGGCAAACTGAATTAAGTACAGTACCACTGCAGACATAAGGGAAAAAGAAGAGAGCTGGCTCAGTAAAAGCAGAAGAAGACTATATAGCCACTTCTTAAAAAACTTCACTTAAATAGAGGTGCCTGATAGTCACTTCCTATCATTGAACTGAAGAAGGAGACAGCTTGGGTCTTTCCTCAGCCTTCAAAATAGCAAGTAGAAGACAAAGTCATCATACTGGAAAACCAGCTGACACTTTTTCTTGAAAATTCAGACAAATTGGCCTCCAAGCCATTTAACTAGTGAATGCCTGAGATGTGAGCTCAGATATTACATAAATACTACTGTGTTCTGAGAAAGGGTCATACAGCAAGACATAAGACAACAAATCTGGTTGCTGGTTTATTCCTTAGTTTTCCCAGTCTTTTACTAATAAATTTTAAAGGAAGTTGGTTCAGTGTGCCAGATATAACTCAAAAATACCCCTAAGATTCCATTGCATATAGTACAAATGTTGGTAAATATGAAGGAAAAACTTAAGTTTAGAGTGCAATCCAAGGTAGATATGTGAAGAGAACAATAAAGAGAGGGGGAAAACACACAGAATGACACAGCACAGCAGGAGAATAAATGAAAGCTTTGCATTTTTGAGACAATCATGCTAGAGAAATTATGACAAGAATTTCCCCCTCTTCTTCCTCTACTGAAATTAGATGTCTCCCTGCCTTAACACACTTCAGCAGTGTTAATGCAATCTTGGCAAGAAACTCTATTTTCAGAAGCTATCTATTACTCTGAGAAACCCATCTATCATGGAACAAGAAAATAGTGAAGTAGACTCATCTAGCATGTAATGTCTGGGATAGCAACAAAGACACTTTACACAACCTCTGAAATTGGTGATATCTCCCATGCCTTTCTACCCTTTAGGATGATAAAAATATTGCTACTTCAAGTGGAGTTTTTAGGCAGCACTTTCTCATCCTACTACAGTCTGACAGCAGCCTTTTACTACAGCCATGACAAATAAAGCTGGAAGACAACGGGTTCCACCACCTCCACCTATTCCGGTGCTTTACTATCCTACTACTGTGATGTTTGTCTTAAGAGTCAAATTTCTCTTGTAAATTAAGTCCGTAACCTCTCACCTCATCTGCTATGGGTGAGGAGAAATGGTTATTCCTTTCTCCTGTGCAGTTGCCTTCTTTCAAATACATATCTCAACTCTTATGAGTCAGTCTTTCTAATCTTTTTAAAATAAACTTAAGAAAGTCCATCTGTCTAATCCCAGAGACTTTTGATTGTTTATATTAACCTCTTGGAAACTAGAAGCTAAAATCTGTCTTTACTGAGTATGTGCTTGCACTAGGTTTGTACAGTGGTTCCTATTGTTAGCACTGGAGTTCAGCAGAAAAGTTTTCAAGGCTTTCAGAAGAATATAGACACTGAAGCATTTAATTTTGGAAAAAAAAACACAGAAACAAAATTAACCTAAAATTATTTTTTCCTCACTATTTGAATTAAGACTTATGTCACATTTATCAAGACATTTTAAAATGGTAAAACACTCCTCTGCACCTGCTTTCTCCACCAGACAAAAATCTCCACATAATTCTAGCTCTTCTTTTTTAAGAAGTCTTAGACTTAAGTCTAAAGAAAAAGATAACCCATAGGTGATGAAACCTTGTGAAATACTTAAAGTTTGCTGGGAATCTGCCACTCCTACAGGAGTCTGTGGAATTTGCAAGTGCTCAGCATATGCCATTCAGATTTTGGATGTCACTGACTAGATGCCTTTTTTTTTTTTTTTTTTTTTTTTTTCCCTGACATCATCATGAAAACATCTTTTCATCTTGATTTGCAACTGATACTAACAGTGGACTATCTGACTAAGGAGTAGATGCCATTTTGTTTGTCACATCTCTATATCCTCCAACCTAAAGGACAAAATATAGGATAATTTAATAGGTATTTAAAAAATGAGACTTCAGTGATCCAGATCTTTGCTAGTTTAGGAAAAAAAGAGTCGCCTCAAAGACGGTGTATTGACTCCAGATTATCAGTAAGACTCAAGAACTCAAGATACATAGAATTATGTATCATAATTAAAGATGAAGCAAGAATATTATGAAGACAATCAGAGTTCAGAGAGCTCAGTAACTTCTAAGATAGAAGAGAATATATCAAGGAATTATTAGTGTTACTGAATGACAGTACATAATATAAGCTACAGTATATTTATGTTCTATAAACCTGAAAGCTTAGTAAATCAAACAGTCTAATAAAGCATGGACCAAAACAATTTCACAAACACCCTCAGTAGTGCAGCTACATGTCATTATTATTCATATATTCCTGTTCCTTTTTTAGATTTTTCATGAAAACACAAATCCTATTGGTGCTCAGTAAAAATGTGACCTGATTCTCACTCAACATCAACAGGATTTAGCAGTTTAAGTGCTGATGTCATTTTGAAAAAGGAAGAGAGATTTTTATTATGCTATAGATAAATAATCTAACTCCAGAATTAGAAGCACCATAGCTAGGCTATTACCCCATGTAGGTCAATTTATGATATACTTGGCTAATCTGCAGTTTCAGACCTAAATTAGTATCTGCATTATATTTTGTCTTGGGACATACCAGCTTGTTACTGATGCTTTGATACCTCCAGAAGCAGCTCTGCACAGCTCTGGTGTTAACAGAGCACTTCTGAAACTGTTGTAATGTGCCTAGCATTTGAGGAACACATCAATGAAATTTTTTTGTATTCAACCGTGCTTTTCTCCTAATGATGTTGTAATGTTGCAAGTTGTTAACAGCTAATGGTGTGTTTTAATCAGAGGCCTAACTGCTGCAGTTAATACTGACTTTCCAGTGACAACCTGAGGAGATAAACCAGAAACAAGTATTTACACTGAGCAGTATGGTGAATTTTCTGCTGTTTTTCCTACCTATTAACCAGTTACCAACCAACCAGTTCCTACCAATTACACTAGTCGCTTATTGATGATTGTTTCCTCTTTTAAAAAGAATACACTTTCTATGTGAATTCACAGAATACAGAAGATGATAGGTATTTTGGGTAAGGTATTGATTTGGTGAAAAAATTCCTTAGCTAAATACTTCTCCAAAAATAGCACATAACAACACACATTTGAGGAGACTTTAACCTAGTCTATGAGAAATAACTCTGAAATATGAATAAGAATTATAATAGTTAACAAAACAATTTAATGGTTATGCTAGGTTTACTAGCTATAGTTATAATCTGATATAACTAATCTTTAACAGCCAAAAAAGAGCCTGCATCCTCCGAATGCATTAATCTGGAATGCCTCCTAGCTCACAAACAAATTCCATTCTTGGAAATTTTATGGCAAGGTGGAAAAGGTTTTAAATGCCCAGAATAGTCTTCAAACCAAGCAACTGTCTTGTTTGTTACTGGGAACATGTTGGAGAAAAAAATAATATATGTACCTACTTCAAAGTTAGTTTGCAGATGACCCAGCTCTTCCTAACCTAGAAACCGACCAACTTCTTTTTTGTGAATTACTGCATCAAACCCCCAAAATAATTTAGCCCTTTAGGTGTGTTGTGGTGTTGGCATAGCCTGAGACACATCAATGTCTGTAAACTTTAATGTGGATTGCAGAACTTGTAACAAGGACTAAATAACTAAAAAGTCTGTGGGATGTCTATGTTGCAGACTACAGAGTCCTGAGCTGCACTACTGGAAGTACTAGCAGAGGTGAGACCACCACGAGCCAAAGAAAAGGATAAATTAGGCCCCACTGAGTTCAGTGCTGCTAGAGCTAGCTAATTCAAAAGTAGTTAAGCCATTTCCATAGTTTTAATGCATATATGCTTATAGTCTCCCCTGCGTTCCTGCAACAAAATGGAAGGGAAATTAAATATTCTTATTACGTGACTCTCTGATAGTTCAAAACCAGAGTTGACAGCAGATGTTCTTGTATGTCTTTTCCTATGTGAGGTCAGGAGAAAAGGGTCAGAGTAGTCTGCAAATTTCCCTTGCAAGTGTACAGTGACACAGATCATTTTAAAAGTGAGAGATAATTCCATTGCAAGAACCAAGAGTGTCCCTACGACCAGGCCAAGGTCTCCCGCATTAGTAACTTGAACCAAAGTCAGACTCCAAGGAGAGAAAAGTAACAAGGCAAAACATATCCAAGATTGCTCGCGGTTTTCCTAATACTTACTATTCTATGCCTGTTTAAGAATAAAATAATGCATATATAAGTACTTCCTATCCAATGTCCTTTGTTCTTACTGCTTTTGAGGTACTTTGGTTTTTCTGTGCACAAATGTGGCAGGAAAGCAAAGTGGGTAAAAGAGTAGCCAGAAGCTCTGGGACAGAGCTGCTTGCCAGTTCCAGACAGGCGGGTCCTGCTACATGTGGCAGACCCTGGATCTGCATTTAGCATGGTGTTTGAGAGATGCTAAAATATGGGATCACATATTACCCAGGTTCAAAGGCAGGAGTCACATTGCTCATTCACTACTTCTACGGAGTGTCTGTACAGACAGTGGGTTACTGTTATAATAGAGCATGACACAAATTCATGCTCTAGAAAATTTTTGTACCATATGACCTGCTCATTCCCCATAACAGTATATAAATTTATAGCTGACTAAAGAAAATCAATCTTTTTCATTAACTGCTCAGGAAAATTTTCTCCACTCAGTAATAGCAATCTCTGCAGAAGACTGAATCCAGACCAGTAAAACACCTCCACAAATAAAACTAACAGTTCTAGTAAATGTAAACACTCCCTCATAGAGCACAGGTTAAGGGATACTATCCTTCTTATGGCTTATTGAAATTTCTGTAGCTTCCCGCATTGCTAAGGATGCTGTGGGTTGAATAAATTGGCTGGGTAAGTCAGGAGTGGTTCACAGAAAATTTTGAAACTTCTGGACTGAAGCCCCCTAAACTGTAATATCCTGAAAACTTGCAGAATCCTGTTCACACTGGCTTAAACCATGTAAAAGTCACAAAGGGACTAGAAATCAAGATAAGTCATTACTGGGATTTTTATGTCTTTTTTTCTCTAAGGTCAGTTTTAACCATTACTCTATAATTATTCCAGACTCCTTCTGAGATGGTCAAATGAAAGTATATAAATTTTTACTGCTTACAAGAATCCCAGATTGAAGTGAATATATATTTTAGGTAGTACAGAGAAAGGTCCATAGGTGCATACATGAGTCTGTCCTGAGACAATTTGGCTAAGCGTGTACCACTTGATAATTTCATTTACAGTGGCTTGATTTTCCTTCAACAGACACTCTCCTCATGGAGAAGGGGGGAGATTTATTTGGTATTACAACTCACACAGTTGTATCACTCCAAGATTCTCACACCTGTGTCACTCCAAGATCTCCAAAGTAAGAAGAATAGTAGATGCCCAGGAGGAAAAACATACCTACATTCCTATATTGTGGGCACTGCTCCTAACAGGAGGATAATAAAGAAAAGGATTCACAGAGAATCAGGAATGTGGAAACACTAAGTGTTAGTATTTACACGAAAGACAGATAATTTTCTAAAACAAGCAACAGAATCCCAGGGTGCTACACAGAACAAACTTCACCAGAGACAGATATTATCTAGGTTAATGTGAAATGAAAAAAACAGTAAGGAGACACTGAAAGTTTCTGCGAAAAGAAAGGATGATACACAGAGCAAAAGAAATACAGGGAGATGTTCTATGTACATACAAAGAGTGTTGAGTCATTTAATCTTTTAAATGAGATAAAGTAGAAAAATAATGAGTAACTCTAAATAATCACCTACAGACGCTGGGAAAAAAAGAAAAAAGAGAGGTGATAGAGAAAATAATTTATCTGGCAGGATGTTGCAAGACTAGGGGAGAAAGTCCTCATGTTTGAAGATGAAAATCAATCCCAGAAAGTGTAATTCTCCAAAGAATTTTCTTTCCATACAGTTTATTCAGTAATGTATTTTTTAATGAAATGTAAGCTAAGGAAGAACTTGGGTGCAATTTTGTTTGTCTGACAGCTATGCAGTCTGGTTTCTGGAATATATTTTGCAAGAACTATGGTCTATTTCTCTGCTGACAACCATCCTAATGTCAGGTATGGAAGTTACCTGCAAGACTCACAAACCTCCAGTCCCTATAAGGTTCATTTTATTTGTTACTGTCATCCTTTTACTTCTCCTTTTTGCCTTTTTCTCTCCCATTCTGACAGGTTCCTCTGCTTGTGTGCTCCCACCTGGAGTATCCCTAGTTTTTGGTAACTTTATGTTTCTCTACCTCTTCATATTTTTGTGGTTTGCTATTTAAAACTGTTTGTAGAGCTTTTCATTCAGTTGCCTGGATCCCAGGCTCTGGTCATGTCAAGGACATGATGATATATCAAGAATAAGCCATGAGGGTGGAGTCTGAATGATTCTGGTTCAGCCATGGGTCCATCACATGTTCCTGGAAAAATTAGCTGCCTTTCTTGGCAGCAGAGATAAGAACATGTGAGTCAATTTTCCAAACTTTCCTCTGCACAGGGTTACAAGAATTCAGACAGGGCTTGGAACATGGAAAATGCTGTATAAATGCAAATCTTATTTGATGATGTCTCAATGAAGGCAAGAGTTCAAAGTGACTTTCATCACACTGCAGAAGATTACATCAAGTTTAGGGACATACCCCATCTTGTTATTGCCTTGGTATCAGCACTTTTTTGATCCTCATAGCTTTGCATTGCCTCACCTGCAAGCCGATTATTTTGGTCTAATCCATATATTTCTGGCATGGTTTTTGATTGTGCTTACCACTGCAGCATTTTAGCGCAAAGTTGTTTCTTACATTTCACTACCTAAGAGTAAGCAGAGAACTCAACACCAACCAAAGAAACAGTTTGCTGCTTATCTCCTACAGCTTAGCACTTGCCTGGCCCTTTGTTTTTCATGTTTTAGATTCCACAAGAGTAGAGAGAGGTACATTTCCCTTCATACACACATGCTAAACAAAGCCATGCATTTTCATCATAAACTTGTAAAGATCGCTTAACTTCTCCCATCACCATCTTACAAACAACAAAAAATCTCAAAGTGGTTGGCACTAGTTAGAAATGATCACAGACTTTTTAAGTAGAGAATAATCATTGCAGTCAATCAAGTACTTCAAGAGAGAGGCACTCACATCAATAAGATTTAAGAGTAATACAGGACTGGTCTTATAGACCATATAATCATTAGCATCATCATCTATACCAGACAAATAGAAACTGTATACTACTATAAAATCAAGGTCCAAAGTTGTGGTTATTTGGCATTAAGTTATATGCAGTTATGTAGGATATATGTGATATTGACACTATATTAAGCAAAAATACATTAATCAGTACTGCCTTTCTTTATAGGTCTTAAGGGAGTATTTCAAATTATCTTAATAAAATACTGAAACTTTGTTCTAAGACATTTACATAGGAAATACATAAATACATAATGTACCAACAGATGGTATTTTGCTCCTTTAAAAAGGCTCATGGGAAGGCAGCCCATTGTAATAAAATCAAAAGGTCAAGCTGCAAAGTTCCTTTGGGGAAATGATTATTCAAGTCATATCTGACATTTGGTATTTGAATCCACTAGGTAAAATAACTACTGTTACAGTTTATGAAGCTTTAAGTTTGCATCAGTAAAGTAGGTGAACTGCAAGTTAAATATCGAAAAGAAATGTTACTAGGCCAAACTTTTTTTTTTTCTCAATACCATATATACTTAGTTTTCTTCTTTACAATGTTTTTCTCATTTTATAGATATAAGTAAAATAAAATTTTGAATCAGAGATACATTCATTAAGTCCCCATAAAAATATTTCTTGTATTGATATTTATATCTTGAATAGTCTCACATTGTGGATAAAATTAGGTTTGCACTAAAACAAATGAACATGAATGTAATAATGTATTGTATATATTTTGGGGGTTTATATTGCACGATTTTCTGAAGACAGCTTTACATGCAAGATTGCAGGTAAATTCATGCTGTATTGCACATAAACTGTGTTTGAGAGACCCTGTCGGAGGAAAAAGAAAGAATAGGCTACATTAAAGTCAACAGCAAAGTAGCCTTAATTGAATCAGATAAATATGTTATTTTTTTGAATGTTACCTTTTGTTCCATACACCTTTTCAACAATTAAGATGTCACCACTATTTGCAGTACAAGCACAGTATATCTGTTTCCTATGGTTAAAAGAATCTTTTAAATACAAAATGATAATAAAACTACTTTTAAGCTTTTTTTTGTGTTGTTGTTTTCTTTTTTTCAAAGAAGTCAGTTAATTAAGATCCAAACTTTAAACAAACTGTGTATATTCTAGGAGGGTATCATTCCATAATTTAGAAATCCTTCTCTTTTAGAATCAGATTGGTATAGGATCGGTGTTATTTTCAGTACTATAATGGTCCTTTGAAAAATATGATTCCTGTTTTTTCTGCAGAAACCTGCAGACAGAAGATGGACGTGGATTTTATAAGACACATAAAATTTACAGATAATATCAAATTGTTGCTTCCCCAAGAGCCAGGAAGAGAATTCAGAGAGCATAAAAGGATTCCCAAAATGACTTTTTTGGTCCATATGGAAGAATGAAAAAAAAAAGACAGACTTGTCAATACTGTGACGTACATCTCCTGATGTAGTCAGGAGTTAGTCCTGATGCAGTCCTCATAACTTCTGCAAAGTGGCCTTGGAGCTAATGCAGGAGGAAGGAAGTATAATCCTGGAACCTACAATTTCCTAGGAACAATGCCTCCAGGTTGAGAGGAAGGAGGGCAATATTTTAATTCAGCCACTTTCTTCCTGTTTTGCAATGAGCACATCCCATGTAGCTAAGTAGTAACTTTATCCAACCAGAAACTGTAGAGATGAATAAGAAAAGGCTATACAGAAAAGAGCTTACTCTCTGTTCCATCCTCTTTTAATTTCTGACTTATTTCCTGGTTTGAAAAGTGTCTGTCCAGCAGAGAAATTTGCATGGGATATTGACCTGCAATCGATGTTTCTCACTTTCATTTCCAACCCTTCTCCAGGAAATGCCCCTGGGAGACCATGACTCTATCACAGGGAGGGTACTGATCAATTAGAATCTAGCATTGCATTTTTACATGCCTTCTTCTAATGATTCCCTTTGATAATTTATGCAAATAACACTTGTCTTATTTTCCTCTTGTACATGTAATTCAAATGGAGCCATGCAGTGCTCTACAACTGAAGAGATAACAATACTGGATAAATATTTGTACAAGAATTTTTAATCATCTTCAGCAATTCCCACATATTTTTCATAAATTCTGCTCTGATATGCATTGTAATAGGTCAGTAGAGTAGCTTTTCTCTCTAGAGTTCAAATCTTATATTTAGTAGCAAGAAAAAAGTGAATTTAGTAAATTGTCCTAGTGATGAGTAAGGCTTCCAAAGACTAAGTGATGAGTTCTTTGCTTCAAAACCACTACAGAATCTGTCATAACTGACTCCAGCAGCAGATGTTAAAGTGAAGTAAATTGACAGGAAGTGTATAGAAAGCTGTCTTGTTTGCTATAATAAAGGTTATATCAATTCTGAAATAAAACACTCCCTATCTATGAAATAATCTCTGTGTAGATCAGTGATGGAATATGACCAGCTCAGGTTAGCTGTATTAGCCTTCTACTTCCATAAAGCTAAAAAAAGTTGTCATATTTCACTTGATAAGTAAGTCTATTTTGCTCGCAGTACTCTTAACTAACCAGCTGTCTGTAATCCTTCTACAAGTAGCAGAAAGATTGCATATATTTCAGTACATCTGCAACTCTAATTTTTATGTCATCCTCTAAACTCTATTTTTGTTAAAGGGCAGGATTACAAAAATAGAAGGGGGAAGGGGAAGTGGTGGATTGATGCAAGTGAGGGATGTGACAAGGTGATTCCTGCAGGCAAAAAGGCATGTACAGTAATTGCTTCAAAGCAAACCGCGAGACTATCTTTTATTAGGTCCCCTATGGGCTACTGTCATGTGTATTGTAATTTAAAAATGTAATAGAACAAGCTAATTGTTCTATTCAGCTTTGCTTAATAAGGACCTGATGCTGTGAATTGCTGAGTACCCTCAATAGCCCTAAGTTCCGGTGGATGCTTAGAGCATGCAGTAAAGTGTCTCCAGCAACCAAGACCTATCCATATTTTTTAATACATTAAACCAAAAAAAATTTACTATAGAATTTATTTCCTTACAGTGTAACAGCTTAGACATTGTGGGTTTCTTTCTGTATGCGTACATTATTTTTCTGGATCAAGTATGTGGGTGGATTTAAAGAAGATGAAAAGGACATGGAAAAAATTATGTGTGTTTTTCTTTTTTTTTTTTTAAGTGGCATGATCTTTGACACAATTAACAAAGCTGACATGCAAAACAAGCAATCTAGTAAATTTTTGAAACAGCAATTGCTAAATAAAAGTAATGGGTTTTGTATTCTCACAGTAATGTTATTAGCATGCTACTCCTGTGAACATTATGTTTATATATTCTAAGCATTATCTCATTTGATATTAATTTGCTTTTAGTTTAATCTAAGTTATTTAGACTTCATCTACCAAAAACTACAGGAAAAATTAGAGCTGGGATAACCCCATTCAGCAGCTAAGCCCAAATTTCCAGCAGTATGCATGTATTTTTGCATAGGTCTAAGCTGCAAATGAGAACAGCTTTTGTATGCATGAACACTAAGGATTTTTACAACTGTTCATCTGTATGTTTATACATAAGCTTAAGAAAGAATTATACATTTTTGTAGTTTTGGTCTTTAGAACAAGAAAAAACACCTTAGTAGATTGAGTTAGCAATTATTAATAGGCAAACAGAATATTTGTTTTCTCAGCTCCTAGCAGTATAAAGGAGCACAGTAAGTTTGGTTATACTGTAAGGGGAGAAAAAGAAAGGAAAAAAAAGGGAAAAGAAAGAAAAAGTTTTTAAGCAATCAAATATAAAAGGGGAAAGGGTTAGGAGTCAGATAAAGTCCTGTACCTTGCAAACATTAAGTTCACCTCCAGATCAAGGTGCCTCAGAACTGCAGCTGAGGCACCAACACCCAAAATGCCTCCAGTCTGTGACACCTCTACAATAAACAAACAACAGATTAAGACTGGCATATGGTGTAAACTGGGTAGGACATGTTGTTGAAGCCTACGCTATCCTAAGACAGAATGGACATGCAAACCACTTCCAACTGAGATCTTCAGATAGGTGGTGGACGTGGTGTAATACTCTCTTTCCCTCATTTTGCTGAAATTTTCTGCATGACAGCTGAAGTAGAGCATGTTTTAGACCCTTGGCAATATTATTTTTTATGTGTCACAGTGAGGCAAGAGTTAGCAATAGGTTTTTGCATTCAGTTTGAGGCTATCTGTATGAAAACACACACCTACATTATAAATTTCATATTACCAAGTGCCACCTCCTTTTTCACATTAAAATTTTGTAATATATTTTCATCATATCTATTCCAAGATTCGTATTTTTAAACTACAAACATTTAAAACATATTTTTTCTGTAAGTAAATGCTTACACAGAAGTGGAATATTTCTTATTTATGCAATCTGATATTTAATTTGAGAAAAGTGATGCTTAAAAACTCTTTTTTAGCAATGAGCATTTCATGTTACTAAAAAGCAGAAATAGCTGGAGTTTCCTTCTAACTTTGGAATGCTCTATGAGGTCAGTTTTTTAAGTAATAATAGCATTATAACTCAACAATCTAACTTAGGTTGTTTTTAAAGGCCCCTTAAATGCATCATTAGGGCTCAAGTCTTCCTTACTTTAATAGTGAATTTAATAATGCAGCTGTTCCCTGAACACAGACTGATGGAAAGCTGTCTTCCTGAATCTGTAGGAAGTTCTTGGCTGCTCTTCATGGCCTTTTAAGGAGAACAGAGATATGAACTCTAATGAAAGCTGTGAAAAATCATATTGATTTCACGCTGCTATTGCTGAGAACGTTACCTGCAGCAGTCAAAGACTAGAATTATTCACCAGGGATGTAAATGGAGGCTTAGAGAGTGCCAGTGACCTTTCTTTTCTCTCTTCAAAGCAGAAAATCTGGAGAAGCAGTGAAGCTGCTTACATCCTTGATGCAAAAGAAAGTTCTGCTAGCTCACAACTACTGAAGGACAGAGCTTCAAAGTTATCAAGCACCTATTAGTCAGCAGTAGATTTGAAAGAGAGGAATTCTCTGGTGAGCAATAAGACATCCCCTATAACTACTAGGACAGCTATAACCACCTTTCCCGCAGTTGAGGAACCTTTAGTCACTGAAGCATCTCATTTGTCCTCTCCGTGAAGTTCTGCACTATGACTTTCAGGAACCTGGTAGAAAACTGGAATTTTCTCCTCATTCATTTTTACTGATATAAAGTGTGATATGATGACATAGTCATATTGCCAAAAGGTAGGTATGGCTAATGAAATGAGAGAGTTTTTAGTGAGCAGTATTTTTAGAGGTATCAAATTTAACTGATCTCTACTTCCCTATCCTCTCCCTCCCTCCAGAGCAGAAATGCAGCCTTGTTTCAGCAATGAATTTGTTTTGCAGATGACCTAAAAGCAAAGTAAGGATGAAGAATCTGGTAACATCAAAAACTTTTAGCAGATTGTATGTATCCATGCCAGGAACATCATCTCGACTACATAAACTGAGGCATGATAAGTCACTGTAAAAATTGTGCTTTTATTTTTGTAAGTAATTATTAAAAAAGGCAGACTAGATAAGAATGATATGGAAAATGTCACAGTGAATTGCCTTAATGTTACTACACTTTCTCTCTTACTAAAAACTCACTATTGGACAATTACAGATACCTAGGTTAATTCATTTTCATCACATCAGTTTTTGTCAGACATAATTTTCATTTCAAGACTTGCAGTCCATTTCAGCTGACCTCCAATATTTTTGAAAAGGTAAACAGGGGAACCCTGTTTAGCTTTTCTTATTCTTAAGGCTGGTCCTACTTAATCTCCTCCAACATGAAACAACACTGATATGGTCTCTTCCTAAAAGGCTTTCCATTTTCAAATTATTTCCCACCCTCTTTTGTAATTCTGTCTTTTCTTGATGAATCAAGTCCTGAGATGAAGTTGCCAGAACCTAACAAAGCCTATGTAAGAAAATAATACGGATTAGTACTGCATTTAATTATATTATAATAGTATTGCAATGATGATATTATTTCACAATTTTAAAAATTGTATCTTTTAAACATCCTAGCATTTTCCTTTTTGCAGCACACTAAACAGATTTCACTGAGCTGTCCAAAATGATGCCCAAGTCTCTTCTCTCAGTGACTACAGTTAATTTAGAAATTTGCAAATTGTTAGAAATTCAAAATATCTTCTCTAGGGGTGAACAATACGCAGATCAAGGGCTTATGGGTAAAGATTAAGGGTTAGAGTAACACAGGTGACACTGTTGTGGGTGTTTGCTACAGGCCACCTGATCAGGAAGAGAAAGTCGATGAGGCCTTCTATGGACAGCTGGAAGTAGCCTTACAATCAGAGGCCTGTTTCTTATGGGGAACTTTAACCTCCTTGACATCTGCTGGAAGAACTCAGCAAGACACAAGCAATCCAGAACATTCCTGGAGAACACTAATGATAACTTTCTGACACAGGTGATGGAGGAGTCAATGAGAAGATGTGTACTGCTGGAATCTGCACTAACAAACAAGGAAGAGATGGTTGGAGATATGAAGGTTGGGGGCAGCCTTGGCTGCAGTTACCATGAGATGGTGGAGTTCAGGATCCTGACAGGAGGGAGTACAGCAAAAAGTATGATCACAACACTGGACTTCAGGAGAGAAAACTTTGGCCTCTTCAGAGACCTACTTGGAAGAATCTCATGGGATAGGGCCCTAGAAGGAAAAGGGGTCCAAGAGAACTGGTTAATATTCAAGGATCACTTCCTCCAAGTTCAAGAATGGTGCATCCTAATGAGCAGTTGAGAAAAGGGGGCAGAAGACCTGCATGGATGAACAAGAAGCTCCTAGCAAAACTCAAACAGAAGAAGGAAGTGCACAGAAGGTGGAAGTGCAGGCCACTTTGGAGGAATATAGAGACATTGCCCGAGTATACAGGGATGCGACTAGGAAGGCCAAGGCCCATTTGGAATTTAATCTACCAAGAGGTGTCAAGGAGAGTGAGAATGGCTTATTTAAATATATCAGCAACAAAAGGGAGACTAGGGAGAATGGGGGCCTATTGCTGAATGGGGTGGGGGCTCTAGTGACACAAACTGCACATCCACAAGTCAATGGGCCCTGATGGGATGCACTCACGACTGCTGAAGGAGTTGGCAAACGTCATTACTAGGCCACTCTCCATCATCTTTCAAAGGTCATGGAGAACTGGAGAGGTGCCTGAGAACTGGAAGAAAGACAGTGTCACTCCAGTCTTCAAAAGGGGCAAGAACAACAACCCAGGCCAGTCAGCCTCACCTCCATCCCTGGAAAGGGGATGGAGCAGCTCATCCTGGATCCTATCTCTAAGCATATAAAGGATAAGAAGATGATTAGGAGTAGTCAGCATGGATTAACCAAGGGGAAATCATGCTTAACCAATCTGATAGCTTTCTAAGATGGAATGACTGGCTGGGTAGATGAGGGGAGAGCAGTGGATGTTGTGTACCTTGACTTCAGTAAGGCCTTTGACACTTTTTCCCATAATATCCTGACAGGCAAGTTCAGGAAGTGTGGGCTAGACGAATGGACAGTGAGAAGTCCCTTCCAACCTCAAACATTCTGTGATTCTGTGATATGTATTACCTTATCAACATTGAATTTAACCTGCTATCTTTAATAAAATGACAACCATCCATTACAATCAACCCCTTCCGAGAATGGTACTATGGCACTCAGCGAATATCTCTCTAAAAACAAAACCAAAGTATCATCATAGTATAACTCACTTCTTAGATAAAAGGAAACCCTGTAGGAAAAAATCCTGCAAAGAAAAGTAGCTACTGGAAAAACTTTCCAAGTTTGTAGGAAATATTCTTTTCCCTGGCAATTTGAAAATTGAGATGGATTTTTTTTCCAAATGGATATGCTCTATTTCAAAGTAGAATTAATTCAGAGAAGTCCTATGACCATTATAAAAGCAGGATGATGTTCAACAGTCTTCTGTGGGAACAGTCCTCACGTTATTTTCTTCATAGAGGGGACAATCTTACCTATATAATCACCATAGCAGTAGCTATTGGGTTTGCAATTTTGCATATGTTTTAGAAAGCAAATGCCTGTTATCTTAGCCCCATAGAACACAAGTGGTTGCGACAGCTAAGCAGCAATGCTTATAGTAAGATTAAGCTGTATGGTTAAGAGATACAAGTAACAGTTTGGAAAGTCTGGTATTTGATGACTGTAGGGAATAGTGCAGAAGCAGAAAAGCAGCAGGTACCAACAAATAATAGGATATATACCTGCAGAAGGACTAGCATAGACCAGTAAGCTGTTAGAAGAAATTGGAAAATATTCATTTGGTATTAATGATCACTCAACTGATTTGTAGAAAAAATAAAAATCTGGGAGAAATGGCTCATAAGTCTGCTACTGAAGTGTGTGACGATGAATGTATAAATGCTTAATTTGTACATATAAGGTCTACACAGATGCAGGTGGAAAACATACATCTATCCCTTCAAACTTAACCAAATCCAGTTTTTTGTCATATGATTAAAAAAATTTGCTCACAAGCTTGAAATAAGACATTTATTTTATTTATTTCTGTAGGGCACATAGGGTAGCTGAAATGTCAGGTTCTGTATATGTCACTCTTCATAATAGAACACTTGCACGGACTCTTGTCAAATCCTTACAACTAATCAGTTTGTGGAGAATATATAGAAATTGCTCTCTGTTCCCAATTTTGTAAAGGTCTTGAAACATTTCAGATATCGTCAAGTAGTTCACAGTGCAGTATTGTAATAGAAATGGTTGGTAAGACCTTTTTTTCTCCCCCTGACACCAATTTTTATGTTTTCCTTTCCTTCTTAACCTTAAACTACTGAGAACTTGTAACTACCAGGGAAGCACCTGAAACCTCTCTGAACAGCTGTTTTGATCCTCATGCCACATATTGAAAATTTCATTTAAAACTCAGTGTCCTCAAACACAGCATGAAGATGGTACTTTCAGGCAATATTCTGCCATTCTTAGAAGCTTCCAAAGTATTCTGTTCCAGAAAGGCAGAGAGCCTAACTTTGAAATACTCAGACTTAAAACTGAATTTCTGTACAAGACAGGAAAAGTTTTATTTTATGGAGAAGTTAATTCACTAGAGCACAGACATGTACACATAAAACTTTAACATAGAATTTAGATTGTCTTAAAAATTAGATTCCCTGAATATTTCACGCTTTTAAAGCATCTTTTATAGCAGATCAGACTTTGCAAATCAGTTTCATGGAATATTTTACATTTTTCTTCTATCTGATATTTTCATGCTTGAAAGACCTGTAACTTGAAAATTATGAAACTCATTCTTTTAGAAGTAGAATAAACCAACAGAATGTGTGGAATAATATATTCCCTTAGTGCAATACTTCGAATTACTTTTGGAGACACACCACACACATTTTCCTTAGGTAGCATAGGCATTTCCCAAAATTCCTAGGATCCAAATGCAGATTTTTGGTATTCTAAAAGATATTTAGATCACAAAGGTACACATGAAAATGTGATGCGACCTGCATTTAAAACAGAAATAACGGAACCTTTCAAGCTAGCAGAATTTCCAAATAAGAAAACATTGGAAGAATGAAAATAATTTACATTGAGTTCTATGAAGGGTTTTTTGATCTTCTTAGACCATAAGGTTCAAACCATTAGGTTTGATTATCCAAAGATCCTTCTCAAAACTTTCCATAATGAGGTTTTAAAATATAGATTGAATTGCATTATTACAGTAAGTTATAAAAGAGTTACTAGAACACAAATAATTTCTATCATGGATGTACTGTGTGCACACACTACACTGTATAGTCACTTGTGGACTTCTTAAAATTTCCATTTTATGATCTACCAAGAGTCAATATACACATATCAAAAAAAAATCCTCTTCTTTCATTATTAGAATTATGCAAGTACAGTACATTTTTGGTTAATATTATATTTCTCTTGCCCTAAAGAGAATGAGCAATACTGGTGTAGAAATAAATGAATAAGACGATACTTAACATACATAGAAGAGCCATTTACAGAAGCCAGAAGGATGTACAAAATATTAATAACAGATAATGCCCTCTATAAATGATGGAATTTTGCTGGACGGTGTAACTATCATAACCTGCTACCCTTATGGCAAGCTCTGATGGGAATTTCTACAGAACTACATAGAAATAGAATTCTCTTCTGCTTGCTTATTTTGTTTTGTATATGTTCATTCATCTTAATGACAGTGTCATGGTCATCTTTTGCATTACTGTCTAGTCTAGAAGATACAGCATTGATCATACAAGATTTGGGTTCTAGGTTCCCTCCTGAAGAGGTTTAAATTTACATTCTCAATTCCCAAGGAAATTATACCAATACAGAGTCTCCAAGGAGACTTCTCAACAAATATTCTACTAGTGACCAAGCCATTCTCCTAAGAATATGGTGTGACAGGTTTTATACTCTGCTATTTGTGTATTTTAACAGAAAGGGCAATAAGCAGCCTTTAGGACCAGGACTTCTCCTGTTTCCTATTCTAACCACTGGAATGCAAAGCCATGCTCTTCCTTGCACTCTTCTATGTGGAGTTTTTTCCCTCACTTTTGGTGTGATTTCCACTAGACAGTAATATTTCTTCAGAGGGTAGAGAGTCTCAGCCTTGCCTCTCATACAAGGAAATGTGGCAGAGGTAGGAATGAGAACAGCCAAGAAGCAAAGTTCTATTTACAAGACCATTATGGAAAAGTTGATGATCCCTCAGCCCCATCTACTTGGCAATACTTTTCAAAGAGCACAGTGAACTCACTACTCAAAGAGTTAATTAACTTGATAGAACCTGAAGAGAGCAGATTTCATGGACAAATTCTCTCTTTCATATTTCTGAGTGGAATCTCAAGTTATTGCATATTGTACGCTGATAAACTCTATCCACTGTAATGAAAATGTTGATTCCTAATGTATTCTTGGATTCTTTTTTCCAGTCTGAGCACTACTGACACTCAGCTTAGTCACTTTACATCTTCCTCTTTGCCTGGGTTCCTGTTCTTCACAAATGGTTGCACAGGACAGTAAACCGTGCAGTGAATGTGAGTATGAACTGTTTAAAAAGCATAGACTCAAACAAATTAGGAGAAAAGAGTACAACCAAGGGAGGCATTCACCCTTTTGCTCCAACCTACAAACTTTTTAACCTTCTTCTGTGCCCTTACATGTAAAATTTTAAATGCATCTAGATTTTTGCAAAGTTGAAGATTGTAGGCATTACACAAAGAATAACATGGATGATAACACATAGTAACAAACCCAAATGTCCTCAAGTGACAGATTTAAGTCCAGAGAAGCATCTCAGGTGTAGACTGGAAAATCTAATAGTGGACTTGAACATGTACTCAGAATTTCGGTTTCAAGGAACAGATCATAATCTGAAAGTGCTTCTGCTTAAAATCAAAAGCCTGGAAAATTAAATCAAGGTCAGAAATATAACTTACTAGCTCAGGTGGAACTGCACACTGGTTAAGTATTATAAGTAAGTATTTCTTCTTTAAATATTTGTAAGTAGATGTGCTTGGTTATGTCATGAAGGGATTTTTTTTCCAACCAAAACCATATTCTTGTACTGTATATTATCTATTACTAATCTGTAGAAAGATAAAATATACAAAAGATATATAAAATATGTATCTTCACACATGGTTGCCTATGACAGTATACCTTACAGAGACTGTAAATATGAACTGTTTAATTTTGGGCTCCCCAGTACGAGAGAGACATGGAGCTACCGAAGAGAGCCCAGCACAGGGCTACAAAGATGATCAGAGGGCTGGAGCGCCTGCCCTATGAGGAACGGCTGCGAGAGCTGGGCCTCTTCAGCCTGGGGAAGAGAAGACTGAGGGGGGATCTGATCAATGTGTACAAGTACCTGAAGGGAGGGGGTCAAGGGGACGGGGACAAACTCTTTTCAGTTGTCCCATGTGACAGGACAAGAGGCAATGGGCAGAAATTGAAGCACAGGAAGTTTTCTCTGAATGTGAGGGGGAATTTCTTCCCTGTGAGAGTGACGGAGCCCTGGCACAGGTTGCCCAGAGAGGTTGTGGAGTCTCTTTCTCTGGAGATCTTCAAGGCCCGCCTGGATGCAACCCTGTCTACCATGCTCTAGGTGATCCTGCTGAGCAGGGAGGTTGGACTAGATGATTTCCAGAGGCCCCTTCCAACCTTACTGATTCTATGATTCTATGAAAAAGAACATGACAATGAAAACAATGTAACAGTCTAAATAGAGTATGCTATTAAAACCACAACGGTTTTCCTTTTTTTTTTTTTTTTTTTTTTTTTTTTTTTTTTTGTGTGTGTGTGTGTGCTAATAAAGCAACAAACACCACCAAGAAGCATGTATTTTCCAACTGGAATTACAGATGCACTCTACATATACTAGTCTAATTAAACTAAAATACTTTATTTGCATTCACTCTGTAGACAAATAGAAATGAATTATTAACTTCACAGTGTGTTTACATTTTCCTTTTACCACTGTTACATTAATGGCCTTACACTTTCAAAATACTTTTAATGACTTCACTTGACTGCTTATTATCTTTTGCAGGTAGTTTTCCTCCTATTCTGTTGCTTTAAAATGCCTTTCATTTGATAAAACATATTTGCATTTCATTTTACTCTGACATTAAGTATTATTATTGCATATACTTGGGAGTTATTTACTACATATGAACAACACAAATTGACAGCTAGGTAGACTCTTTAAATTTAGTTAGGGAGTCTCTGCAAGTACAGTTCTTACCAGACATTTTCTTGCCATGTTATCAGTGACAAAGTCCATAGATCTACGTTACACCCAAAATACTATCATTTCATTGTAACGGATCCCAGCAAGAATGATGTGGTTTTCATTTTCAGTGTTTTCCATCTTCACAACAAAATCTGTAAATACTTTAAAAAGAGGTTTTTGTTTTGCAGTACTCAAAGTTTCAAAGTAATGCTTTTAATATTGCTTGTAACACCCAATCTCTTGTTGATAACTACACTTCAATTAATAAAATGAACTGCATAAAATAAAAACATTGTTTTTCACAAAGTCGTAAGTTTATGTGGTTTTTTTTCAACACTCCATTGTGGAAATACAGAATTAAATGCAGACCCAGATGTCCTCCTTTGTGTGCTACAAATTCCCACAGACTTGCACATAAGGAAAGGCTTAGCGTAAAGCACATGAAAGTCGTAAGTTTATTATCTAAACTGGATATTATTAAAATTGGGATTAGAGTGGCCTCACAAGACATTTATTCCTGTGAAACACTTAAGCGAGACAGTGAGCTAGAATCCTTGTCAATTGTTTACTGTCATTTTCATCAAAACTTGATAGATCCTCTTCTTAAATATTTAAGAGCATTTAAATTAACTATGACCAGTGTTTTGGAAAGACAGTTGTGATTTTAACCAATTTTGCTGGCAAACTTCCTGATATGCAATAGTATGACACATTATTTTGAGAGCTGTATTTCCATATAATAGCAATATAATGCTCTAGTTTTTGTAACAATCAGTCTATATTTTACTGACCCCAGATTTAAACCCAGTCTCAGTGACAAGGGATCTGACGAAGAACATCTAAGTAATGCCATTTGTGATGAGAATCTGATGTGTTCAGCTTTAGTAAGGTCAGTGCAGAAGGACAGTCTTGCTTGCAGCATCTATCACAGTGGAATTCAGCAGCTTGGATGAAGAAAATGCTTTCCTTCAGCCTGATCAATCACAGAATACCAGAGCAACTTCCTGAAATGCTGTGAACAAGCACAAACTTGTTTGTGAATATTGATTTTTCCTTGATGTTGTCACCTTCGAATCTGAATAAATGCCCAGTTTGGGAGAGCACTTCAAATCACTTGATACAGCAAAAAGAATGAATTAGAAAAGTTGTTAGAAAAAATACTTCAGGACATAGTGTTCTCTTTAAATCGCAGCTTTTTATGAAGCTGCAAAGTATTTCTAAAAACATCTACTTTTAACAGAATGGTAGGTATAAACTTGAATTCTTGTTACCTAGTTACAATTTTATTCAGCTCAACAACCTCCAAGCCATGAATCTACCACTTAACTGTTTTATTTCCTCATGAGTTATTCAATCCTTACTAGCTAAACAATGGCCTTCATCAACTATTCATACTTCTAGTTTAGTGGAACTCTTTCACCTTCTGCATGTTGCTTCAAAATATGGCAGAAGGATTTTTTTCAGCTTTTTTCAGAGTTCAATTTTTTCCCTGGACATGTCAGAAAAAATATCTACAGTAATCAGGCAACTTTTAAGTGTGGAAAGAAGGCTGGTGCTACTTTTTGGTAGTGCCAGTGTTGTAGCTATATGGATAATTACGAAAAATACAAGAAAGAACTATACACGAATATATGGATGGTTACAATAGGCCCTGTTCAGAATTAAGGCAAATAATGTGGAAAAGAGAGTAGAAGTAACACTATAGAAAGCTACAGAAGAATAGCCAGAAGCCTGTCGCCATCCAAATCCATATGAAAACACTGTTTGATTTCTATGGCAAAAGGCCTGGACTAACTCTAATTTGCTTCCCAACCAGCTGAAACTAGCTCTAACTGATCAGTCAGAAGCCTGTAAAACAGTATAAATGTGGCCCCACCTCTTTGGTTACTTTTCACTGTTGAGATAATATACAATGATAATTTATGTATGATGATAATTATTTCTTTGGCAGGACAGGACACTCATTAACATTGAATTCAAGAATGTATTTATTTCTTTAAATAGTTCATGCTCTCATTTTACTATAAACATAACTTTTTATGTAAACAGATTATATCTTCCAAAAGTACCACTTGCTCTTATTCTTTCATCCACATACAGTTGTTTCTCTTTTTCATTATATCGGCACTAAAAGAACAAATCATTAATAGCCATGTTTCACATCCTCACTAGGTAACTCCTGGTAAGTACTTTTGGGTTGCAGTTTACAGGTAGAAGTTCAAATATGGAGTAAAATTTGAGTGTGATAAAGATGCTCAGACCTATGAAAGTTACTGCCGTAGAAACACACCTGCAGAGGTTAGATTAGTCAAATGTATTCATGGGGAGCTTTTTAGGGGTTATCCCATCTCTCAGCTGTACCATAGTGCTGCCATAGTGTTACCATAGCACTACCATAGTACTACCATAGTGCCATACAATACGCAGAATCTGCAGAAGTCGCCTCAAATTTCACTATTTATTCTAAATTCATTTTAAAGAATACTTCAGAACAAGTCCTCCACACAAAACCTGTGATGCCATCTTGCATGCATGCTCATTTATTATCTCAAATTCCCAGTGGAATGGTAGGGAGAAAAAAATACCTAAGGCTGATCCACACATAGTAAAGTTCTAAGTATGTTTTACTTCATCAGTTGGGCCATAGGCTTCTTTAACCAAAATCAAGCACATGAAAACAAGACAATTACTGTTAATGTATGTAGAAATGCCTCAGAGGTCTCTGGCCAGTTTCTCTCAGTTGTGACATTTTCTAATATGTCATTTCTTCTACATGAGTTTCCCTGTATAGTGAGCAGCAACTCATGCAAAGTCCATACTGGGTCACACACACACTTCAGAAGTCTCCTGCCCCACCTCCTCCTCTCATATGGCGATGGCAGCAGCAGACACTTTGTCCCAAACTCTGCACAGGTGCACAAAGAGGCATGCACTGGCTACCCAACTGCTGCTGTTCTCCTCTGTGGATAAGGCACCAGGCTATCTCTTACTACTGTTTTACTATTATTGCATGCTGCTTTAAAACAGATAGTGTATGAGTTATGAAAAAATGTATACCACAGTTTGGTAATCCTTGTTTTGAAGTCAGCAAACTGTTGTGCTATATCCAGGACCAATTTTAGCTTGACAGCAGTCCATTGCTGAAGGTGATGCAGCTTCATAGTACTTATGGAAAAGTCTATATAGGACTATGCTCCTATAGGTTGTATTGCAGTGCTGCCTCCACATCTAACGTGCAATGATCATTACTGCAAGCAGCTCCCACTCCTATGCAAGTTCAATGCTTTCCAGATATTCAGGCTGAATAGTCACTCTTGCACACTTTTAAAGCATGGAATGTATTCAACCTTCCAATGCTGACAGCTTGCACCAAGCTCCCCCTACTCCCAGCTAGTAAACACACATCAGGCAGAAAGGCCAGACAAAAGAAAAACTGCTGCTGACCTAAAAGTCCTTCGGGACTGCAGGGAACCAGTGCAAGTCAAAGCACCACTTACAGCATTTTCAATTGCACTCTGAGACTGATCTGTAAGAAACTAACGTGGTTTAAAGTCATTTTGCACCATCCACTACTTAAGATGTGCCAAGTACTACTTGGTCACAGCTGTGGCTCCAAACCAAAATAACTCTCATTTGAAAAAAACAAACACATACTTCACTTTCAAAAGGTAAGAGCTTCCAGATGGTACAATTGTCAAGGCAGATCAGTTTCTGATCCAATTCCAGCTACCTTGACAGTACCATCTTTAGTTCAGATGCAGACAAAAAAAAAAAAAAAAAAAAAAAAAAAAAAAAAAAATCAAGAAATGCAACAGAACAAATGAGATTTGAATTTCAATTGCAAGACTGTCTTTTAATCTTGTAATAACAGATACTTTAAAATAAATAAACATTCTACTATTGCATTTAAAATATGCAATTTTATTGCATTTAAAATATGTTATGTGGCTATACATTGCAGGCACAATTTAAGAAGCCCATGTCTGAAAACTGCACAATGATGCCAGGTAGACAACTAATAAATACTTTATTATTGTTTCACAAAAAAAGCAAAGCACCTCAAAACTGATACATCTAAGATATGAGAACACATAAATAAGAGAATCTGCACATCCAAATCTGGTAATATTTTAAGTTAACCTCAATTTAGAATGGCACACAATTCTAACTGATTCAAGTGACATGTAATTTCACACCAAATTTGACTCAAACTTTCCTCCGCTGTTTCATCCTGGTTACACTGCAATTTCACCCTTTCAAGAATCTTTCTCAGAACCACCTGGCATCCTAGCTCATTCAGATACTGCCACTGAATCTCATAAATCTATGGGTAAACTTGTTGCAGGTGACTCCTATAGCGAAAACATTATGTTTGAAAGATTTAAGCAAAGAGAGCCATCAGATTCCAGGAGACTCTTAACATCCAGAGATTTCAGAAATGCTGAATGCCTGGGAAAGAGACTTTGGAAACTGGATCACAGGAGAAAAAGTAAGCAGGAAAGAAAAAAAAAAAGAGAGCGAGAAGATAAGAATTGTAAGGTATTATTTCTTTAAATTATTTACTTCAAGCTAAACTTATTATAAGTTCACTTATATCATTTATCATTAAACTTTCATAAACTAAGGTATTTCTAATCCCCAAACTTAAACTAGTTCTAAATAGATTCAATATATGCCCATAGGAAACATTCTCCAATATACCTGTGATGTATGCTAACCATTTTGTTGCTTTTTTCCTTACCCCACACTATGAGGCACACACAAGCCATACAACAGACGTGCTTGAGGTGCTTGTCTTATCACCATTTTTTATTAAAAACCCAGACTTTTGTAATTGATTCCCATATTGTCAAACAGTTTTCTCCATTTGAGGAAAAAAAAATGGGGGGAGGAGCAGTAAGCAAAGAAAAGCCATTATAATTTCAGAAAACATACGTAACTGGTGGATAGGCCACTGGTTGTCAATGACAGCTCTGCAAAGTATAAGATGTTTCCACTCTATCACCAGAATCAAAATTGAGCTACCTATTATTTTTTTCCTAAAGCAGCATGAATATCAGCACTACATTTTATAATCAGATCTGTCCAAAATCAGAAAGAGACATTTGTGTCCTGTTCCAGGTTACTAGGTAAAAGATATCTACCCAAACATGCCCAAAGAACATACAGCACACCACAAATCTCAACACCTCCATCACCTTCCAACCACATAAAAGGCTTTAGACTTTCACTACAAAAACCCAAGAGCCTCACAAATAGTAATACTGCAGCTATAATATCTTTTCTTTAGGGATATTACGATGACTAATTTGGAAACTGTGTAAGGGTCAATATAAGAGGAAGGACAGTATCAAAGGTACGAGGGCATACTGTGATTAGAGTTTCTTCTGTTTGGTTTCTCAGGTCTGCACCTGGTGGTGCCATTTATAGCTGTTTGCCATCATAAGCATACTGACCCGGAATAAAAATAAGAACCATTACAGAATGACATGCGTAAGCTTCCTCAAATAAAAAAGTGCAAGCAGTCATCAGCAGAACTAAATTCATCTGATCAACCTGAAGTATGCTCAAAAGCAGCTGTGTGCTGATTATACTGTAAAAGGAGAAACTGCAGCTGGAAAAAATCTTCAGCAGCTTTGTATCTTTGCCCTTTGATTACACAGAAGTAGGAATATCATGAGATGATAAGAACTGCATCTAACTTCATAACACCTTTGTAAATTAAGAACTTTGAAATATGTTCTGAGTTTATAATAATCAGACATTCCTTCTGAACCAGGTATTTAAACATGCACTCTTTTTAAAAAACATACATCTTACATTCTTTTATGTGATTGCATAGTTTACTTCCATTTATTTGCCCACTGTCTCTGAAAACCTGATTGGTACAACCCCTGAGGCTTTCCCTGCTGTTATCCACCTGCCACTTCTCCTTCCTTAGACTTTCATTCATAGCTCTGCCTCTACCTAGTTCAACTTTTACACATGATCCTGGATTATCTCCACGTACACCTCATTTGGGCTCCCTACAAACTCTAAGAAAATTTACCTCTTCTCCTCTTTCATTACTCTCCTTGGAAATTCAAAGCACTAAGTACATGCAGTACTTGCTTGCTTACTTCACCTGTACTTTACCTTCGTCTCTTTCCCTGCCTTTTCCATGCCAACAGTCTCCACACGAGATTATAGTCTTTCTGGCAACAGCCCACATGGGTCTACACAGCGTATTACAGGAGATAAGATGCAACTGCTTTACGTGCAGCTAAGCCTGAATTTAAAAAGCCCTCCTGAGATTCAAAATATACCAAATCAAACTCAGCATTATGATAATATTGTTATACATCTTTTGAACTCGACCTGACTCATATTGCACCTTCTCAGAGTGCACATTAGAGACCCTAAGTCCACCTACTGAATATGTTGGAGACATTTCCTTACACTCCTTATTCTTCCTCCTCGCAGCCTCCTCATACATTCATACAAATCTTTGAAAACCATTACTGAGAGGAGGGGAAAAAAAAGTCCATAGTCAGGAGTATTCTGTCTTATATCCCTATTTTCTCTCTAACATTTTTTCCTACACTTTATATTTTTCCCCTTCCCCCAATCTTCTGCTGAAGATGCAAAAACACCCAAGCCAGCTCTGGTTAGGCCCATGTGGGTATGGCAGGGTACACTAGCCCAGGCACTACCTCACTCAGGTACAGCTGTACTGCTTTAATGCTGCTTCTTTGTTGGAATTCCTTTCTAGAAGGTATGGAACTCTATACCTTGATTTTTCCCACTATCTCATTGTTATGATCCAGAGCCCAAATCTGGATTATCATGTCCAGTTCTGGGCTCCCAGGACAAGAAAGACATGAACGTACTGGAGCAAGACCAGCAAAGAGCTACTAAGATGATTAAGAGACTGGAGTATTTCTCATATGAGGAAAGGCTGAGAGAGCAGAGACTGTTCAGACTGGAGAAGACAGGGCTGAGAGGGGATCTTATCAATGTGTACAAATGCCTCACAGGAGGAAGTAAGAGCGTGAAGCCACTCTTCTCAGTAGTGCCAAGTGACAATGAGCACAAAATCTGTATTTCTACTTTTTTGGTTTTTGGGTTCACAATTCTCCTTCCTGAGTTCCTGGCACTCTGTGCCTCTATCTCTCAGAAGGCTCATTACTGACACCTAAATGCAGAGCCAGCTCCAGACATGAAGCAGCACAAGGACTTCCCTGTGGCAGCTGGGCTGAGGAGTTAGGCACAATCAGCAAGGCCAGATCAGAGTTGACTGTGTTGACTGAACTCAGCAAAATTTACTTAAGCATGAGCTAATTCTCCTACTGACAACAGAAGGCTGATTTTTATTTCACTCTGTCCTCCCAATTCCTGCTCACCTCTGACACTTTCATCTAAAATATCATCTTTTGTTTTTTGGGGCTAGGTAAAAGGTCATGAAAAACCTGACTAAACCTGAAGCACTTCTGTGAAATAGGCACCATCTGCCTATTAACTAGGAATATCTAAGTGAAGAAGGTCTTAAAATCTTGTTTTTTAAGAGAAGCTATAACCCCAGGTGCATGGGGTTATTCCGCCCTAGGTGCTGAACTTCATGGGGTTCCTCTCTGTCCAACTCTCCAGCCTGTCCAGGTCTCTCTGAATGGCAGCACAGCCCTCAGGTGTATCAGCCACTCCTCCCAGCTTGGAATCAGCAGCAAACCTGATGAGGATGCACTCTGTCATTAATGAATGAGTTGAACAAGACTAGACCCAGCACTGACCCCTGGGTGACCCCACTAGCTACAGGCCTCCAACTGACTCCAACAGACTCTTTACCCCGATCACAATCCTCTGAGCTCTGCCTTTCAGCCAGTTCTCAATCCACCTCACTGTCCACTCATCTAACCCACACTTCCTGAGCTTCTCTAGGAGGATGTTCTGGGAGACACTGTCAAAAGCCTTGCTGAAGTCAAGGTACACAACGTCCACTGCTCTGCCCTCATCTACCCAGCCAGTCATTCCATCACAGAAGGCCATCAGGTTGGCTAAACATGATTTCTCCTTGGCGAATCCATGCTGACTGCTCCTGATCACAACTTTTTTCTTCCACGTGCTTGGAGATGACATCCAGAATGAGCTGTTCCATCATCCTTTCCAAGGATGGAGGTGAGGCTGACTGGCCTGTAGTTTCCTAGGTTCTTCTTCTTGCCCCTTTTGAAGACTGCAGTGACACTGTCTTTCTTCCAGTTCTCAGGTACCTCTTCTGTTCTCCATGACCTTTGAAAGATGATGGAGAGCGGCTTAGCAATTACATCTGCCAGCTCCCCCAGCACTCACGGGTGCATCCCATCAGAGCCCATGGATTTGGAGGTGACAGGTTTGCCTAAATGATCTCTAATCCGATCCTCCTTGACCAAAGGAAAGTCTTCCTTTCTCCAGACATTTTCTTTTGTCTCCAGGGCTTGGGATTCCCTAGGGCTGCCCTCAGCAGTAAAGACTGAAGCAAAGAAGGCATTCAGTAACTCTGCCTTCTCTGCATTCTTCATCATCAGGGCCCCCACAACATTCAGCAGCAGGCCCACATTTTCCCTATCATCCCGTTATTAACTCCAGTGGCTCTGGTCGAATTATTCTTGGTTTATGCTAATGTAAGGGGAAAAAAAAAAAAAAGGGTTTTCCATTGTGTTTCAAGATTTGTATCATAGTACTGGACAACATGGCAAACCACAACCAGGCTTCATACTTTTCTTTTTTTAAAATATTACACGTAATTGCTGTTATAAGATTATCTCATAATGAGAGTCAAACCTGGTTATATATTAACTGGGTTTTTTTGTTTGTTTTTGTTTTGCCAAACATACCTAAAGGAAACATAAAGGAAAACTTCAAAGAGCCCTGTTTGCCCTACTGAGATGAGCTGGATTCAAAGCCAAGAAAAAGGCTAAATAATAAATTAATGAACTATATACCCTCTATACTACAGTTTGCAGTATAATAAAGCTTTCTCTAGTAAGACTTTATGGTATCACAAATCCAAACAAATAAATTAAAACATCATCCTGCTTTATGAAAGAATACTAATTATTACTGCCATCACATTTTTTCTGCCTTATGTTTTATAAGCTGGTACTGCCAAAAACTATATGGTGTTTTAAAATAGGTAATTATACTGAATAACAAGACCAAAGTCCCATAAAGTCTTGAAGTCACAGATAAAAGCCAACACAATAGATATGGCTCTGTAGCAAGGAGACTGGAGGTAGTGTTGCATGACTTTTAATCCTAGAAGGCAGCTAGTATGTCAGAATCCAGCTATGGTAGATGCAGATACAGGTCAAAATGATTGAAGTATTGCTATCTGGAAGGGGAAATAGGGAAGGCCTGCCAGATAAGGAGCTCCCATTTTAGTTCGATGGCCTAAGAATGCCATGCCAGTCACGTTCCATGCTTCATGACTTTATGAAAATGGAATCAATTCCCATGAGCAGAGAGATTTCAGTGGTAACTACAAGCTACCATGTGTGCTTACAGTGGTTAGCACAAGCAAGCAAGCTCACATGGATTTTTCACTACCCAAGCACTTCTTCTGGTGCCTCTCTCCTAAAAGCCAGTTTCTGATTTTTTTCTGATCATGTTCTTCTGAGGGAAAGGAAAAGGAAAATAATTTACTCTTGCTATGGACTCAAGAAAAAGTTAAATGCTAGAACGTCACTTCCCAAGTAAATGGTGATCTGCAAGTAAGATCCCTGAAAATACACATGAAGCTAATACACAATGGTGTATCATGGCATCTGTGCAGATTTTGCTCTAAAGTAAACTGAATGTAAAACTGACTTGGAAATTCCAACCTTTTCCCTACTGGACAGCAGCCATGTGAAAAAAAGGGTGAAATACCTGATCTCAAAAAGAAGTGAAATGAACAGTTAAGTAATAAAGTTAAATGAATAATGAAAACTGTTCTTGTCATTCTTTGGACTAGAAACAGAAACATTCCAACGGATGAGGAAATAAAGTTGCTGTTGTTTAAAAATACAGAACTATATGCAATAGTTATTTTCATTATTCACAAAATAGTAAATAATTAAATGCTTTCAAGGAACTATACACCTTTATTGAACTTCAACTGAAAACCATTACATGGTGGTCTATTATTCATTTTCCTGAACAAATAAAGTAAAATGTATTAAGAAGAAAATGTGATTGTTTTGCAAGAGCTAAAAACAAACAAAAAAAACCTTTCATATAATCACTTCAACTGCTAAAATCAGAAAATTCTTCTTAAAGAACAGCAGTATCATCCATCAGCTATGCAGGAGTAAAATAAGAAAACATTACATTACTGTAGCTCCTGAAGCAATGTCTTTCCTTACTCCAACTAAGTATCCTTTTTCATTTCTTTTTCTTTTTTCCCTTTATTGAAGCAACAAAGATTGGGATGGCTAAAGAAATTCATTTCATCATCAGTAAAAATAAAACATGTCTATCTATGCTTTCATATAAACCTCTCAGTTTTTAAATAAAAGGCAAAAATTTCCTAGAAAATATTTTTTTTCAAAAGAAACCTTCCCAATTATTAAAGGAGGCCATGTTTTCTTACAGAATCACATAGCTTTAAACAATATGCTTATGCATCTCATTCTTACACAGGTACAATCAGGAACAACTCTGTCAAAGCTTATACATTTATTCCAATACAGAAGTCATGCAAGCAACTGGTATATCAGGCATAATTTGTTCTAAGATAGCAGTAAAATATCTGTTAGGCCTATCTGAGTTACATCTTCCATGAGGCAGTTTCCATGCAGCTTCACCTAAATAAAACCACTGTGATAGAGGAGCTACAGTCCAGTAAGGGAGATGATAGAAAACAAATGTTAAAATACTGGAATTGCCCGGGGGGGGGGGGGGGAAGAGAATGTGATTTCAGCTAGTTCTAATGCAATGTTTTCAGATACATTGGCTGCCAGTGGCATCAAATAGTCTCAAAATAAACAGAATAGAAGCCTGGAGAGGTAATATTCTCAGTCCACAACACAGAGAGACTGTTGTGTTCCAGATGTACATCTGGAACATCTGCAAGACAGAAAAGTGTTTGAGAAAAACTGTAGAGAGAGTATCTGTGGAGTAATAAATAGCAGCAGTCTAGCAAATGACTCATCTCAAGCTGATTCAGAGGTTCTCAATGTGCAAACCTCTTTGGCATAATTCCTTAATTAGGAAGACATCATATTCATGGTAACCTGTCCACAGCTCCCCAACTACAAAGAACAAACTGAAGATTAACACTAGCATTAAACTAAACAGAAATTTAAAAAGAATATACATTAGGGCAGAATCAGAATCTCTATATAGCACTTTGCAAAGAACCATACAAACTGAAGGCTGGCTAAGAGGACAGGCATAATGAAGTCACCTCCCTATCTTTGAAACAGAGTAAAGTTCATCTAGACTACTCTTGACAAAAGTTTTTTCTTAAAAATCACCACTGAAAGAGAATCCACATTATTTCTTGGTAGTCAGCATTCCTGCATTTCATTCACAAACTGAAGGATTTTCCAAGTACCAAACATACAGGACTGGGCTTTGGTTCACTGGTTGGTTCTGGTTTTTGGAAAGCCAAGCAAATTATTAACAGTTTATCCACATAGATATCTTTTGTAGACAAAAAAAAAAAAAAAAGTCTTTTACCCACTGAAAGTCTGTTATCAGGAGTATTATCACTTAGATTAATTCAATACAACATGTCTTCTCCTCTCAAAAAAGGATTTTCCATACCTCCTGTAACTTTTTAACTATCCTCTGATTATGCGATAATTTTATCTATGAATGCCTTTATGAAACTGTGTCAGAAACCTTACTGAAGTCAAAATTAATTCCATCTGTTTCTGTATCTAATTAGACCAAAATTCGACCAAAGAAAGTAATTAGAATATTCTGATACAATTGTTTTTGATAAAACCATGCTTTGATCAAACCAGTTGTTTTTATTACTTTATTAATCATCTCTGTACTTACACATTGACTGACTGGATAATACTTGTTCCAGTAACTTTCCAGATGTTGAAGTTACACTGACTCTAAATTTATCCTAATCTTCTGAGGAGATCTTTTCTACGGGGCCCCCAAATTTGTTAAAATATGCCTTTTTTGAAGTCAGTTGTCTGTATTCTGCTACTATTACTGTTTTCTCCTAAAACCACAAACATCAGTTTACATCACTTTCAAACAAATTGACTTCCACCTGGAGATTCTTACACAGTTGCAGAACTCTCTTAGTCATAATCAAATTTAAGTAACACTTTTCTTAATAACTTTCTTTACTTTTTAGAACAGAAAAAGTTGTTCGTATGTTAGACTTTCTCTATTCTGACATACCATTTTTGGAATTGAGTAACCAAAATTCTCCACTTCAACCACATCATATTCTTCAGGTGTTTCTAATAATTGCACAAAACCCTCTATTCTTCTGGCCACAATACTGCCTACAGTAGATTCCAAGAATCACAATGTTCCTTGTCTTTTCTCTTTTTAACTTAACCCAGTCTGGTGAAAGTCTGCCTTTGAGAAGTCTGCCTTTCAATTCCTTGCTTGAATGTCAGAGAGATATAAATATATTTTTCAGATCAAGCGTAATCTACCTTCTTCCTTGGGTTGCCTTTTCTAAACAAACGTATTCTTTTATCCCAGTATTCCAGTTCAGATTTATTTCATGTCATAGCTGTGATCCATACTGAGTTCTATAATAGTTCTAGCTGTGTTTTCAGCTTCAAGATCTTCCAGTTTATCCTCCAGGCATGTGTATGGAGAAATCTCAGCGTTCGGAGGCTTTACCCTACTAATCTTTGCTATAGTCTTCCTGCCTCAGTTTTCAGTTCTGTGAATAGCTTAGCCTAGCAGTGACATTTTCACTCACAAATAGGTTCCTGTCATTAGTGTCCTTAAAGCTTAGTGAGTTTTATATTAAAAAGAAAAAACAACAACAAAAAAATCCAGCAACTTAGGCTCAGCAAGCTGACAATGATGTCATGTGTTCCCTTCCTAAAACTTAGATTTTTATTAGTTGTGTGTGTACATGCACACACGCATGTACACACACACACATATAATGAAGTAAACTCACAAAGGAGGAGAAAATTAGATATTTACAAAACATATAAACATTATGATAAATGTTATTAACCAAATTAATCCATTCAATAATAATATTAAAAACCTACACAATTTATGCAACAATTTATGATGGATATACTTGGATTTAAACTTTTTCTTACTGCTTTCGGCAGAAGTAACAGTGCCTTTTTGTTTTCTTAAGTAATAAATATGAGGTGAACACCTGTCAATCTTGTCCCCTGACCTCATTATGATTGCAATTTTCATTAAATTCTCTTCAGAACTAGAAGGAAACTCTGAATTACAAAGGTTATCATGAAAAAAGTGTGACTTACTCTACTAAAATAAATTATATAGTTTATAGCAAAATAGGCTCTGAAAGTAAGTATTCAGAATGCTGCACAATGCCTGGAGCAACTAGTTCTTGTTATATTCAGTGAATTCACAGCACAGAGATAATTGTACAATAAGCCTGTATCAGCAATAGAAAGTTCCTCTCGTGACACTGCAACATTAAACTGTAATTCAGATGCCAACTGTGTGACACCTTCATTATACAACAGAAATTATGAAAATATAGGTCTTATTTTTATATTAGCAGACTAGTGAAGGAAGGTTACTTCCTCAGTCAGTAGGCTTTGGAGAGAACCTGTATGCTTACATAAATCCATCCATCATCATAGTAAGGATATCCAGAGTGCCACTATACCAATGTGATTCCTATCGTCAGAAGCTTGTTTTGAAAGGAAGTAATTTGAAACATACGCTTCACACTCCCTTTGAAGATATAAACACATTTAGTGAAACACTGAACCTGTGAAAACTTTCTAAATAAAAATATACAGTAATCGTAGCTACCATTTTATAAGCATATGCGCTGATGTAGACATTCATCTATATGTAAATATCTAAACGATGTATTATGAGAAATAATGACATCATTTGTATTAGGGAAAGAAATATAATGAAATTTATGAATTCTCTATATACTTTCCATTATATATGTATTAGAAAAGAACAATGAAAATTTAAAAAGATCCATCAAATTCTAAAACCATTGCTCATATTAAACCCATTTATTTAACTCCAGTAAATGCCAATTTAAAGACTGGACATCTCAGTCAGAAATTCACTACTCTACTGTCCTAAAATCAAATTAATTGAAAAGAAAAGAAATTCTAACAACACAAAATATGTTCAAAATATTTTCCTCATGTTTCAGATAACACTAATGCAAAACAGATAAACTGAAACACTGACTTTGTACCAGTCAACTAGTACAGGAGCATTATTTGCATTGTACTAATTACTGAATTTACATTTACTGATTCTGTTGTTGCATTGGCATGATATTTTCTCCGTATGCAACTGCTTGTGTACCCAACTCTGACCAGTAAAAAAACAGGATTTTTTTTTTCCTTCTGCAGTATAGCTTTATGAAACAAGCTGTATTTCTAAGAGTGGGTTTCTTTTACTCTGGAACTAGAAAATGCTTGGCAATTTAAAAGTCTCACTAAAGCATAAATATTTATGAAAATTACAATCATTGTGGCTTACACATGCATAAAAATATTTAAGATTTCCCCAGTGTGTGGTAAGTTCAGTTCTTGGTACACTCACAGGCTGACATTATTGAAAGTTCTCCCAGATTTTCCATGTTTTACAGCTGGACACAAATACGGTGAGAAGACTCTCTCTAATGTCTTTTGAAAGATTCCTCTAAAATGACCTTATCTTCAACTCCTTTGAGTTTATTCTTGTATTCTCTTCAATAAAATGTAGGAGATGGCTTCTGGGGTTTTTAAGGTTACATACACCTAATCATTAAAACTTTTGTAGATAAAAAATTTTTCCCAACATACAAGCATTATATATACATACATACATATATATATATATATAAAAAACTATCACAGAGATAGTAAAAAGGCATTTAATGTATTGTATGATTTCCAAAGATGCCTAAATCTGGTTCTGTTTTGGAGTTCTGTAAACCGAGTTCCCCATGCTATGCTGAATTTGGAGTGATAGAAAACACCTTCTTCACTGTTTAGCTCATTTTAATAATTTTAACGCTGAGTTAGATAATAGTACTTTAATATCAGTAGTGTGTTCCAATGGACAGAATAAATAGAAATTAAAGGAAAGGGAGAGAAGCTGCAAACGTTCAAATACTGGGAGATGACATCTCTTCATCAGAAGACAACTCAAATAACAATAACACAATGTCCTTCAGAATTGTACACACACGCTGATCAAAGCTAAGAGGCCAAAGGCAAACTCTATAGCTTTCTAAAGCTAGGAGAACATTAAATTCAACATAAGGCCCACTAGCTTCAACAAGATCCTGAGTTCCTCAGGACATTATAACAGCATCACTCCATTGTCCCAATTTACTACAAATGTCAAAGATGAAATCAAATTCTTGTGGAAAAATAATGAAAAGAAGGTTTGAAAAGGATAATATAGTCTAGGAAAAACTGACAGCAAAAGTACATGTAACATAAATTTCAAGAAAAATCCATTTTAGATTAAAAAAAAGGAATGAAAGGGGTCAGACAGGTTGAAGGCTTTACATCTTAGGCTTTGCTACAGAGAAATTTATTAATCATTGATTTTAAAATAATACGATATCTCTGATCTGTTTTTGCAGCAACCTACACTGTTTGAAACACTAAAGTAAGATGTTACAGTTTTCACTAGAAAGGAACAAAGTCTTTTTCCTTATTAGCAGAAAATGTTACTGAAATTCAGTAACATATTCCTAAAGTTCACCCTATGAATTGAAGAAAGTCTTGTTCACGGAGTTACACTAGCATGCTAAAGAAACTTTAAAAGGCAATCACTAAAACAATTGTTGAACCTGTCCCGGTTTACAAGAACTTTGTCAAAAACTGCAAGAGAAAGGAATTTTTACTGTGATGGGTGGCAGACTCTCAAACAAGTTATATTATTTAAATTTCTCCTAACTTATTGGAATCAGACCCTTGCTACCAGATTTTCTATACAGCAACAGAATTATTAGTAAACTAAATGACATTGTATTATGTGTAAAATGTTACTATAATCACATAGTCTGCTAACTAGTAGTGGGTTCCAAGAAGTCATATCTAGATAAGGATTGAGGTAAGAAGGCTTGAACTGTACTGAAAACTCCTGATCAAAAAAGTATTCTAAAAATGTTTGCTAAAATTAAGAGTGCTATAAAACAGAGCAGATGAAATATTAGTTACAGGAATTTAACAAAAAGCTTGTTTTGCAAATGAATACTGATCATGTCACAATTCTTTTACCTAGAGCAGGGGACTCCAAACATTCTAGATCAATTACTCCCAACAATATTTCTCTCTTCTCACAAATAAGTTTTTATTACTTAAACATTTTAAGTAACAAAAATTTCTGCATTGCACTGTTTTATTACAGTCCTGAACAAACAGCAGATCACTCACTGTGAGCTTATGAATCAATAGTAGCATGAAGACCAGAGTTTGGGATTTACAGAACTAAAAAAAAAAATAGGAGAATCAATCAGTACTTTAACATCACAGATTTTTCTTCTGGAGTCAGTTCCAGGATAGATACAAGGATCTGTAGGCTGCAGAATAGAAACTGCACAGAAAGGAAAGCACATAATGTTCCCAGCAACTTGTAATCTATTCTCTGCAACTTTTTTTTTTTTTTTTTTTTTTTTTTTTTGTATTAGGAGACTACACACTCAAACATAAAGTAAGTGATCACAAAATCTAAGGACATCTTCCCCATTAATTCCCTTCTGAAATATGCATGTGAAATTGGCAGTGTTATATTTTATTTTATCATGTGCTAACATACATACACACAAAAGAGCAAGATCATATTTAACAGGTCCTAGAATTATATAAAGATTGTATTTTCAGATTATATGAACAGTTATGTTTGTGTTTAACTTTCTATCTCAACAGAAGTTCATGCAGACTAAGCTAGGAACCTGTAAGACTTTTCAAGAACAAGAGCCAAGAAATTTACACACACATAGTTGTGGAAGTTGGTTCACTGAATTTTGTTTTTATTTCCTTAGACAGACTAGGCTTGAGACATGAATTTAATGAAGGCGACATAAGCGGCTACTAATTCCAGCTTTCAGTTGTTTCTTTGCTAGAATTCTTAAGGTTTATATTTGTTTAATTCTCAGATAAACTTCTACCTTTGTGTATCTGTCAAGGCCAAGAAGTTATATTTAGTAATTTTAAACAACATGCTTTCATACTGTCAAATAAATGAGCAGAAAGATGTGTTTAGACTGTTAAGAAGAAAACATCTGCCCCTACTCTTGAACTCATCATGTTGCAACAGAAAATGTTACACAAGAATGAAAAGTTAATAAAATTTTTAAAAATCCCCGGTTTTATCTGGTTTTGGT
The DNA here is from genome assembly GCF_028389875.1 of Rhea pennata. Taxonomy (NCBI): domain Eukaryota; kingdom Metazoa; phylum Chordata; class Aves; order Rheiformes; family Rheidae; genus Rhea; species Rhea pennata. The sequence goes on along the minus strand of NC_084664.1, from coordinate 144,153,720 downwards.
GAAGCTACCCTAAAATAAGAAGTAATTATGTATAAGGCTAAACCCTAAACCTCAGATGCAAATAAACAAGAGTCATCATTAAGCAATATATCAATATCTCCTAGCAAACATCTAGCAGCTAATTATACTAATTTCACACATTAATGGTTTTACACTGCACCTAGAAACGCCTGCAGTCCCTTTATGACGGGAAAAAAAAAGTTGCTGGAAGGGTGAATTTGAAGAACAGTGTATTGCTCTTGTTCATATCTCTTGCAACAGTGAAGTTGTTCTTAAATTCTCATTTAATAACTGCGCTAGTAAAACTTTCCTTCTTTAGTTGTAGATTCAGTTATATAAATCCTTATTTATACTGTTTTTTAAGCCAAAGAGATGAGTTCAGATCAACTGAAGAGACACAATCAATCCTCATTTTCTAAAAGGAAAAAGCCCATTGTGGGCTCCTGCAACAAAGTCAGTTTAATTATAGTTCAGAATCAGGTTGAAAAGAGCCTTTGTAGAACCTAGTCTACACAATTACCCCTACACAGACTTTTTTCCTGACATATTAAGATATTAATTTGTAGCATTTGTTTTTGTAATATTGCACTATATCACTTTCATACTGAAAAGTATACTATTGTTCAAATCCTATTAATCTGCAAGGGTTTCACTCTGCTTTCACTGATGTTATAGGGCACTTTGCCTTTGACTTCAAGGCCACTGTGATATTGTAGCTTTTTAAAGCATACTGTACCCTTCCAATCTACATTTCAGTCATAACATACAGACCTGCTAACCATCTTCTTTTTATCTGCGGTGAATTTTCCAAGGTACAAGCAGCTAATTCAGAATAAATGCTAGATTCAGTCAATTCATGTCAATTCTTCTCAGTCCTTCAAGCCATTGCTAGCTCACTCTTGCTCATGTTCTTGGCAACTGAGAGGTAACACAGGGAGATTTTACCAATGGATCAGCAGAAATGAATGAAGGGTAGTCACTCAGGCAATCTTTCTTACACCTCTGCTGCTGAAGAGCTGTTGAAATACAACTTTATAATTCTGATGGAACTACTGAACTGGGAAGTCTGATTTCCTGTTCCACATATAGATATCCAGAGTGTTCCTATTAGAAAGGATCATTTCCAAACCATCACATGATTCTTTTGAAGAGGCTTGAGACCGAGAATCTACTATAAAATCATCCATTTTAATTTTCCTGAGATAAACAACACTCTTTCTAGAAAGCTGTCATTTCTTTAAGTTATCCATATATTCCTCATTTTTCAACCAGTATTTTGAAAAGCAAATTTGGGAACTGTGGTATATCCTTCAATGACAATCCATCAACGTAGGAACAAAAGGAAAGCAGATGCCAGAAGATCTGAAGTACTACCTATATGCATGTGTCTTTCTTAAATATTACAGTGGGTTTATCTCATTTTATTTCCACCTATCAATAATGCTAAACATTTTGGAGTTATTCATTACAGACTAGTCATAGTTCTGATCTTTGCAGTCAAATAAGAATTTTAACATAATATTTTGACTGTGAATTAAGCATCACACTGTTTTTATAGAAAATAATAAAATTATCATGCCCTTTTTCCACCTCTGTTTAGCGTGCTTGAAGGTAATTATTAAAACAGATTCATAAGAGATTGCACAACAGAGATCTCTAAAAAAGTTAATTTTACTTACAGTCATTTTACATTTGTAATACAACTCTGATTTTTTTAATGACAGGTTAAAGGCAAAGTCAAGAGAAGAACTCAGATCTTCTGATTCCAGTGCTCCATCTATTTTGCTGTGCTATCTCAGCATTAAATATTTCCTCTACTACCTTCAAAACAACTACTGAAATACAGTCTCTAGATAAGTAACTATTTTAAAAGTCTACCCTAAGCAAGACAGGTTTATATCTTTTTAATTGAAAAATATGCTAGCAAGTGTTTTTCTTGCAGCTCTCATGAATTAGGTGTACTGCAGCAATACCCTGTTTTAGTTAAAATATGGGTGAATCTCCTTTGCCTGTGGTTAGCATAAAACATTGATATGTATGACCAAAAAACCTCAAAATCTTAAAATAAATCTAACAAAATCTATTCTCACCTTATTTTAACGTACTCCGTTATATTCAGATGATTGCCTTAAGTCCTTGCAAAATTAGATATTGCCATGTCCTGTTGCGGAAGGAAAAATAACTTACAGTATCCTTCACAACAGTGATGTGCGCGAAGGAGACTGAGTCTGAAAAAAATATTAGTTTCCACATGTACTATTAAAAGTAATGACATCTACTCTGCAGGCCCACTATTCCCATACCCATTTGTATTTCTACAATCAGTTTCTTAGTTTTAATACTATTTTTTCTCTCCTTTTCTATGGTGTGAAATACCTATATGAAAGTGAGAAACGATTTATTAGTAGCCTTTTTAAGGAGATCTAATGCACAAAGATGTCTCTGGAGCAACTCTACTCCAATGTAGCCTATTTATCTTTTTCCAAACTTGAAAAAAACTCATTTGCCTGAACAATGATGTTAGAGATACTGCTTCTGTCCAGGGCATATGCGAGACACAAGAAACAGGTTGAGAATATAGACAGCACCTTCCCTCTGAAAGAGACAGACAGCTCCAATTTGCTTCAAATATTACTGATGCATGGCAGAATGAGAAGTGCTAGCTCACTCATGTAGCATAGACACATTCCTCATGGATAAGTAGGTAGGAACACTTGGCAGTAGCGGGAATCTAATTGCAGGCACTGAGAAAGGATCCGCCTATGTGACAAGGGAAATGCAAAAGTAGGGCATAAACATAAACAAGAAAATGAAAAAACTGCACCATTTTTCCCCTCTATTAGTTTTTCTTCTTGGTACAATCTTTCTTTCCTTTACAGAGGCACTATTGCAACTATTGCAATGCTACCAGTGACAAAACATGAAGAATATATCTTTTCTCATTTGCTTGTTCTCTCTGAAAGGTGATGACTGGTCCTAATTTCACTTCCAAATACAGACTTAATCGAACCATATGCTGCTCTACATGCAAAATTTTGCAGCAGTAGCCAGCACTATATTTTCTGCTAAGAAGAAACAGAATCACTTCTGCATGCATCCAATGTTCCATTGTACAATTGCATCCATTGTAAAAATGCTATATCCTTTTTTAATCTCTTCCTAGTTGTTAAAGAAATGAGATAATCTACTGCTGCATAATGCATCCCTGCAAATAATATTTATCAGTATCCAAAAATTCTTTATTTAAGTTTAGCCAAAAAGTTCCCATTTCCTGCGAACTCAATGGACTGGCTCAGTACTGTCTAATCTACTATCTTTTTCACTTTAGATTTAGAGGTATTTAGTTCAGGCAGTTGTCTTCTCTTGGCTATGCAGACAGTAAGATGAAAAGCCTATAATCTAGTCTCTCTTTAACTCATTGAGATTCAACAATATTGCTTTTCTCTTACAGTATTTAAGAAGCACACACCTGAAAATAGTACATTCTTGACAAAAATGTGAAAACCAAGTCATGTATGACAGTTTGGTTTTGTTCCGCTGTTCTCAGTCTGTTGTGATCATACAACCTAACTCACAATAAAGCCCCCTCTGTTCAAGCAGTTGGTGATTACCAGGTTTAGTTTGGCTCTCTCAAGTGCAACTTCAGATGATATGGTACTCCAGACTAGCAGGATTGTCAGCTGCTACAACTCTGGAATAAGCTCTTCAAGCCTTTTAAGTGCCACAGTTAATTAAACATCTTTCTCCTAGAAAATACATAGCTATAGAAACATTGGCTTAGCAGTAATTTTGTTAAGAACAAAAAACTGGTAGTACAACTCAGGTTCTGCAAAGGAATTTCTAAAATATGCAAAAGTACTGTTGTCCTAACAAAGAAAACAAGTAAAAATGAAAAAATGTGTTAAGTTCCTACGGTAAACAATCTCCTGAATGTAATTTTATTTGTGAAACTTGTAAACAACACTAATCCAGAAACCAAGTTCAGTGTCCCCTTCCCTACCTGCTGTTTGAATGGAAGTTCTTCTTGCTCCTGCAATTTGCTAGTGGCTTTCCAGCCAGAGAGCTGTTCAGGGTAAACAGCACTGCCTAGAGAACATCCATACTGCTCCTAGAGGGAACTAATGCCAATGACACTTCATTTCACTCCCCTAGTTTCCCACAAAGGGCAATTGTTTTCCTGTAGAAAAATGAACTCCTAGAGGCTTAGTAATAATTATATTCAAAAGAGGACTGAAATGCCATGTGATGGCCACACACAAATGCAGAAAAACTCTCAAGGAATTTAAACCTTGGTGGAGGCCTAGCCATAACATGGTCATAGTCTGTAACACAATAAAATACGTCTCTACTTGAACCAAGGACAGTAGTCAATTTTAAAAGGGTGATTTCACTCTGAAGAGCATCCCTGTGAAAACAGCACCTCAGAGCTCAATGTTTATTGCTCTTCAATGGCTTTTAACAGTTTACAAACAATAAAGAAACCAAAAAAGTCTCCCCCACAGATATTTTTTTTGCCTCTCTTTCCAGTTCTCAGCATGAGATACATAAAGCTGTTGTATTTCTTTCTTCTCAGTGATCTTGATCCAGCATGTACATAAAAAAGGACAAAAATGGCAAGGATTACCTATCTGGACCTCTGTCCTCATCTGTAAATGTGAACATTAACAATAACCTTCTTTAAAAATGATGCTTTATCTGACAATATTTATGCCTTACACAAATATTAAAATGTATCCGGAATCCACTCCAAAATTCTATGAGGTCTGGGCAGTTACAAACTCCACATATGCATCTTGTTTGAAAAAGCATCTTACGCACACTTTGAAGGTTAGCAACAGCAGACAGGCTGCAGAAACAGCTGTGTTCCAAGGCTGCTGCAGAAAGTGACTGGGAATATTTGATAATGCTCTTTGTAAAAATAAATAAATTTTGGAGAGACTGGCCATTTTCAATTTCTATAAGCTCAGGTTGAATAAAGAGTACTTGTTTCTCAGTTGAGGCCCTAGCATTTTTTTTTAAGATCTGCTCATAAAACTCAATACCAGTTTGTCACCTGCTTTTGCTACAGATAGAGCATTATTAGAAATGGCAGGGATCACATGCCCACAGGACCGGTTGTATAGCATCCACTGCATCCACGCTGCTAACAGGATGGATTCTGCCAGCGTCTGCAGGAAGCAGCAGAAGGGAGACAGGCAAAGGGGCATGGAGAGGCAGCACGGTCAGGCAGCTGCCTCCCATTTAGTTGGACTGTATGCCCCAAATGAAGGCTACAGCCACCTTGCCCTCTGCGTAAATCCAGGCTATATGAAGCTACAAATGATTACACTCCAATTGTTCACCTGTTATTTTTAATTTCTGCTTTTATTAGTGGTTTAATTACTTCTTCATATTTTTAAAGTGTATTTAAGTGCAATATAAAACCTTACCTCTTCAACATAAGAACATAAGTTTCATTGAACTATTTAAGGGTAAAGTATCAGCTCTGTTAACAAAGAATTTGGTTTCAATAGCTAACCATTTTGACTGCGCAAAAAGAACTTCCACCTTTCGTAATATTTTACATAGTCAGAGGATTAATTCTTGATTACCTAATCAAATATCTGCATTTTGCAGTGCTTGACTGTGTAATTAAAGGTGCAGTACTGAGTTGCAGTGTCCAGGGTCAACAACTAAAAAAACCAATTATTTAATAATAAGCTCTGGCTGGCTTTCCTAAACTATTCTTCAGCTGTGAAGTGTTTTTAAACAGATAAAGAAGATGGCTAGGTTATGAAAAAGTTGTATTTTTCCCTGACAGACTTTTTTCAGAAGTTTTAAATAGAATATAAGTTTCAGACATCTCAGCATAACATGCCTATTAACACTCATATAGGTATAGTCAGGAGCATTGTTCAATTATAAGCATGGCATAAGATGATTTTGTCCTTCCAAGCTTTGATATTCCTTGTAAGCTAAACACTATTATCTTCAAACTTACACATAATATTATCTTCATTAACTGTATCTTAATAATGTCCACTATTGTGTATTGTAGACATAATTTATCATGTTTTATAAGGTTTTAACTCAGCCAGATATTTAAATACTAAGGATGCAAGTTATCTTATGTAAGTCAATGGCTCTTTTTACAAGGCATAAAGCTGAGAATTTACACGTGGAAATTTTGAAGATCAGCAACAGCAAATAGACTGCACAAGCAGTTGTGCTCCAAGGCTGCTACAGGCAGCCACTGGGAATACTGAAGAGTACTTGTGGAAGGACCCTGTGAAATCTGATGTGAGGGAGGAGGAGAGCGAAAAGAAAGGGGTGGAGAACAGTTTCATTTCTTTATCTCATCAAGGTTAGATGCTACTAGTCTTTCTTAAGGAAGACTCCAGTTGAATATAAGGGACATTTCATCCGACTTACAGAGCAAGGATGTAGCATTCGGTCCGGACTGCCTTTCAGTGAACTATCCAAGAACAATACCACGACATATTACATTTGCATCAGTAAAGGGAAAGACTTTGTAAATTTCTGAACTTTACAATTCATCATAATGGAAAAGCAACCCAAACGTTCTCTGAATGGCTAATTATTGCTTTTCTCCGTTCAAGCATCCTATACGGCCACAGAGGTGTTAGGCATGTGTCATTTATCCTGTTTAGAAAGTGCGGAATAGTATCAACCATGTACACTGACAATAGGATTATTTTCTTAATTGAAAAGGCAAATACCTCTCCTTTTTCATAATTCTCAAGCACTCAGATACATAAAAAGTTTCAAGCAGAAATCATACACTGTAGTGCAAAAATGTTCACATTTCTACAGGGCTATCTCACAAAGGCATAATTAACCAAACACATCTATATTTTCAAAGCATTTTGAGATCTTGGAATTAAATTAATGACTTTTAATGAACTTTATTCTTCTCTATATTCCAATGTGCCATTAGAATCCACTTCTAAAATGTTCTCTTTTTACTTGCCTACCTAAAATATAAAAAAGATCGTGCTTAAAAAGCAAGCACAACCAAAAAATTGTTGCTATCATTCATTGTGTTTTACAAAGTGCTGAGTGGAAAAGAGAAAAGCATGTTTTGTAGTTGTGTGTGTTTTGTACTATGTTCTGTAGTACATGTGAATCTATACTGCAGTTTTGAATGCTCTGAAGAGGAAAAAAATTGTATCATTCTTAAGAGCTAAGAAGCGATTTTAATCAATTTAGTATAAATACCAGCCTTTCTAAGAAAAAAAAAGAATTTCTAATACAGTGGCTATTTCATACTCTATCACTGCTTACAGCTTATACATGCTTAACATCTTTAAAGAGAAATCCACTGATGCTGCACTCTCCTACCACTAAAGATTCCTGATAGATATGTGTCAATATTTATGTAAAAAAAAAAGATGCCACATATTCTAGAAAATATCTTTAGATAAATGGCAAAACTTAAGGGTTAAGCCTAAGAAAGAACCTCATGAATCATGATTATGTGAAATAACTAACTTCATCCTATCAACATTTGAATATCATTCTATAGATGCCATGCATATCTGCTTATAGATCTCTGTGATGAATCCCATACAAAAAAGTACAAATCTCTTTTATTTGAAAAGAATGTGGAGAAGGTGTTTTAAACCAGAGGCTAAGAACAATCCTTATTCTTTGTACAGCCAAAGATGTATGTCAGCCACATAGTAGGTGATACTTACCTTCCTGAATTCTCAAATCATATCAGATCTTAAAGCCCTATATCACTCCTTTTAACCTGCAGCAATTCTGAAGACTGTAACATCATCAAAATCTAAAACTTAACGGCTAAGCCTGATTTCAGTGTCTGACATATAATATTCCATAAAAAAGACATTTACCAGACTAATATCTGCCTGATTTTTGACTACACTGAAATAAAAGGCACTATGACCACATAATCTGTAGATATCTGACTAAAAAGTTGTATTTTTTTTCTTATAGCGCTCCTAAAGCACTAAAGGACACTGTTCTGCTGTACAAAGGCTGCACACCTCATGCCTTAAAGAATTTGGTTTCCACTGAGACAGAGAGAAAATATAAGGAATAATTGCTAAAAAACAATTATCTATATCTCAACAATAGAACTAACCAGCCACATAACAATACTGCATCCCTAAAATGTTGCAAATTTATGATATATCAAGACAATCACAAGTTCACCTATAAATACATAGTTAAAGTTACTTGCAGATATAGATCTTTAAAGAGACTGGAAAAAGGAGGAAGGAGTGACCTTGAGGACAGTGCCTGAGTTCTGTCCTATCCAACCTATTTGCTGCTATTGCTACTGAGAATAAAGGTGTCTTTCCCAAGGTGTTATCCCTCAACAAGAACTCTCGTGTATGTGCTCCAATGTGGCAATATTTTTGAAAAAAGAGCTTGTCTAAAGAGCCTAGCATGTCAAAAATTGTAATAAAATCTTCACTGTAATTTAGTTGTTCCCATAGGTAACTGGCACTGACCCATGCTATTTTCCTTTGTTCCAGGAAAGCAGTCAGTCGCATTCATGGTACCTCAATCCATTTTCAAATTATACGTATTTGACTCAGCAGTCAGTTACAGACAGAAAACCGTATTTTTTTCAAAAGGTAAATCTTAAGTATAATAGCTTTAGCTAGTATTGTGAGATTAAGTTTCTTCAGGAGCTCATCAGCCACAGTTTAGCCCAGCCAAGTTAAATTAAAGTCAGGGGTTCATGTACAGCTGGCTTTAGTTGATGAGTTCTGGGATAAGCAGTGCAGGTTCACTATCACTGTAATAGTTCAAAAAAAAATGTGTAGACAAGTATGTTTCCACTCAGTTTATTTCTACCTATGGGTCAGCTTAGCACACGACAGCTTTCTCTCCAACCCTTCTCCAAAATTTTATCTCTCAGCAGAAGTTTGCCCATTCTAAGTTTTTAAGTGTGTATCAAAACTCTAATTTATTGTGAAAATACCTTTGCGAGACCTACCTGTGGAGAGCTTACTTTTCTTAACCATTTCTCTGCTACATTTTGATACCTGCTTCACCTGTTGTGTCTGCAGATAAGCAGGGCATATTCTGCAGATGCTTCATCCCATATGAGCATCCCATTTGAGCTGTTACCAAAACTTCATCAGCTGGGACATGCTTTTGCAAATGGAGAACAGAATGAGGGTGGAACAGAAAAAACAAGAAATGCGAATGCAATGGAAAGAATAATCTTGAGAGGAAAACTTGAGGAAGCAAAGAGAAAAAGACAGAAGGTTTGGGGGCACATGGTAGTTGTGAAAGCATTCTGGGGTAGACTGGTAAAATTTTATGAAAAAGGTAGTAAGCAGAGATAATGGAGGAAAGTGGGGAACAGAAAAAGGAAAAGAGAAAAAGAAAAGAACAGGAAGCTGTAGTGAGCTTTTTAGTATTTTAGAACAAGTTCACCTTAGTCAGCAATTTCTAGGTATAACAATGAAAAAATAGGTAAGCCTATTAAAAAACTAAAAACTTTTCACATCTTTGAATGAGGAGAAGGCAAAAACACTTTTCTGCATCTCTGAACTTGCAATACTGTCTTCACGTCCTTACAGGTAAAGTTGACTTTAATTGATACATTCTGTTTCACCAAAGGAGACTACTGAAAGGAAAGCCATGGGGGTTCCCTTGGAAAAATAACTTCTCTACCTACATGCAAAAACTTTCTCCATTTAAAAGAAATTTCTCTTCTAGATCCTTCTCAAAACTCATCAGTCACACAGAACTATGTAATATTAATTGTAAATTAAAACAACAGATAAAAACAAAACTAGTTGATGAAAACAGTAATGGAGAAATTTTGGTATTTTTTTCCTATTCTCTGAAATTTCAATATATTTCTGATGAAAGGAATGAAATCAAGCAAAAAAAAAAAATCAAAAATTTGTTTCTAATGGCAGATTTTGTTAGCTAGACATTTGTTCCATTTTCCACAACAGCCATGAGAAGTAAGGATGAAGTTACTTAATACTCCCTAAATTATCAGAACCAGACAACTTGTTGAAACACTTTCCTAGTAAGGTATTCAAGCTGGTGCAGCCATAAAAAATAGAAAAAGGCAAACACAGAAAAACTAAGAATATCATACAGCAACCTATTTTGGGCTCCCTACTTACAAAAATCCTGACTAGTAATCATATTCTGAACTATCAAAAATAAATATGAGTAGATAATTCTGGAAAATTAAAACAGTCAGAGAAGTGCTATCTAACAGAATTAAATAAAATTCTGCAGCTGCAGTCACTTGTATAGAGCTAGTACAAGCATTTCAAGATACAGACATAGAAATGAAACGTGCAGTAACACTTTGAACATAAAAACTCAATACGTAATCAGAGTGTGGAATGAAAAGATACCATTTGTATAAAGACAATGCTATTTTCTCCTAATAGGATTCACACACATTTTAAATTTCAATGGACATATAAGAAAAGAAAAAGAACTGAATATCTCAATCAGAGAGTTTACCAAAATCAGTATTTAATTCAGCCATCAGAAGAAGATAAATTTTATATAAATGACTGCTCATGTTTTACAAGTCAGCATTTACATTCACTTACAGAAAAATGCAAAACATAGTGGGCATCAGCATCAGTCAAGAGTCTAGCTTACCACAGACTCTGTGGAAGGATGTCCCAACATATTCTGCATCTTGTACTGGCATAGAATCTGCTGTACATAGTAACACTTTATCTGATGTAATAAGCCCGCCTGCTCTCAGTTATTCTAAGTTACAAAACAAATGATTTCACCATGAGCAGCCTTATGATAAACCAACAAAGTGCGATGAATATAATGGAGTTATCATTCCATATGCCAGGCTCTTTGTGACAGAACATATCAAGAGTTATAGCTAAAGTTTCTCCTTTTGTTAGAGGATTATATCTTTTTTAAAAGTACTTACAAATGCTAACTTGCAAACTGAGTGGAGGCTCCTTGGAGCTCTTTGGTTTCTCACATGCTTATGCCAGTGGATAAATGTATTCAACAAAAATATAATAAAGTTGATGTAAAGCACATGTTATCAACAAACAACTATCACACTTTGAAATTATTCTGTTAGCTAGAATGTGATAATGTAAACAGCACCATCCACACAGTAGTGCACCTTCAACGAATACTAAGACAGCACAGACAGACTTTAGAAACCTGTGCCATGAGAAATTTAGAAGAGCTACAATCTTTAGAGCAAAGGACCTTCCAACAGGACAGGTGCTTCCTACAGGCCTCCCTCTGCCATTATGTCAATGTTAACATACTGAACAGAAATGATGCTGCTACCAACTATGGATAGAAAGGTGGGAAAATATCATGAGAAAGTTGATTTCCAGCTAAGTCCCTGATTCAACCATGAATCACAGAAGGATGGCATCATAAAAATTTGTTCCAATTAACCAAATATCAACATTCAATTTTCACAGATACTTTGCCACCAGATATAATCTTTAGTATTTTCTAGCACTAGACTATGTATCTAAATACACCAAGAGAGAGAATATGAATGGTATAAAATTAAGGAAGAATGACTCGCATTCATCTCCCTAATATTCCACACAAAAAGGATATAGAAACTACCCCATCACTAGTCTAGATTTACTCAAAGGAACGGAGACACAAAAAAATAAATTCATCCATTATCTCTAGAATTCATAGGAGTCTTCACCACCAAAAAGAGAAAAAAAAAGTGGAGGAAAATAAACCAACAGAAGTTCATGTTCATGTCTAAATGAGACTAGTAAGAATCAAGGCCATTAAAGGGGTTTGGGGGTTACCTGTTTTCTTTCTTCTCCATAACTTAACACTACCTCACTTATCTAACTCAAAATTTTTAAATCCAAAAATCAGTAGCAAATGATACAATCAGAATACACTTCAAGATGAGCAGAAAATCCTTCTGAAATCATATCCTTCATTTCAGTTAGGAAGGATGAAGGCCTGACCCTGATTTCCAACAGGAAAACTTGCAGACTGGTCTCTTTCTCTCTTTTTGTTTCATTTGACTAGTAATTCTAGCCTAATTTCATAATTAAAACTTCGTTGTTTAAATACACCTTCATAAAATGTTTATTTTACAAGCTAGCATTTTCCAGTACAAGCCGCTCCCAAAAAAATCTCTATCCAGCTTGACCTGTCTTATGTTAAGAGCACTAAGCAGGCAATGATCTTACTGAAATCATAAAATCACAGTATATTAAAAATATTTTCAGAATGTTCTATCTTCTGAGAGTTAACTTATACTGTCTGAGTTCAAAATGATAACTGCAATAACAACTACTGACAGAGCTAGCCCAAGACTGGACTACATTAGAGAGTAATTTCAAAGACTTCTTAAGCGATGTCATTATTCTCACATACCAGGGTTTTATCAATGACATTAGTCACTTGTTTTATTACAACCTTAATCTTAGTACTATGTCTGCTCATAAACATTCTCTACTGATACGTGAAGACCTCTTTGATCATCAAATACTTGTAAAAATGTATCTCCTCAGAATGTTAAGAATGAGATGGATTACCCAGAACACCAGAAAGTCAAATTTCATACTCCTTTTCCTTAAATATTTTTATCTTTCAAACTCTTGATTCTCTAATCATATTTCTTGTACATAAAAAATGCATCTCAAGCTACAGTAATCTAATCCTGTTTAAGCAGGGGGATTTTCTTCCGATTACCTGTAAAATGTGTATACTTTCTGACTTCATACACTGGTTTCAAATAAAGATAGGCATAGAACATATTACATTTTTTTACCCTCAGGATTGCCTCTGACTAACATACTGCATAGATATCAGAATTCATTTTCTCTATGATACACATCAACCTCATAGACTATCCACTGTTTTAGAGAAAGTCCAGCACAACTGCACTGGCTAAAAAAGGAAACCTCTAACTTTATATTAGTACAAACAACAATATAGTTTGCTCAGAACTTATCTATCAGATTTGGTTTCTGGAGAGACTTTAAAGCTCCACAAATCTCAACAGGGATAACAGGTCCTGACCACTGTGCACACAAAACTATGTCATCTCTAAACATCTGTAGCAGCAGAACTTGAGGTAAGTGATCAGCCCTCAGTAAGTCTCTTGGGAAACAGTCTTCTGGATTTCAGTGCTAATGTTCCACCTAAATTTCCCTTTGATGCTATAATGCTGTTTAGGTATTTTCTTACAAGAGGTTATATATAAGGAAGATGTTTTCATGTTTGAAAGCATTGTATGTTACCTACTGTGGATTTTTCAACACTGCTAAAGAAATCCAGTCAGTCTGTAGTTCCTTCTGGCTTGAAAACTGTCACTTGTTTCCTAATTCACTTCATGTAGTACAGCCATTCCATAACTAATCATCAGTAATGAAACAGTAATATGTCTTCCTTCATAAGAACAACTGCTAACTTAGTTGGTATCTAAAGGGACCAAATACAATCTTTTAATAACACATCTTAGTTTAATTTTCTAGCAAGTCAAGCCATTGAAATGTCATTATCATGAAATAGGAAGGTCACTCTTTTCCATTCCAGTCACTGATACAGAGCTCTCTTCCAAATTTGCAGTGTGAACATAGGTCTTCTAATGTTTTGCTCTAAACTCAGAAGTAACTACATAAGAGAAGTCAATTCCAGAATCTTATTTGTTGGGATTGCCTTTTCATTTGAAAAGAATTCTCTAGGTCTCTTTTCCTATTTTGACTTTTTGATAAATCCTGTTCCCTGTAATTCCTGATTCAAGCATTACTAACTCCTTCTAAGTCTGATTTCAAAGGAGGATAAATACAGTGATGGGCCTGAGAGGCAGAACGCTAAATGTTGCAGAGAGCTCCTAGCCTTAGTCCCTAACACTGTCACTGCTGTATGTGAATGAAGTCATGCCATAAATGAACAGTGTCAATTATTAAAGAACTAATTACTCTGGTTCCTAGCAGGAGGTAGATTAGAACCTCTTGACTAAAGAGTAAGAAGATCAGAGGAAGAAAGAATAACAAAGGGGGATAAGAAAGAACTTAGCCAACTTGAGACAGAGGAAATGAATCATTCAGATTTTTCTAACAATCAGAGATACACATCAAGCTTCTACTAATCATGCCCTACAAGTGGTATTTGTTTGCAAGACCCAGCATAGGGAGGCACGGTCAGAAGTCTCTCCTTGTATTTAACACAGTAGCCCGGGTAAAAGTGGTTATGAAGAAGCTTGGCATCTGGCTGGCCCCAGGAGATGCCCTGGATCTCTTCGCATGAGCAACATGATCAGGGGCAGAAAAAGGGCTAGTTTAGAACAGCTTCATTCAATACCCCCTCATCCACACTGTGGAACCTCCAAATAACTTGTTGTGATAATTCTAGACTTTCTAAGAGAAAATAGGAACTAAAAATACAGCACAAACAGTGGAAGAGTTGACACTTGTTTTGATACTGTTAAAGGATGAGATTAATTACTCCATTCGTTTTAGCTCACTCAGTGATAATCAAGGGCCCAGTCATACTACTATGGAAAGGTGGGAGGGTACAGCCTGGTGGAGACAGGAGACTGTGGCAGAAGAAAGCAGTAGGACACAAATACAGACAATGGTTTTAATGAAAAGACTCCTACTCTTTTTCTTGTATTTAACCATTTGCCTGAATTTCCATGTAGACCGGCTCTGAGCAATAAAATTCTTGTTCTATGGAAACCATAACTGAATTCTGAGGGTACCTCAGCAGTATACAACGGAGCGTATAGACTTGAACAAGTTAAAAACTAGAGGCAGTATAGTTATATTACAGAAATTGTCTGCCATAGCTAATTAGAACAACCACTGCATCATGCTGTGGAAACATATCCCAGAAGACTTCCAGAAATCTGACATTAGTTTTCTCTTAGATTGTTATTTTCCTGAACCTGGACTGCTTCATGCCTTTTGAAACACGCTGGATACTAAGCTTCCCATGTGAACTGACTCACAATCCCCAAACCAATCCCCTCATTTGTTGGAACCCTGGCTACTACCACAGCCTCTTGATTTCTTACTGGCTAAGTTTCAAGCTATTTTGTGAAGCACTTCATAGGTATCAGCAAACATCAATTGTCAAGTTCTGTTCCAGGCAAATGCCCAAATTGCAATGTGGTCCAGTAGTGGACCTTGAATGAAGTAAAACTCTTGGAGCTGTCTCACTCTTACGGACTCTGGTCAGAAGCTTATTTCATTTGCAATATTTCCCACATCTTCCTACTCTGCATTTTACGACGAGATCTATTAGCTATTTGAAATCCTCAGAATTCCAATAGCTTTACAAAGATTTTTACAGAGTACTTGCTTTTTCAGATAAAATAAAAAATAGTTGTTACTCATATTCTTCACCTGGAGGCTTTTCTTACATCCTGCACCAAGCAGTACAGCTTCAAAAGCTGTGCTTTCCATTTTGATCTGAAAGCATATTCCATTATTCTGAGAAACACTTTACACTGCAAGGTGGATGAATTTACCCATTTGCTACTCTGACATTAGGAAGTTCCTCTTTGGTAAGTTTTCAGTAGATCTGAAAACAGTATCTTCAAATTTGTATCCTAGGTCAGCTAACAAACCTCTCTTTATAGGCATACTTTAATCCTGACTATTCAATCTTTGTTCTTTACCCAAATACTGCCCCAAAATGTCAAATGCCTAGATAGCATCATCATGTTTGTGCCCACGTCTGCTTTAACTATATAATCAATTACATCAGATTTTTCTGACTACCCAACCCCTCAAGATTCCTGACGTTTCAAATTTATTGGGGGCACATAATCTATCCTGAATAGAAATTGTGAAAAACAGAACAAAAATGTTATTTAAAGTAATCAGAAGTATAAGATTGTGCAATTATTCCTCTCTGTACAAATTACATTTCTGCTATTATAATCCATTACTTTCTTAAGACACTGATATGCTTATGTACTGTTCTTAGACTGTAAGGACTGCCATGTATGTTCAACTTCAAGGAATTCTGAAATGCAAGTAGCCTAAAACCTCAGCAAGTTTGCAGACGATACCTAGGTGGGAGGAGTGGCTGACACACCTGAGGGCTGGGCTGCCATTCAGAGAGACCTGGACAGGCTGGAGAGTTGGACAGAGAGAAACCTCATGAGGTTCAACAAGGGCAAGTGCAGAGTCCTGCACCTAGGGAGAAAAAACCCTAGGCACCAGTACAAGCTGGGGGCTGACCTTCTGGAGAGCAGCTCTGCAGAGAAGGACCTGGGAGTGCTGGTGGATGACAGATTGACCATGAGCCAGCAATGTGCCCTTGTGGCCAAGGCCAGTGGTATCCTGGGGTGCATTAGGAAGAGTGTTGCCAGCAGGTCAAGGGAGGTGATCTTGCCCCTCTCCTCAGCCCTGGGGAGGCCTCATCTCAAGTCCTGTGTCCAATTCTGGGCTCCCCAGTACAAGGGAGACATGGAGCTACTGGAGAGAGTCCAGCACAGGGCTACAAAGATGATCAGAGGGCTGGAGCACCTGCCCTATGAGGAATGGCTGCAAGAGCTGGGCCTCTTCAGCCTGGGGAAGAGAAGTCTGAGGGGGGATCTGATCAATGTGTACAAGTACCTGAAGGGAGGGTGTCGAGGGGATGAGGCCAAACACTTTTCATTAGTGCCATGCGACAGGACAAGAGGCAACAGGCACAAAATGAACCACAGGAAGTTCTGCCTGAATATGAGGAGGAATTTGTTTCCCATGAGAGGACAGAGCACTGGCACACGTTTCCCAGAGAGGTTGTGGAGTCTCCTTCTCTGGAGATATTCAAGGCCCGCCTGCATGCAATCCTGTCTAATATGCTCTAGGTGACCCTGCTTGAGCAGGGGGGGTTGGATTAGATGATCTCCAGAGGTCCCTTCCAACCTTACCAGTTCTGTGATTCTGTGATTCCATATAATATTAGTTATTTCAGAAGAAATGCTGACCTGACTGACTTACAGTCCTCTTTTTAAGTAATTCTCTTCTCTTTGGATTCAGTATCTGATTGATAGTAGCAGACTCCAGTTTATCACAGACTATTCGTCACATACTTCAAAAATTTCAGCATGTACAAGAATAGGTTGTAGGATAACAAACAGGCCTGGAAAGGTCTACTTAATATGTTGACTATTAGTGCTGGTAAAGCTATGCAGAAACTTCCATCTCGCTGTTTGTCCTGTTTTGTTCTTTCTTTGCTTCTCCATCTGAATCACTATCTTCTCCACCAAGACCCAATTATTGCCCAAGATACTGCTTTGCCTAAGTTTTTCCATGAACAATCTTTCAACCGCTGAGCAGTTCTGCACTGCCTTTGTTTCAGACAGATACCAATGCTTATAACATATACCTGTCATAAATGAAAACCAGGTGTTACTTTCTATTCTTTAAATTGTGAACACTAACAGTAATCAATTCTATGCAAATTGATAGTTTGCTGACAGGAAATACACACTAAGCAAGCCGTACAAAATCCATATAGCCTACTTCTGAAGAAGGAGTGCTCAAATATTAAACATATAACACCAGAAAGGATTTCATATGGTCAAAGTACAGGTCTCATCAACTAAACTTCACAACAAATAAAAGTAGAAGAAATAACTACAGCATTTTCTTGGACACTAAGCAGCCTGTCCTCAGGGCGCTCAATAAGAACTTTGGAATTATGAGACTAACCTCTGAAAATCTAGAGTAATCAACTCCCTGAACTCTATGCGTGCACAACAACAGACAAATATAATCAAGCACGAGGAGTGACTGAAGGACACGTTCTCCAGTACCTAGCTCACTGTCATTAAGACTCTTTCTTCACAGAACAAAATTAATTCATTATAACGTTATATATTGTAGATTATGCATTACTGGAAGTTATCCTAGTTATAGATTATCTATTACTGGAAGAAAAACTCCTGCTTTAATATGTTTTGAAGAAACACTTAGAAGTGACCCCCCACACACACTCAAATGCCTTTCCCTCTTGAAATGCAATAGGATTATTTTTAGATGAAATCAAAAACTGTCAGCATGCACAAAAGAACAAAAACAATTTTAGAAGTGTGCACAAGCAGAAGTAGAACAAAATTACTTCAAACACAATCCTGTCTTTCTGACATTATCTGCCACACATTTTTCATTGCAATTGTCAGTTTGTGCCTATACACCAAACGCTATTCTGTACACAGATTGTAGTGTAATAACAATTTTGGTTTGTGGGTTCTCTTAGCATAGCAATTGTAGTCATACAACTACATCTTCCGATTTAGATACAGCTGTAACTTACCTACATTAAGTTCCTGATAGTTCTGTGGTCCTGCTTTCACACCTACAAATAGGCAAACCCTTACGGAGCACTTTTATGCTCACAACAATTCCTTCAAGTCACACTGGAGGGATTTTTGCTACTTTAACTATTTCATTTACTTCTAAAAAAAATTTTGCAGTATCAATAAGCTATGATGGGCAGTTCTTGGTTTTCTTTCCTGATGATAGTTATGAACACTTGTTGGGATGGAATCTGCTGAAAGGAGATTGCTCCTTCCACAGAGAAGTTACTGACCCTCCTCAAAGGGAAAAGCATCAAGCAAAGGAACCTCCTTAACAGTACAGTGCTGGGACCTTGAAACTCATTTGAAAAGGTGAAGAAACAATTGCAAGGAGGAGACAGTCAGGCCTTAGAGATGATTGATAGATTTTTTTTCCCTATGGACCTCACAGGATGGTGTTGAGTTTGCTGCAATTCAGGAGATCGAGTTAACTGGAAGTAGGAATCAACTCTGTTAAGACTTTTGTTTATAAATTCTTCGTATTTCTATTGCTTCCCCTAATTGCTTTGAATTTTATCGTCTCAAAAAGTTAACTATTCTAGCTCTATACTCATAAAAGCTGGGGGTTATTTACTTATTTACTTGTCTAAAAGTCATTGGTTTTCTTTGAAGAGCTTGTTGTAAGGGAAGTCTAAGCACATCTGCATCACAGCTGTGGCTGATGTGGGGTACCATCACACAAAAACAATGAGTTCTCAAAGCAGAAAAGCTTCAGATGTATCTGTCAAAAACAAATAAAAAACACTAACAAAAGCAGCAACAGAAGCAGCTGGTCTCACAACTTCATCAATTTAGTCATCAATTCAAGAATTCAAAACCTCCTACCTTTACTTTACACATTATGATTGCTATCAGATAATCACCTACCAGGAACAAAAAGCAATGTCTTATGAAAAACGAAGTCTGATTCAATCTAGCTATCAGCAACAACAAGAGCCACAACCACAGCCCCAACCACCTCCCTGCAGAGCATCTTCAAATACTTCAGCAGCCACCCCACTCTTCCATGAAGTACAGTTTGAAAGTACCTGCCTCTAGTAGTTTGGCATAAGGTTGAGATAGGTTAAATCTTGTTTCCCCCAAGTGGCTCCCTTATACCTAGGCTGTTAATGGTGTTGTAGTTATAAGCATGTGGAGGACCTTCCAGAGGGACAGACAATCACCAGATGCCATGGAAACCAGAGCCAACTGGTCTCTACTAACCCTGTAAGGGAGGGTCTGGCCTCCTCAAGGACAGCCTGTTAGACTCACAGTGGGGGGACCCCCAGCCCACCTGTGGCACCATTAGGACCATCGTGCTGGCCCTCCCACCACCACCTCCATCCAGGAACCACAACGCTGCTCTGCTCAATGTCCTTCCATGCTACCTTGTCTCCTCTACCGCAAGGCAGGGAGGTCATGTGAGGAATCACAACGCTGGCCTGCCCGATGTCCTCCCATGCTGCCCTGCCTCCCCCACAGAGTGGAAAAGTTGTCATTCCTTAACATTAAATGAATTTGTGACAAAAATGTTTTGGTATCCAAGACCATTTAGTCTCCACGTTGTAAATGTAATCTCAAATTGCGACAGCACTGTGCAAGTCTTTCAGTATTTTTCATTCTCTTTAGCTTATTTCAACTTCAACCACACTTTTGCAAATGTATTCTTGAATTCTATATTTTTGAAGTCAGTCTAAAGTTGTTCATTTCTAATTTAACAGTGGTAAATTGTGTGATGTTGGTTAATTTAGATGTAATGTTTGTTCACAGTGTACTGTTAGTAAGTATACGTACGCCAGCAGCAATTTCTGGAACAATATCAAAAATAATGGGCACTACTGCAGACTGCCATAGCTCAGCAGGGAACTGTCCAGCAGTGTAGGCTATAAGCTAACTTTTTGTATTTTTTACAATCTTCTTTCAACTCATTTCACTGCTGTGCCAATCATTGAATCAATTCCAGGCAGCATCTTTTGTCCTGAGTGTTCAGCCTCCTTTGGGAGTAATTTTGCAGTCTCTACGTAAGTTTAAATGTGTTATGAGTGTCATTCAATGCTTCTTTTTCTCAGTTTTATTTATGCAAACATTCAACTTGATCTGACGGAAAATTCCAGAAGAGCATTAAGGTAATCAGTCTATAAAGGAGATTCAGTCCTCTGCACTAACAACCAAGAGCTGAAGTGTCATTTTAGTGTCATAATTTAAAATAGTTAACTTTTCCTCCCATATCCCAAAGGTACTGGTTTTTTGAAAAGCAAGTTTAACTAATATGCAATGTATTTCTTAAATAATGTTGGTTTAAATTGCCTAAAGTAAGGAGAGTACATTTCACACTCTTAAATTATGGATTATAGTCTTCTACTTCAGCAAAGCTATGAGATCATTCTATTCATTAAATGTTAATTAGGATATATTCTCTCAGTCCCTCTTAAATCTAGAGGCATAGGAACGAATTCTGTGGAACAACTCAGGACAAAATTCTCTTCCATTTTATCTAACAAGCAAGTGACAGGTATAGCACTGGTGCATAGAACTTCCCCCTCTGACTTGAACTGCAGCTTTCTTTTTTGAAAGTAAAAACTGTATAAAATTGAAATCAGCTTACCAAAATGTTTTCAGTTGCAGAAAACATGTCAGGAAAGCAACCAAATATACTAAGCTGGATAGTAGGGCTTTCACTGTTTGCAAGTTTTGATTGTCATTACTATAGTATTTCCAAAAAAGAAATAAGCTTTACTCTTCAAGAAACAAATGTATCTCCTACAGTACACTAAAGTCACCTCTTAAAGGGACTCTCCATTTAACACAGCTGCAAACTAAAGATGTGCTAACATCAATTTCTTTAAAATAGCCTTCTTCCTTATTCCAGACATTTTGGTTTAAAATAGCAAAAGAAAAGATTAGAAGAAATGAGAAAATACTGTAATCTAATGCTTAATTATACAGCTATACAATCTACAAATCCATTTTAACTCTTACTACAATCAGTTTTTAAATACTCATTAGAAGTTCTATAACTAACTTTTAAACATAGTTGTAATATATTAAACACAATTCCAAGTGTTTAATACAGAAATACAGACATGGAGACTGAAATCTTTCTCTACTAGAGTCAATGGCGAACCGAGGGATTTCAACAGGCCAAAACCACACGTGGAGACACTACTCAAATAGCAAGTTTTACTAAAAGTATTCAGTAGGTATTGAATCATCACAGCCAAAAACTCACCCTACATTGCTTCAGAACTTATTTTTACATGCCCATGTTATTTTGAAAGTTAGAGCTGGGAAAAAACAGGACAAATCTCAAAACATTGTAATTTTGAAGGAGTAATCAAAGCTGGTGAAGGTCCTGTGTTCTGAATCTCTCTCTACACTGTGGCACTGGCAAGGCAGTCATCACCTTGAATGATCGATGCAGTGCACAAGGACTGATAAAGTGATACTACAAAATCAAAAAATGTATATCTGAAAATAAAACTATTATTTACATGCTAGGACGTTAAAAGCAACAAGAGTGTGAAAAATCTATCTATTAGTCCCTCTTTTAGAATTGGAGATTCGGTGATTAATGTTAATGAGAAGTCTAATTAGATTTTGTAATTGATTTCACCTGCACTGGTGCAATCGCATTTCAATGAATGCTTAATTTAATAAATAATTGTTTTCTATACTGGATTCTATAAAGATGCTTTAAAGTCCTGTGGTTTTTGTAACATTTAAAAAATGAGGCTAAGTGTAAGTTTACATATTTAATTGTTTGGGAGTAAATAAAATCCATGCAACTACACAAACCCAGACCATTTTCCTGCTCAAAAATATTATCTAAAAGAAAGCGATACGTAATCTCCAGATTAGTAGAATAACACTTCCTGATTCAGAGTCAGTTCTTCCAAGAAAAAGAGAAATAGTCCTATAAATGAAGAAAAATAGAGCTGAAAAACTAAGCAGCAATCAAAACAAAAACCCTAAAACCAAGGAATAGTACCTGTTGATTATGCGTGGAAAATACGGACTTTTTAACTCCCTACGGCCAGAGATTTGTACTTCTTTTTCTGCTGAAGACATTAATGTTTTTGCATTGTAATGTGTAATGACAATTCCTTTTTTCAGATCATTAGCTTTCCAGCTCTGAAGTGTATCGTACATCTTCTCAGTGACTTTGTTAGGTCTTCCAATTCTTGAATTCTCTAGTTTATAACTGAGCTCTGGATTTATGAATTCATCTTTATTTGGAGCTGGCAGATGCAAAGATGTTAGCTATACTCAGGAGACAGATGTAACTTCTTGAAATGTAGAGGAGTTAAGATTTTCCCTTTAACAAACTGTTCCATGTTTTATTTTCAAGAAATGTGAGTCTCAAGGCAAAAAACAAGGTTATCAGATTAACTTATTCATTTCAAAATGCAGATTTAATGACTAACATGCAGCTTTTCAGTTCCAGTAACCTTAGCTACCTAAGTTTAGTTAATGTTACCTCTAGAAAAACAAAACAAAACAAAACAAACAACATGCAGAGAGAGACAGAGGAATCTCAGCCACCTCATGCTGAGTCCTGCCAGGGACCTAAAAGCTAATAGGGCTGTGAAGAAGAATCTTCTCATTCAGGCTGAAAAGATGAATGGAGTGAACGTTAGCCACACCACTCTTGTGTGGGCCACTGATTATGAGAGACAGCACTGGTAGCATTTCATCAGGTTAGTTCTAAATTCCTTATAATCCTTACTTAGCACTGTTGTACAAGAACTCATGAACTGAGTCACTGCATCACTCAAAACATACAATATGTGGCAAACAGAGAATCTTGAAACATTTAACTTTTCCAAAAGGGAGAGGGATTTGGTCAGTGATAGTATAAAACAATCTTCTCCCCTTCAAAAAAAAAAAAAAAAAAAAAAAAAAAAAAAGTCTTGCAGCAGAACCTAACAGTCCTCTTACATAAGAATGTAATAAGATAATCCTTTGTAGAGTTAATTCTTTAAAACGAAAAAAGTATCTCTAAAGTCCTATGTGCCAAAACAAACTATGTACACTTGATATTATCTTTCCCTCCCAATATTCTCAATTTTCTTTATACTTGCTCGAAATAACACCTTCCCTCTATTCTAATTAAACTCTCCAGCTGTAAGTATGCCTCAAACCCCCAAACTGCATGTGTGCATTAGACATATGTAACCCAAAGACAGTAACACTTCATAAACAGAATACAAGTCAGTAACTTTGTCATAAACACCAATCAAATGCTGTTTAATAAACTGTTACAATCATTTAGATACACAGAAACACATAGCAGTTTTTCAGCATAATTATTTCTGGACCTCACCATTTGGAAAATGATACTTCAAATTCTGTTGTAATTCTCCTCTATGAAACATATTGTTAAAAAATTGGGGGGGGGAGGGGAAATTGTTCTAGAATAATTAAATGATTACCAAAGAAGAAAAGACTATCAAGTCACAAACTATTATTCTGATGTTTTCAACTCATAACTATTGACAAAATGTAATTTTCCAACATGGAAAGAGATTAATAGCCAAGCCTTAAGAAAAATAAGAGCAACCTGATCATTCTGCTAGCTGGTGAGAACCCTAAAGCACAACAGTACAAGCAGACTGATGTCACCTTATTGCTCTTCTCAGTTATTCACTAGGAGCCTGTTGCTGTATCTTTTTCTTGAGCAGAGCTAAATAATTCATCAGGGCATGGTGTTTTGTGAGCAGGCCAGACTGCAGGCATCAGGCCAAGACCAAGGTCGCCATGGAGACCTACAGGCAGCTTCACACTCTTTCTCTTCCTTCCCAAAATGATGCGTATGAAAAACGGCATCAGCTGAGCAGCCATGTTCATTCTAGCAATGAACAACAGGTATAATAAAAACAAAAAAGCAGCAAAATAAGGCACCTGCTGTAACTGTGTTGAAAGACTTAAACAACAAATGACTCATTAAATAATTCCTATTTGTACTGATACAATTGTTATCTGAGAAGTATAAAAAATTTAAATAAGACCTATTGCTGTTCCTTTTTTAAAAAAATACAGCTATCCTATACGTTGCAACTTATTAAACATATATATGTTCTTTATACTTATTTTTTCTGGTGACAAAAATACAGCTGTAGGACTAAAATGAAATCTTAACACAGAAATAAGATTTACTATTTAGATTTCCGTAACTTTATTATATATATTTGCTGTAAATACTGACTTTCAGAGTTCAGTCATTATTCTTAAAAAAAAAAAAAAAAACAGGGATATTTGTCAACTCAAACAAAAAACAATATTCAGGAATGCCCACAGATACATCAATGAGGAAAAAGGCTTTTGAATCTTGTTTCTTGAAGTGTTAATTTATTTCTCAATTGATAGTATATACAAAAATGCTGCTCCATGTTATATTTTTTATCAATGACCAAATGAAAATCTTTTCTGAAATATTTATAGTAGATTAGCTTAACTTTGTAACTAGTATTCTTCTCTTTTTTCCTGCTATATATCATTTTTCTTACTCTCCAGGCAGCTGTTATTAAACATCACCATAGTTTATAACCCCAAAACACCTGTAAACTGAAATCCTGCTCATGTTTTTATTGTAAAGTAAATCTCATATCAAACTACATTGTGCAATCTCCTCAAATAACATTCTTAATTTTTTTCTCACTTCTAAGCCTGTTTATTCCAAAATCCTTATAAAATCATTCCCTCTCCCACATTCACACACACTGAAGTTTATGCAATTATTGGAAAAAGTGATTCTGCAGAATGTGACATCACAGTAACACCACATAGTACTACATACATATATAACCTTTGCAAGCTATAGCAGGCTCTGCACAGCTGATAATGATAAAGTTTACAGCATGAGCCCACAAGCACATAAGTCAACAGACCATACAACTCCTATACAGCAACCCTGAAACCAGCAGAGGCTGGTTGGAAGTTGCTTGGCCTCCCGTCTTCTCCAACTCACACCTGTTAGTGCTATAAAACCCTGAATTTAGTAGGGATATACCTCCTAGTGTTTTTTTGCCTCTGATTCCAAATTTCATTTTTCTGCATAGGCTCAACTCTCTCTAGTAATATTCCTGTCTTATCACTTCCCCTCTCAGATTCCTATTTTGACTACAAACATTAGCCTAATTATATCACGTGCCCCCATGAGAAGCTCTCTCTTCAGATCAAACTTCATAAAACAAAATTCCACAATATTTTACCACATTGTGCCCATCGGCCATTGCACGTGACCAACAGGGATTTTGAGATATTTTTTTTTCCAAAGGCTGATAGACAGAATCTGGAGATCAATGCATCTTCTGAAAACTCTGAGAAGACAGAAGTAGGCAGCCTTTGGTCTCAGAACTATCAGACCCAATTTAAACTCCAATCAACCCACCAAAAGCAATAACATCAATATATTTGTTTTGTCACTGCTGTAAAATTATGAATGAAGCCACTGAGTTCAAAAATATACTTTTTTATGTTTTAGAAAAGGTGGTTTGTTTTATTTTTGGAATGATATTTTGGCATGAAAAGATCATGCTAAATTGAATATGTGACTGTCACCATCACGTATTTTCTAGACAGAAGGGATGTGAGTCTTTTTGCTATTTCAACATACAAAGAACAAAAGTTCCCTTGCCTAGAAAGGGACTACTAGACCACAGAGAAAGAAAAAAAAAAAAAAAAAAAAAAAAAAACACACAACTCTGTTGATGCTCTGAAGCATTCTAGACAGAAAAAAAAGAAATGACAAGACAAATGAATAAGCAAGACAAATACAAGTCCTTCGTTCAGTTATGAGATACTTTCTCCCCCCCCCCCCCCCCCCCCCACACACACACACAAATGTTAGAACTTTGCAGTTCAGGTAGGGATATAATTATCTATTGCTGGAAATACAAATCCCATTACAGGGGGATGGCAGATCTCTGGGGTGAGTTTTCATGCTATATGACTTAACTAAGCCTTCTAAGCCAGATGGCCATAACATTTATTTTCCATTGGATTTGACAGAACTGGTCTGCTTCCAAGGTTACACACAAAACAGTATCATGGATCTGAAGACCACATTACGAATGTTAAAAAAAATCCGGATATGGTAACACAAACATCAGTAAGTGCTGAAGAAATGCACTGAATGATTCCAACACTCATGCTGATTTTATACGGACCAAAAGAGAGTTACTTCCGATTTGACTTTAGTGTAATGTCAGAGCCAGGCCTTCTGTCCTCTTACAAATACACATAGCTTGGAAAAAGCTCTTATTCTTCTGCCTTAGATTGTTCCGATGTTTATGAATATTGCCCTTCTGCAAATCCTTCAAACTATTGGTATAAATAAATCTCTTCTTTACTTTTACACTGTTACTTGCAAAAAGAAAGAAAAAAGAAATAAAAAGAAATATATAGCCTAATTTGCTTCATCTCTCACAAAACTCACAAAGAAAAGGCATGTTTGTTGATAAAATTTCTCTTGGTATCCATTTATGTTGTATTCTCATGGAGAAGTATATGGGGGAAACTTTACATGAAAGCTTTCTAGAAATATTATTGCAGAAGGACCCATTGGCTGCAGAGGATATACGTGATGGGAATAAAGGAAATAAAGGGAAGAGGAAAAAAAACAAACAAACAAACAAACAAAAAAAAAACCCTTCCTGATACAGTTTCTGCCTTGGACATCACGATTACATAGAAGATAGGGAACAATGGATAAGGGGTTTGGGATCTGGTATTCAGGTGCTGGCCTGCCTTTTTCTATCTTCTGTCCATGTTAACGAGTCCTGCAATGGGCGTAAGTGTCATTTACACAGCTTTAAGTCCTTTTAACACTCAAAGAGTGTACAGAAAGACTGTGTGCACACAGTCTCAAAATCCATGAGTTGCACTAATTTTCATGTTTCAAAGCCCAAAGCAATTTTCTCTTTCATCCTCTTAGGTCAAGATGAAGGGGAAAGGAAAAAAAAAAGGCGGGGGGGGGGGGGAAGAACATGCAAGACTTTGTCCTCTGCTTTGAGGGGAGACAGCTTTAACTGGAGAGAGGCCATCTTCTCCTTTCTTTAAGATATTAAGGTCTTCTTCCATCTCCTGGTTCCTTTAGCACCCCTTGGGCACTCTGCCATTAGTTTTTTTGATCCATATTTCTTCTGATCCTGTGTCATCCTTTAATAGAGTTAGGCTTACATATTGGTATACAAAGATCATTATGAGGAGAATTTGTGACTTAGTGGTCTGGCACTGCTTTTTCAAAGCTGTTAATTGTGGTGTCTGATTTTGGCTCTCAGTGATTTTTTGGCAGATTGACTAACTTCAGTTTCCTTATCTGGTAACATATGATAGGCTACAAAACATCCTAGAAAAATCCCATTTGACAAAGTAAGAAATCATAATTTTGTCTAAAAAGGTCTGCTGAAGTTTCACTGGACAACAATAGTACAAACATACTGTTTTCAATAACTATGAAGTACTGTGGCCAGCCTTTATCCACACAGATCAAATAATCAAACATTTCACTTACTTACACCTACATTTCACTTATTGATGTGGGAGGTCTTCTGAAGCAGGAGCTTCTGGAACCATACCACGATGCCTTGAACACTTCACCATCAAACCACAGATAATATCTATGGCATGTGATAATTACATAGGAATTACTAGGGATGGTGGGCTTTTACTGAAAAAGATGTTTAAGCAAAATGAGCATGTCTAGACAGATGATCAGTAAAAGCTGCACAGATAGCAGACTCAACAAGAAAAGCAGGATGGTAGCAGAGTGACTGAAAACTCTGTCTGGATGATTAATATTTTCCAGCAGGTATGTAAAAGGTTTCAACAAATGAACAAATGTCTTATAAAGTGCTACAAAAAGTATAGAAGTAATGCCATTACTTACATAGTATTATCATTGTGAGAATTTGTTTGACAGTGTTATTCAAAATTCTTGACAAGGGGCACATTTATATAGAAATAATAAAATGTAATTGTTGTTAGCTACTCGGCAACTATGAAAGAAAGTAAGGCTTCATAACTCCTTCAGATTGCCACTACTTCACTTCATCTTAACACCCCATATTTCTTCCTATGCACTTGGGCATCATGGAAGTGTATGTTTTGGTTCTACTATTTTAATTGCTCAACAAAATGCTAGGTTGACTAGTCAAGTGAAATACAGTAAAACAGACTTCCAAATTTGTAAATGGCCTCCCTTAGGTCTCTATCCAAAAGCAGTAAAGGCACATAAGTCTGGATCTACACACATACAAACTGATTTTCTATCTTTAGAGACAGGGATTTGGGAGTACAGTACACTTGGGAACATACAGTGCTATGTCTGTATAGTCATATACAGACAGTCAGAACTGACTGCTCTTGGGAACCAAACTAGTATCTCTACCAAAAGACATACAAAGTAGAAGCAATGGCAGTTTCAAAATATACAGGTTTTACTCTTTACTGTCATAAAGATGTGCCTTGCATCTCAAAAGCAGTGCCACAGAATAGCATGAACATCTCATGTATTTTAAAATAAACATACTTGATTTGATCTTTCTTTTCACAATCAGAGAATGGTTGTGGTTGGACCTCTGGAGGTCATCTAGTCCAACTCTCCTGCTCACATAGGGTCACCTAGAGCACGTTGCACAGGATCACATCCAGGGTTTTGAATATCTCCTGAGAAGGAGACTCCACAGTCTCTCTGGGCAACCTGTTCCAGTGCTCTGTCACCCTCACAGAAGACTCTTGCCAATGAAAGGAGGAACAACACCGCTAATGACAGTGGGCTGGCAGTGGTATCATATAACTCTCACTCTCTTCCTCCACATGGAAGGAAAGTACAAATAATTTATCCCAGGACGTAGTTCCAGCAAAGAGGCTCGGTCAAAGTAGCATGATGTCATCCAGATTAATTTAACTTGAAATGATTCTCTCTAAGTTTTAAATTATGTCACTATTTAACGTTATGGCAAAACGTAAGAAGAATGTTTCTAAATGATCCGGTATATATCTACCAGATACATACAGGTAAGTTAGGGGGCTGTCAACTTTGTAACCCTTGTTAGAGGTTTAAACTGAGGCACTCACTTGAAAAATGACTGTAAAACACCTTATTCAAAGAATCAGCTTCTTGTATCTTCTCTTCAGATTTTTTAATTGTTTTTATTTTGAAAGCTCTACAAAGCCACTATTTCTATATACATACCACATAGTTTCTACTGTGTCTGCATATAATGGAAAAAAATCCCTAGCTAAATTTTTTTTCTGTAATCACAATTCAGACCAGAAGAAGACTGCCAGACTGAAGACAACTGAAGTCATTGAAGACAATGCACTAAATTACACTTATTTTAGTAAGGACATATGAGGAAGAGAACACAATATTAAATTTCTTGATTCCATTGAATAACCATGCAATTAATAAGTTAACACCATACTTGTTATAGAATAAAATTTATACCAAAAAATACACAAAGAAGTGTACATAAGGAATAAAAATTTGTAGGAGTTACTAAGCAAATTCTGAAATACGCTTCTGATGATCAATATCTATTTGCACTAATTATAACAGTTCCCATGTCCCTTTCTAATTTATCTGGAACAGATACTTTCAAAATGATGATCAGACATGACAAGGCTGAAACTGCCGAAGTTGTGATGAAGGCCTGTTGCTCTTCTGCACTATGAAAGACAGTGGAAATCGATGTGCCAATTTTGGGTTCGTGCTGGTCCTGAACAGGCTAGTTTGAGGAATACCTTAAGAGACCTTAGCGGACAAGGAGAAATCAGGTGGACAAACTAAACATTTTTAAGAATCACTAGTCCCCACCCATTACAAGAGGGGGGAAAAAAAAGTCAGTGCTTCCAACTCTCAGGCTGATCAGTAGGCTGAAAGACTGGCCTTCTGGCCTCCAGGCAGGAAAATAAGGTCTTTTTCTCTTCTCTAGTTATGAAATCTAGGCTGAGTTTCTATATGTGCTAAGGAACCTTTCAAACCCTTTGAGCAGGAAGAAGAGTAGAGATTTTGGAATTGTTAGGAAGGTCAGCTAGGCAGAGAAGCCATGCTATCACTGTACATGTTGAATAATTAATACCTTATTTGAATGACAGTAATTCAAATACTTAAAACTGCAAAGCAACAAGTGCTCTTACATCAATCTAGTAAATCATTTCAGTACATGCTTAATTTCAGATATGAAAAGTCTATTTTTTTCATATGCAGCTCTCCTACATGTTAATGACCAAGATTTTATAACAATATAGTAATCATTGGGAAGCTCTAAAATGTTTTCAGGATATAAACAAATATCAGATCATGACAATCACTTGTAACAGTCTTTCCCAAATGTCAGTAGATACTTTTTATTTTTGCACAAATGTTTAAAAACAAAAAAATCTATTCACGTAAAACACTTTGTCTTTTTATGATGAGTATCCTCTTTTCTTATATTGCCAAAAGGAGTATTATAGTAAACAAATATTTACGAAAGAAGTTATACATTAAGAAAAAATGTAATGATATCCACTAACTACAAAACAATCTGACAAAATTTGCAGTAGATATCACAGCAAAAATGCAGAGCACCAAGAACAATCTGTCCTTTGACAGGACAAAGGACAGATTTCCCTGTCTAAGTGCCTCCCAATTCAAAGAGCTACACTGCCTCATTTGATATTTTACCTTATTTTGATGTTTTCTGAATAAAAAAAACAGCTTCAAATTATTTAAAGCTATCTTACCAAGCACACAGGAAGCACTTCTGGAAAGTTATCAGTCATTTTTATCAAACATAGACTTATCCTGCAAGCTATACTCCCCAGAATTACAGTTATCCCATAGTCTACAGCGCTCAAGCAATACCGTTGATGTTAGTAAGAATTAAATCCCATGAGTGAAGAATACAATGTAAAAGCAACACGAAACATTCTAGTTGGTGACAGAGGATTCCAAGGCTTCAGACATATTTCTGTGACACTTTAACTGAAAGCTTTTTAAGAGAAGTACTCCAGGTGAAACCACAGCCACACAGAGGTCACTGTAAAACTCCCATTAATTTCAGTCATGACAATTTCTCCATAGGAATTTAATTTGTTGCTAGCCTTGCTGTATTTTCAATACCTTTTATTCTATTAAGAATAAAAAAGTAAAGTTAAAAAGGGAAGAGGAAGTATCACACATCATATAGTAATAATTGTATTTAAAGGACAAGAGAGGTTCTGAAAAACTGTAATCCAGTAACTCTGGCTTCACTTTTAGGACAGAAGTTGAAAATGCTTGTTATGGCCTTGCTTACAAAACCTTTAAAAATGTACCATGCATAGCTTGGCCAGGGTAGCTCAAATTCATTAGAAAATCACACATATGGCAAATTTCCTGTGTGTATTATTGGTATGTTACACAAGTGTGGCACAATTATTATCTTGATTTCAAATCATTTAATGCTGCACCACACAGCAGTTTCACCCACAAGAAAAACTCCCAGAGAGATTAAGAACTGGCTTAAGAGAAGGATATCAACAAGAGGAAACATTTAATCTGTATAGAGGTAATAAATACAATAGGCATTAATAGTTTGATTTTATTTGCACTGCTTATACTGAAGATAGTATTTCACAGGTTGTCAGAAGAGGCTAATTATATCAATGACAAGAAAATACACTGAGCTTTCTCCTTTTCAAGGCACTGTGCAGTTTGGCTTCCCCAAATACAACTCTCAAAAGTATACTTTCCCAAATCCAGGTCAAAGTCCTCCGACATATAACAGACTGAGCTTTATACAGAGAAAGAAAATGTAATATTTTAAAATGTAAAGGAAAAAAAAAAAAGAAGAGGAAGGGTACATAAGTACTCATTTAGAATAAGTACTATTCTAAATGTAGTCTAAAGGGCTAGCAATGCTAGGTCATTGCTGTTACTGGAATTCAGTGGGCTGCTAGTACATAACACAAGTTGATAGTCTCAGCTCAGTTCCCCAAAATACAGCTCAAATCAATTCTCAGTGTAATTCTTCTTGAAAATCCAGGAAGTACCAAGCAGTGACTGTGCCTCTGAAAGCCCCCTTAACTTACCACAAATGATATGTCACTTACTGACTGGTTGCCTCTTGTGCCTGAGTCATACTTCAGATAAATACCAGCATGCAACTGTCCACATCCTAGAATGAGGTGATAGCCTTAGATTGCATCTTAGGGAACATATTTTCCAGCAATATTTTGTCCATTGTGAGACCATGCCTAGGGATACAGACCTGACTGTGAGGCAACACCATACGTTTAACCATTCACAACCTGCAACCTTAATGGAAGTTGTAGCTTCGTGCTGCAAGATGCAAAGTGCAAGAAAGCACTTCATCATAGCCAAATGTGTAGATCGTGCTTACAGGTGGTACTAATGTTTCTACTTAAGTTGATTCTATACTCTCACTTCCATACATGAGCGTTGTCTTCTCCAGCTCAGGTCTGGTCACCTTGTGCATGGCGTTGGATAACTAGGCTGATTTAAAACATCTGTCATTATAGACATATATGGTTAAAATAATGCTGAAATTCCTCTGCTTGCATTCTTGCAACCAGCAGAATCCCACACTTTTGCCAGGACTTCTAAAGAAGGTCCCCTGATGTTTAACTCTTGACTCATGTATGAAATTAATCACTACAGGAACTGTGAAGTTTAAACTTATATTTTTAAGCAGTCAACTGTCTCCCTCTCCAAATCAATATTCACGGAAACTGTATCACTGGGATTTTTTCATGAAAACATTATCTAGGTAGTCAGCTACCATGTTCCGTTTTCTCAAATTTCATATAATTCCATCAAGAAAAATAAAAGTGGGAAAGAATGAAGGGGGAGAAAAAATAAAAGTGCATTTTACCACTGATACTTGTATGCAATATACTATTTTGGAGGTCTAAATCTGGAACCTCTAGAACTCTAGTCCACTACTTCACCACAGCTCCATTTGTCTGTAACTGATGCTACAAAATATCAAGTTAGAGTAGAAAAATCACAAACTTAGTTTAAAGGCAGTTAAGTCTGTGCTTTCCTCCTCCAATTAGAGATGTCACAGATCCTGTTAAATGAAAAGCTAAATCTCTAGGGTTTGAACCAGTACCTATTCCTGCTGCAAACAATCAGTGGCTTATTAGCATCAAAATCAATTAGAAGTACTAGAATCAAACATAAGCTTCTTCACTGGTCAGGCAAATAGCGATGGCCAAGACCAGCAGGCTAGCTGGTGTTACACAGTTCAATGGCGTTACACAAATTGTGTAATTACAGTGGTCATCACAGAGCCATTTGAAAAGCAGTGAAAACAGTGAAAAATAGTGTTTGCTAGCAGTTAGAAGTCCTTTTTTGGAAGCAGCAAGTTTTAACAGTAAAAAAAAAAATAGCATCAAATATAATTTTGAGGACAAACAAAGCTGAAAAGGGATATGAAGTGGGTATTGTGGCTAGAGTGTAAGATAGGTTTCATCCTAAGTATTTGAAATATTTCCGGAAAACTCAGCTTACTAGAGATAATAAAAATACTGTAAAGAAGAGACTGAATGCTGATTTAACTGTGAAATTTTGGCCTTTGTTATTTCAGGGGAAAAAAAAAGAACTTGAAAATGTGAACCCAAAATGCTCAAAAAAACCAAAACAAAACAAAAACAAAAAAACAAAAAAAAAAAACAAAAAAAAAAAAAAAAAAAACAAAAAAAGAAAGAGAAAACCAAAAATATTCTCAAAGTCTTTTTATGATTTTCAAATTAATCTGGTTGATTCCACAGACCTCCTTCTTGATTGGTATCACTGAAATAAATGCTATTGAATCAGAGACTTATTATTAAGACTTTCATATGTGGTGTCTGAATATTGTAAATGATAAAAAACAATGAACTGGAAGAGTCAATGAATGCAATATAGTCCAAAGATTGAACAGAGAAAAACTTATCCAACTCTTTTGGTACATTTTGAGTTGGTATCAGCTCCTTAGAAGTATCTTGCACGTAGAGAAAAATTCTCTAACATCTCAATGGAAAAAGGCATCTAAGCAATTAATTTATGAAGAACAATGACTCCATCTTTATCTGACTTCCAGGACAAAAACTGATTCTCCTGGCAGCCAGAAAAAAAATGATGAGATTATTCACAAAGGAACTAAAATACTGTTTTTCCCTCTAAATGAGTCTGTCAGTACAAAACAATAGAGTAGAGCTAAGTATGACAAAGAAAGATTGCAGATGCATTACTCTTCTTTCCCAAAATGCAGAACTATAAATCAACAGTAGATCTATTACCTTCATTTCTACATGATAGTCAAAAAACTCATTGAAATAGTGTATCAGGTAGCATGCATTATTTCAGATTTTTAACTTATAAATAAATAAGCAAACATCTAAATATCAGCTGGCCAACAATCCTCTTACTCTGACTCAGTTAGGTTGAGGTCCTGAAGACCTAAAGCAAGTAGAGCAAATAATATCACTGAAATTACATACTAGACTGTGATGAGATCTAAATTCTAATATTAAACACAGAAATGTAAATTTCTGTTGAATTAATCCATATTTTACCTTAGATACTAAAATTGCTTGAAACCATGTAGCTAATTATTCTTGAGGGCCCAAGGCTCTTATCCAGAGAAATGATTAAAATGTCATTTTCATTTTTATCTTCTTGGGGATTGTCTATCAGACAATAAATGTTTAGCAAGCTTATTCTTCTCAAACATATTTGCTAATTACTTTTAGGAAAAAAAACAGAAAAAATGCTTAACTATCTGTTCTATTCTGTCAAGGGCAACAAATAAATGTTCACAGTTTCATTTGTTTAGGAAGGAAAGGCAGTCTACAAAATCATTCAAGATAAAGCATCAAAATAACAGTCAGAAGCATTAAGTTCTTAAAAAATATGCCAGAAATATTCTCTGTAAATTAGGTAGTGCCTTTTAACACTCATTTAAACAGTGTTAGGCCTGTTCTCATTAAGGCTGAAGGCAGTAGTGCCTTAATGTTAATGGAGAAATGCTGAATTGTTTATATCTCTGGTTAAAAGATTTAAAATATGAGAAATCTAAATAAGCAAAAAATGTGTTAGTGACCTGTGCTAAGAGAAATACGCATTCAATAGTGTGTGCGACATTACAGTGACAGGGTAACAACCGTACTACCCTAAAAGTGGAGTTCTGCTCTCAGCTTTGTTCAGAAATACAGGTGTCTAGTGTGATCTGAGATGACCTATGGCACCCAGAGGCTGGAAGATACGTCACTGGACTTATAGGAGGCCTGTGTTTTACTGGGACATTATCTACAGGTCAATCCAAATAGAGCACAGGGCCTAAAAGAGCATGAGGTGCCAGGACAGGTCTTAATGAATCCCTCCACAGCAAAGGAAAGGATCCAACTTCAAATTAAGACATTTGAATGCCAGCACTTACCTGTGGTAGTCCCACATGTGTAGGTGTCTCAGCACCCTTCACAGTCACTTAAAATCTGAATCAAGATTCAGCTACCTACACGAGTGTACAGTGCTCTCTGAGATGACTGAGGGCACACCACCTGGCACCCAGTTTTTAAACCTAAAAAGGTCTAGATCTGCCAGGGGGTCCAGTTTTATTTCTGCCAGTCTTGTGCACATGCCTCACCCCTGGGGTCCCTTTACATGGTGTTAGATAGCTACACATAAGCAAATGAATCACAGTCCTAGTCAGTATTAATAGCAGAATCCATTAAAGAAAAAAAAAATCAGGTCACTCTGATATTTACTGGTTGGTCAGCTGAATTACTCTCTCCAAAGTTGTTATTAATATAAAGGGAATTACTCTCCAAGGTTGTTATTAATATAAAGAGAACATACCTGCAGCACATTTGATCACTTGAATTTAAGTACATTATACTCTCAGACTCAATTCCTCATCTCATCCAGAGCAACCTTGTAGCTTGCACACTTGCTGGGAAATATAATTCATTCAAATAATCTTGCACAAAGCTCATCAGGATGTGTATCCGCGAACAAATTTACCCTTCCCACATAAAACATCTTGAGATCTTTGTTTGGTAAGTGTTAAGTGTTACGTAATTTGCAAAGCATGGACATTATGATAGCTCACATGTGCCAGTGTCAGGAACGTGCAAGTTTCTGCATTTGTGGTTGCTACTACTAATGATATAATGTGTGAAACTCCAAAATAAGACTTTTTTTAAAAACACAGTATACTATCTAGATATCCATGAAACTCCTACTAATATCCAATTTTACTCATTGGGTAGTAGCATCTAAATACCACAGGCATAATGGTTACAGAAAATCATCATAAACTAATCAAGCCCTCCAAGATAGTGTTAGCTATCTATATACACCTATGTATCTTAAATCAGGCAGTACTATTCCATTTCACCAGTACTAAAAATTTCAGACGTAACAAAAATTTTAAATGCATTTTCATTTCTCTCTACCCCTCCTTTCATTCTATAAAGTCAAAGAAATACACTGTATTAAAATTAGTACATGCCATCTATAGTCCTATACAGCTACTATCATCTTGGACTGTAGAACAGGTATATCACTTTACTTCAGAAACTGTCAATTCATAGTCAACATCAAACTATTGTTTTCATTAACCAAATGAAAAGTCTACAAGAAAGAACTCTTCAAGTGTAGTTTTCTCTTCTGTACATTTACCACTGTTTTTTTCAAGTTCAATTTTCGAAGCCTCACCACAACAGACTTTAAAATCTTGGCTTGAAGAAACAGTAGCAAATGAATAGTAGTCAACAATCCTGCACTAGTGGAGAAACAGGCTCTATTAGTTAGTATGTCTTTCCCATCTCTATTATCTATGATTCTGTCATTCAGTAATGGCTGGTGATTTTCCTAGGCTCCAGAAAACAATCTGAAGGAAGACAAGCTGAGGGTGGGGGGAAAGATAAAAATAAGATGAGAAAAAAAATAAGCAAGAAAAAAAATAGTAAAAAAAGAATTAAAGGGGAAGGAAAGTCATAAGGTGAACTCAAGATACAGGGACTCTGAAAGACAAGATTCAGTTTCCAATTCTATCATACTTACCAGAGAAGCATAGCGAGTCTCTTGCTTTCTTTCTGCCTCCTTTCCTCACTACTAAACTTTTTTCACATCTAAGGTTACATAAGCAGTATGTATGACTACATCTTAATGACAAAAATATTAATATCTGAAGCACTGAAAGGCCAATCTTCTATGGCATTTCCTAAAAATCTACAAATATTCAATATTCAAATATGCTTGTAGAGCAATTCTCTTATTTAATACTAAATTTATTTAAAAATAGATAAAAGTCTTTAATTTTGCATTATTTAACATCTGCAGTCTGATCCAAAATCCATTACATTTGTTAAGATACTTATATTTATTTAAATAAGCATTACATTTTAGTAACTAAGTTTTGAAGCAGACTATTTGTTTTCATATTTGGGCAACACATATAGTCTTGCTCAAACATTTGTTCTGAAAGAGAATGAGACATTGTGTCTATTCAGTCATTTTATGGCATCCCTCATGTAACCCTGCTGACAACATTCTCCATCAAATTTTAGTACTAATCTTAAAACTAAACAAAACAAACAAATAAAACAGGGTTTGGAGTGTTATTACAGACATGCTCACGTTTTCTGCTGTGGCACTTGTCTTTTGAACATTCTCACTACTTCAATTATTGGTCAGATGACCAATCTGAAACTTCATAATACTAGTTTTTTAATGAAAAAAGTGACACTGTCCAGAATCAAAAGAATGAAGAAGATGCATTCTTAACTTTTTTTTTTTTTTTTTTTATCACTTCTATTGCTCTTGACATGCCTTGAAAAAGGCAGCAAATGCTCTTTAGTTATTCCAATTCACATCCATGGAAACTAGATTAAGTCTTGATGGAACTGGTTGCACAACTCAGATCTCCAGGCCCCCCAGAACAATGCCTCAGTCGCATACTTTCATCGCCTCCTTATTCCTACATATTTGAAAATACATACAACAGTTAGAGAGGTGATAAAGATCACTGATACCGAAATAGATATTCCACATAAGAGCAAGAAATGATGCAAGTATCAGAACCCAGCACTTCATAATCAGTAAGAAACTGGAAAATGGAACACAGTCCTGCTTTTTTGATATACATAGGAGCAGTGGGGAAAAAAGGTCTTGCTTGTCAAAATCACGCTGTAGATTTAGCCATATACCATTTACTGCTAGCAATAATAGATTTTACTGGGTCGAAGACATCATTTATTTTATTTGCAATTAAATACATTATCATCATTCTGTACAGTAGGTAAACCACTGCATGCAGACAAGTTTCTGTGAGAAGACAGTGGCTGAATGTCATTTGCTAGAAGAACGTCACACAACAAAACTCTAAGGTAAGAAAGAAAAATGACAGGATCATCACCTCCAGATCAGGATACTGTCTGAGAAGGAAGCACTTAAAATATCCATTAATATTTCATGGAAGTATGTTCCTTCTTACTGAAAGAAATGTTATTTTTCTGGTTTACTATCTTTTTTATTATTTTATTTTTAAGAAACTGATAATCTTCTCTCTGACTTTCAACTTATAATTTTCT
The DNA here is from genome assembly GCF_028389875.1 of Rhea pennata. Classification (NCBI taxonomy): domain Eukaryota; kingdom Metazoa; phylum Chordata; class Aves; order Rheiformes; family Rheidae; genus Rhea; species Rhea pennata. Next base: position 144,114,878 of record NC_084664.1, on the reverse strand, counting down.
GAAAAAAAGGCAGTCTCCCCCTCACCAACCTGTATTTCACACTAGCAAGTAGAAATGTGGATCATATGTCAGCAAAAATGAACAAGACCAGTGAAGCAAAATAGCTGTTTCTCTACAAAATGAGAAAGAAAAAAGAAATACTAGGTTTTCTGAGGTTAGCATTTCTTCTCAATTATGTATACAAATTTTGAAAACAGTTCAATGGTTCACAATATTAAAAGGTAAAAAAACAAAACATCATATTCATGTATCACAGTCAAATATGTCATATGAGTGGGATCCAGATCCAGATCCATTTTACAGTAGCTACTTTGTCACCAAGAAGCACAGCCTGATGCAAAGAGTACTGATGAGTTAATCCAGTCAGGAGTTCAAAGTGGAGGGCATAAGTTCCACGGGGACTGTATGAAGGCAAAGTCATCTGCAGACCATTCCTTCCTGGCCCTAGAGGGACAGAAGTCCTTTTAAGATGTAGCTGTAAGAAAGTTGTTCCTATACCCTGCCCAAAGCACAGAGCTTTCAATGAATAAGAATTGGCCCATTTTACATTACTGTTCCACACAAGGGTCAATCACAATACATAAAGAATTTTTAAAAAATAAGCAAGATATTTTGCTGACAACAGTCACAAAACAATTGTCAAATCATATGCTTATGAATACATTTTCATGTACTATAATAAAGACTGCTATTATTCTACAGAGAGAAGGCATTAAGTGACTTGTATATTCTACAGAATTAATGTCGCTCACTGCTTCAGCTGCACATCCCCTGTTCTAGCAATAATAATTCTTATATAGTTTTTTAACCCAGGATTTTAAATCTCTTTCCAAATATTGGGTTCAAGTCTCAGCATCTGAGAGCAGACTGCCCAACACTAAGCCCTGAAATCAAGGAGAAACAAGTCTCCTCAGACCTTGAAGTCTTGATCTTGGAATTAAAAGAAGATTTTAAGCATGACAAAAACATCTGAACAAGCCCCTAAATCAATTATGTGCTCTTATACCTCAAAAGGTATGTCAGGACCATTATGATCACTGCTAAAGTGCAGATACCCCTTAGCTAGTATTAACCAGCTGTTAATAAGAAAATTGTACCAACAGTTTCAGTTAATAAGTACAAATACAGATTTTTTTTTTCATATTTCTATAGTTTGTCAATTTTAATTCATCACAGAAATAAGTTGTTACCACTTAATTGTTCTTACTGTACAGTAAAGATACTTATAATGAATGATGATAAGCAGAAACATGAATGAACAATTGCCAGGCAACCAATAAATAAAGGTTCCAAATAGCACGACCTCTCTTTAAAAGATAAACCTCTAATCATAATTATTTTTCAAATCTATTCCTGTGTCAAATAAAATCACATTTGCAGCACTAATCCTCATCTTTCTCATGTAAAATGAAACTGAATCTATCATTTGACATATCACAGATAACAAATTAAACACATTTAACTTGTCCTTCAGATTATGCTCAAACGTGTGGATTAAGGACAGTGAACAGCTTAGACAATTAACTGCAATCCTAAACAGAGAAAAGACAAGCATTAAGCAATTTAAATGGGGGCTTTTAAAAAGTTACATTAAGAGTCTTCAAAAAGCATCAACACAAAGTCCTTCAGCTGTTAACTCCACAAAATAATCATACGTTAGTAAAAGGATGAGACAAATTTCAAAACACTGAAAACAGATGCAGTTTAAAATATCTTCTTTAAAAAAAATCTATATAATACTGCATTGTATCTTTATAAACTCTTACAACTCAGTCCTACCAAGTGCATAAGCAGAGATGAGGTGCCTAGAGCAAGCACTGACCTTTTAGATGGATTCAAATAAAACTGACAAAGAGCAACATAAATCTTAAGCCAGTTAAAGAAGATAGTATATCCACTCTGGAGAAACAGTGAATGGTTATGTATGAGTTATACATTATTCTACTGTAGGCTTCTGAATAATAGAATGGGGGAGAGCTTGGGTTTGTTCAGGGTTTTTAGTAGGCTAATAAATTGTACATTTATTTTACCAAGATCTGATGTTAGCAATATATATTTTGGTAGGTTTATCTTGCACTAACTAAAGTGATTAAACAAGCCTCTTTACTTAACCATTTGTTTTTTTCCTTCAGTAGAACTGAGAATCACTGATGGTCGTGATGCTTAAACATTAAAGAGTTAAAAATTTGAAATTGGAAAATAAAGATGAACTCCACTTATAAATAAATCTCTTGCAACTAAAGTCTAACACATACTATGAAGACTGTGAACTCTTAAGAGCAAAGACCATCTTTTCAATCTGTATTCAAACTACACACAGGAAATAAAATCCATAAGCTTTCCTGCAACATTAGTAACAAAATAATCTCATACTTCACAGTAGGAAATTGATCTACTGCAATTCTTGCTAATATGAATTATGGTTTGAATTATAGTAGAGAACGTAATATGCTACATAATAGTCTTAGCATGTATTTCTTCATATCAAATGAAAGTCAGTTCATTGCGCACTAGTATCTGCCTTTTATAACAGAAGAGGAAGAAAGCGTTCTGCTGCCTACCAGCAAAAACTTTCTGATTAGTATTTTCCTTATGTAAATATATCTGTTCATCGGAAGACTTAGCAGTAGAGTCTCTTTGTATTCATATTTCCTAAGTGATCAAACAGGAAATACGCCAATACACCACATTCTATCTAGATTTTTTACTGAATAGTATTTCACCAAATGGTCACGTTCACCACCTGATTCAAATAACCCCTCTCCATCCTTCTAGTAATTTTGATTTGAACTTCTTGCTCTAACAAAAAAGCAATTCATTTGGTAGATATACTTCATCCGAAAACAAGAGTCAGAACTTAAGCAATTGAGACTAATGCACGCTGGTTACATCTAAAAACAATAAAAAAGTCCCTATAAATTCCTTTCAGGAAACATGGCATAATTTTATATCATTTTTAAATCAAAAACACCAAACACCACAACTGCTTCTCTATTTATTTTCAAGTTTGGAATTTAATAAGCTATTAAAATATTGTGTTGTGCTTGCAAACCTAGTAACTAAGCCTCCTAGTTAAAAAATGTGTAAAGGTGATATTAAAAGAATCTTTCCCTAACTAATGTTTATTCTTTTTCAATTAAAAACTGAATAGTTAAACTTGCACATTTTTAAGCTTAGAAAAACCCAAAGCCTATGGAAGAAAAGGTTACACATTACTATTCAGCAGGAGCTGGCAGCTAATTGCAAAGTTTATTACCAATGAAAACAATAGGGTTCTCAGCCACTTATTACCATGGAGAAAACTGACAGTGTATCTCTGAAGTTTTGATTCCAATGTATTTTGTTCCACAATACGCAATTTAACTGTCACACATCTGAAAATGGGAGGAGAGAAAAGACGGTATTGTTTTAAAGAGCTGCTCACACCAAAGATTCATTTTAAAATCTCCCTAAGGAATTCAAGACTATATATTTAGCATTAGAAGAAGGAAAATAGAGCATAACCATCTGCTTTTGAAGAGAGATGATGAAGCATGCTTTGTCTCTAGTATTTCCCACATCACGGACGCAGTTAAACTGAGTGTGAGCCTACAAACGCTTCTTTGCTCAACAGTCTTTACTCAGACAACCAGCTGGATACAGTAACTCATGGGAGTAAAAATATGCATTATTAGAACTGAGATGAATCTTATTCTACATTCTGCTGATCTCTTCTGACCAAGGGATTCTGCTTCAATGACCTTCCTCCATCCCCCAGCAAAATGGTGACATTGTTTTTTCTTCATAATATTTATGATTAATGTACATATTTAAAAGTAAGCAAAATACATACAGATTCATTATTTAAATATATACATAAACTAATTAATACCATTAGAACACCAACCTCACAGAATAATACCAGCTCAAACAGTACACAATTATCGGTTTTAGGAAAATATATAAGTAAATACATAATCTATATGGGTGATGCTTCTGAAAGACTGTATGTAAACATTTCCAATAAAACACAAAGGAGTTATCCTTGAGTAACACAAGAAATTACTACAGGGAGGAAAAAAAGAAACGTGGTTGCTTCTGAATATCAACATCCTATATTTTTGGTAACAAAAGATGTTGTCTTGCTTGTTTCTGCTTGTTTCAATTTCACATTTTAAATATTATTTTTAGTAACTATTATTCCATTCACTACTTCAGTGATGAACGTTGATACATCCCTATCCTGCCATTAATAGGCAATAGTAGGAAAACTCTACACTGGCAGACACTTTTCTGTTGGTGCAATTACTTATTGATGTTACAGTTTTGGATCAATTATTCAGCACTGAGAATCGGGTGCTAACAGTATAGTCCTTAGTTTTTCTCATGATGTTAAAAACAGCTACAAACTGCTCACCAAAATGCCACTAGTAGCCAGTAAACTCTGAAAATTAATGCCAAAAATCCTCCCACAAGTAAGAGCATGTGAACCAAACTTCATCATGATTACTTAAAACTATTAGCTTACAACCATCTCTCGTGCAGCTTTATCACAGAGCTCTCATTGACTCTCATTGAGAGAGTGTGGGCCCCTAGAGTCCAGTACTACCTGATCTGAATCATACTCAGCTATGTCTATTACACAGAACACTGCACGCATGAATACATTTCAGAATTTACAACTCAGCTGTCATTGGAAGCTTTAAGACTTCATCCATATAGATGTTTGGCTAAAAAAAAAGTTATAGAAGGACAATAAAATTACAAAGAAAGAAAAATAGTAATGTTCGTAACAGCTTGTAAGCTTAGTGTTTTTCTTCGAAACGGCAAATTTTATTAAATAACTTTGAACTACGTATCTCGTAAGAATTTGCCTGCCTCACAATTTGTTTGAAACAAACAAACAAACAAGCCAACACTGTTACACAATTTTTGCTCATTGCCCAGGAACTTGGATTAAATGAGATAGAATTACAAGTAAGTGATCTCCAAATTTATAACATTCAACAAGTATTATCTATACATTATTCAGAGAGAGAAAAAAAAAATCTGCTTTCTAACAATCCTAAGTATGTGTTCAGTGACACTTCATTCAACTAAACAGACACTGCTTATTTCCTGAACCTTACTTTGTCTATTTATTCCTATTGTCATGAGAAATAAATTTCTCATAAATTTTCACAATCTTCTATCAAGTACAACTGTCTTACTTGTGCTGACACAAAGAACTGTATGGCACAATACATAAATGCTATTGCCAAGTCCATTGCCTCAGATTTCCCATGCCTTTTAGCCTTTGCTGTTTCCAACAAGAGAGTTGAATTCTCAGTGCTATCCCAACAATGTAAGTACAACAACGGCTGTTCTGGGTTAAATCTCAAGCCCACCTAGACTACTGACTGTCACTGTCAGTAGTCAAAAGTAGCAGCCTAAGGAAAAGTCCCAGATTAGGGCAACTCTTGAACAGGAAAGCAGTCCCTGGAATACTCTTCTAACTCCCAGCAATTTATAGCTCAAAGACTTAGATATGGAAAGAAACTGGGCGAGTTGACATGTGACACTGTTTCAGAAGGGTAGGGAAAAAGAATAGGTATGTATATATAATATGGTATCTTCAAGAGGAAAAGATATATACCCTTATCACATAGGCACCACTTCATTCCACCAACAAATGTTTCTTGCTCAGAGTATTATCTTTTCCCTCAAAATGTGCTGTGGTCCATATGGAAGAAAAGGTGGCAAAAAAATGACACTGTTTCCCTTCTTTTATCATAAAATCTCCTTCTGACTGGAGCTGGCCTCCTGTTCATATTCCACTTGACTAAACCAATCTTCTTCTCCTCCCACACTAGCTCCATCTGCTGCCCGTCTCTCCAGCAGAGCCAGATGCCAGCAAAGCAGACTACTGTGGGAGGAGAAAGTTCTGTTTCTGGAATTTCTTCCCTATACCCTGCAGGGGGCCAGCCTGTGAAGCCTGGAAAGGATACAGAGAGCAACTTCCTCTCTTCCACCCTGCTTTCCTCTGCTCATCAATAAAGGAAGGCAGCTGAGGACATGAGTGAAGGAAGGATAAAAATTTCTGCACGTGCTCTGAAATTTGTTACTTTAATATTTATATACTAAGAGTCTCACAATTAGAAATCAGACTCCAGCATGCTATACACTGCATGAACATGTTAGATGACATGAGTCTTCTGCCCTAAAGAGCTTACAGTCAAGCAGAAGGAAAGATATACACGTGTAATACGGAATGAACAAGAATCTCTCAAGAGTGGAGCACAGAAAAAAGAAAAAAAAAAAGAGAGAGAGAGAGAGAGAGAGAGAGAGAGATGAGGGTTAACAATGAAGAGAAGGGACCTAAATGATGGAGTAAAAAGACCATACTTTCCAGAGAGGTGCAAGGCTAAGAAAGAAGCTGGGTGTGTGTGCTGTTTCGCCAAGGAGAGAATCGCATGGGGCAAGGGAGCCCATTGGTAGAAAGGGAGAGACCAGAATAAAAGTGAACACTGGGAAAGAAAAGTGACTTTTTATGTTTGAGGGGATTTTGCATGAGGCAGAGGGAGAGGAATCACAGGTAGAAACTTCAGACAAAAAAAAGCAGACAGTCTAGGGACAGTGGAATATCTGCAGGAGTAGCCTTGTCATAGAGAAGAGCAAGAATGAGTGTCACTGAGTGAGAACAAGAGCTCACAAAGGGAGAGAAGCAAGTGTGCATATGTGTGAGACAGAGAAAAAGGCACAGACTTCATTTCTATCAGAGAAAGAGTTGTGAGAACAGAAGACAAGAAAAAGACTCAGTGAGGGAGGTGTATAGGTACAGCAGAAAGTTTGGAGTGGGGCTAACAGAACAGAAGAAAGTGTAGAAAGACAGACCTAACAGAAAAATAGAATTATAACATGTATGGGGAAAGAGCCTATATAAATTAAGAGGGACACATGCAATAAGAAAGATGAAGGACTTGGACTCCAAGAAAAGAGACAGGAAAATGTAGAATACTAAAAATCAGATTAAAGGAAATCGCACCGGAATAGATGAAGGAAAACAGCTTGCAGTAGAAAGAAGGGAGTGACAGGAAGGGAAAACGAGAGTGAAGAATACATGCAGAAGAAAAAGCCAATAAAAGGACACTGCTCAGTGAAAGCCATTATCTAAAGCCCAAAACTGAAAAAACTGAGAGTATACCGAATAGTGACTAGAAATTAATGTTCACTGAATTCTTATTGCAGCTGTAAATTCCCAGAGCCTGCCTTATCTAGGTAGTCCCATATTCTGCCTCACTTAGAAATATTCCGTTTCCTGGTCCTCCACACACTCTAACTTTTGTGCTGTAGTTGCACCTTTACGCCGTATGTTTCACTATCTCTAGTAGCAACTCCTTCTGTTACGACTAAAGGGGGGGAAGACCTTATTTTGTCAAATATTTTGCCACAAAGAAAAGTGTCAAAGTCTCCAGCCTCCTCCCCCCTGCCCCTTCGACGCTCTTCCATTCATCCTTCCTGCACGCCGGGGTGGGGGGACGACGGCAGCGCCCGAAACGCGAGGCGGCGCGGAGCGGCCGCGGGGCGCGGAGCGGGCCGGGTGCCCGCGGCGCGGGGCCGAGGGGCGGCCGGGACGCGCCCCGCCGCTCGGCTCCGCGCTTTGTGCCGCCGCCGGGATCTCCGCCCGAAACGCATCCATCAAGCCCCGGAGCCCGGCGAGGGGAGCGCGCTACCGGCTGCGGGAGGCGAAGCCGACACAGACGGATGCCCTGGCTGCTGGAAGACATGGCTGGCTATTTAATTTTATTGTATTTAGGGGAATTACAGAGGGAAGGGGGAAAGGAAGAGGAGGAAGCACACACACGCTCGCACATGCATACGGCTGAGCTTACCTCCACATTGAAATACTGCTCCGCTTTGCACACTGTAGCACATAAAATCCAAACGAAGGTTTGCAAGAAAAACACCCTGGACTGAGACACGAAATCCAACCGGCTTCCAGTGCTGAATGCGAGTACGATCATAGTGAACCGTGCCTCAACGGATGGAAGATCTCTCTTTTCCTCTCTCTCTCTCTCTTTTTTCCTTAAACAAATACACAAACAAACCAGCCCCCTCCCCGTGTCGGTGAAGAGCCGGCAGCGCAGGTTCACCCACAGCAGGGGAAGGGGAGGAGGAGGAGGAGCAGCCGCTTCGCAGCACCGCCAGCAGCAGCGGGGTCAGCTCTCGCTCATCCTCACCGCCAGCCCCGTGAGCAGGGAATGTGGCGTCCGAGTGCAGCCGCAGCTCCTGCGCGGCTCCTCTCTGCCCAGCAGCGGCAGCCGCCTCTCCGCGGCGCCCTCCTCCTCCTCCTCCTCCTTTCCCTCCTCCTCCTCCTCTTCCTCCTCCCCCCGCCTCCACCTCCTCGCGGGGAAGGCCGGCCCGGCCGCGCTGCTCCGCTCCGCGCCGCGCCGGCCTCGCCCCCCGCCGCTCCCCCCGCTCCAGAATGTTCAGCCGGAATCTACATAGTCCCGCCCGCCGCCGGCCCCTCGCCCGCACCTTAAAGGCGACCGGCGGCGCGGCAGGCGGCACCGCCGCGCTGTGCCGCGCCGGCTGCGCGCGGGCTTGCGCTCGGCCGGGCCTCCCGCGACCGCGGCGAGAGGCGGCGGGCAGAGCCCGCTCACCGCGACTGCCCCGGCCGCCGCCCGCTGCTCCACGGCAGCCGCCGGTGCCGCGGGGCCCGCTGGGGGGCGGGGTGGCCAGGGCGGGCGCGCGCGCTGCCTCCCGGCCGTTAAACGTCTCCCCACAGAGCGCGGCTGCGGCGGGCGGCCGGCAGCCCGGTGCCCTCCTGTCCGCCTCCCGCCCCCGGCTCCGCCCGCCAGCGAGCGGCGACGCGGAGCCGGCCCCAGCCTCGCGGAGCGGGCTCGGTGGGCGGCTGGGCTGCGGCCAAACTCGCTCGCTTTGCCGCCGGGGAGCGGCCGTTCGCACGCAGGCGCCTCGCCCGTGCCAAGGCGTACGCAGAGAGGCTGCAGGGCTGATTAAATCGGTTGGACAGCAGCTAAGGCGGTAGGCGCAGTTCAAAACGCAGCGGCTAACGGGGAATGGTCGTCGTTAGGGTGTCCCAAAGGGATTCGTGCTCCCCCTGACTCAGAAGAAAGTACAAAACCACTGTTGATAAAGTTCAAAGGGGATAAAGGAATGATAGTGTAGTTAAATGAGTATTAGGCTGATGGAAGATCTAATGCTGGAAAAACGTCATGTACTTACGAGAAAAAAAATGAATCAAATGCTTACAGCACAGACAACTATATCTGGATGTTGTGATGTTCAAAATGCTTTCGGAGTAGTGCGGATAAACAACAACTGCAGTGATTTGATGGTTAACAGGGCATTTTATGCAACTCTTCAATGTTAACAGGATTATCAAGTCAAAGGAAAGTGGCATGGTCCATAACATTAATGAGACAAACTGCTGAAGTCATGCATCTTGTTCAGATATGTACTGCAAAAATTACAGAATAATAGGAGCAATTAGAAGATTACAAGATTTAAAAATTTATTTTTACCTCTTTGATTGTCAAAAAAGATGGAAAGGGATTTGATCGTGATACAGAATTACACAGAAGTAAAGACACAATAGGCAAAGCCTCTTTATTCGCATTGATGTGGTCACTGGCTAGAATTAAAAAACATTCAGATTAGGTGCATAAAATGTTGATAACACCTAACCATTGAAGCAGAATGTAGGAATGTGGTAGTGTCTCCATCATTCAGTATCTTAAAAGTAAGACTTAGCTCTGAAGAAGTCATGTTCTGCCTCACCAAAAATAATGTGATTCCTTATGTGATATACTGTTCTTCATATTAACTACTTAAAGGCATTTTGTGTTCTTCAAATCATTAGTGACATGGGTGATGGAATCTGCAGTAAACTAGAAGGAACTATGAGCACTTTGGAGGACAATATCAAAAGTCAAAATTATGTTAACACATTGACAGCCTGCAAACAGCAGGAAGAAATTTAATACTGAAAAATGCAAATTATTTTTAGGAAGAAATTTAATACTGAAAAATGCAAATTATTTTTAGGAAGAAAAAATGGAAAAGCAAAACAATACTGTTAAAAGAGCAGCATTTCAGAAGATAATCTGGGGGCTGTAATGGACTATAAAGTAAATCTGAGTCAGCAGCATGCTACAGTTAAAAAGAAAGCCTCATGCAATGTGTTAAAAGGTGTGCAGTACATCTGACAGGAGATACGAATTTATGCTAGGGCTTGATGAAGCCAACTGTTTGGTCTCAAACTAGAGAGCATACAGAGGAAAATAACAAAATAGTAAAACGTTCAGAATGTAAAACATAGGCGAAAAAGTTGAAAGAACAGTTTGTTTAGTCTGAGAAGAAAGCAGATAAATAGTCTCTCTATGGAAAGTGTTTCTGTAAAAATGATGCAAATATTTGTTTTTTTTCTGGGTTCTACATAAAGGAAAAAAATCAACTAAATTGTTCTGAAAGTTCACATTTAATATTAGAAAAAAAAATGTAGAATATGAAGGTAGTGGCATTTGGAAAAAGCTGTTAGTGGGAGGCTGGAGTCTCTTTCATGCGAAGGTTTGATAAACAGCATTAGAGCTGTGCTCTGGCCATCCTCAGTGCAGTGGTTTAGATTATGTGATCTAATAAACTTGGTTCTAATATTTCAGTAATTTCTTTCCTTTTATTAATGTATGTATTAACCACTATAACTGATGTCAAAACAATACTTTCTTTATATGGTCCCTTTTGTGTCTCCCCTTTTCCTAAAGGACTCTCTCCTTGTTTCTCCTCCCAGTGAGCACAAGCTCTATATTTACTTGTTTATTCTGTACAGTATGTCATTAGTTTAATACCTGGAAATGGAGACAGAAATGGAAATAGATGTGTTCCTGTAATGTGATTTCATTCATCTCCCATGTCAGAACTACTGTATTTATTATAGAAAGCATGAGGCCGTGAATGCAGCTACCTCCTTCCTCTAAACTATATCCGTTACAGGAAAGAGGAAAAACCCAGTAGGGTTAGAACAGTAGGATAGACCTGTGGGGAACGAAAGCACCTGAATATTTGTACATATGTGTGACAGAGAGAGAGAGATCACACAGATACACAGAAACAGATTGATGGGGAGTGAAAGTAGCAGTGTATGAGTGCCAAGGGAAGAGACAAGGCATATAAAGGGCAAAGAAGATCTCTAAAATGAAAAATATAATTCAAGAACGCTCATGTGAGGGAAGAAATGCCAGCAATGATGGGGAAGGGTCTTGAATATTTATGAGTAATCTGTGGGCAGGAATATGTAGGAGTAGGGTCAGAGCCTCATGGGATGTGTAAGAAGGAAGAGGAAAATAAAGATATTTAAAACTCTGTACAAGGGCTATTTGTAAGTATCTGTCTTTGGAAGTATGAGATGGAGAAAAGAAAAGTCAGAAAAAATAGTAACAGAGGTGAAATAAGCTACCTACCTCTTACAGGTAGAAAACTACCTACCTCTCTCATGGAATGAAGAAGAAAAATCCAGGTGGAAAGAGAGCTGTTTGTTGAAGTACGTGAATGGCTCAAGACTTACACTTTTTAAGTGTCTTGCACATTTCCATCTTTTAACTATATCAAATACCTATATGTTTTCTTCCATTCTTTCCTATCGCACTTACTATCAATAACTAATAAACTGAGCAATAATTAACAAACTGAGCATAAAGTGAGCAGGTTTATAGGAAAGCAAAATTGAAAATCTAACCCAAGCGTCTGTTCTAGTCTGTAATATGTTTTCTCCACCCCAGAGAGCTATTTTGAGGGTAAAATCTCTTTTATGAAACAGTTGTGAGCCCTAAGTTGTTTTGGTCTTTGTGATGATGAGGTCCACTCCAGCAGCCAGAGCAGGTGTCTCCTGATTTCTTGAATGTAAGAGAAATGACCAAAGAAAGTAAAGAAATTGGGATAGAAAATCCAGCACTATGGCTGAAGACCAAGGGAAGTACATTTCAAAGAGAAAAGATAGTGGAGGAAGAACATCATGATGCACACAATGCTAATAAGCTCTTTTTTCAATAATAATATTTTCATAAGAACATTTTTAATAAGTTGATATGGAGTTAATAGTGAACAACAGATCTGAAAAATCCACTGAAACAACCAAGTTCTTGTCTAACTGTTCGAATCAAACTTTATTTTCTCTACTTTATGACAGTTTTCATGCTGATATTTTTCCCTTCCACTCGTGATGCATTCTCTCCATGCTTTTTGATACTTGGCTTCAGGTACATCAGCAATTTCCCAACATGTATGTCCCTAACTAAAGGATTTCCTAAACCCAAAGCCTTACAAATAAATGGCCCAGAAGTCTTCTAGATTGTTGATGGTTACTTACAGAGCTTATGATAATGTCAGAATGGCGGTTCAGTGATGGTTGTAAGTTCTTAACAGTACATGTTGAGCATTATATCCTTCATTTTTATGAGGTGCCTTGTGTATGAGATTGATATTCTTAAAAGCTAACAAAAGAATACAGTACACAAAACAAATAAATAGCAGATTCAAAGAGAAAGAAGCAATGAGTTCTGAGAGAATATTATGGCATAGCAGAACAGCTTGAAAAACGACTAAAAATGCCCAAACTTTATTAATATATTAAAACATTTGGTCAAGAAAGAAGCAAATAGACATTTTTCATAAATATTTTATAAGTATTAGAAGGTTTCATATATGGGTGGCTGCTCTAAACATAAAGGCCTCCAAAACCCTGTATTAACTTAGATCTAAAGTGGAAGGTAATTATCTCAGCTTTTGTGTTGCTCTAACCTGGCTAGAAATTCTGTAGCAGCACTGGTTAAAATAGATCTTTTTAAAAAAATTAATAGATTAATAAACTTAGAACCTGTGTCATTTATTATATTGCTTTCAGACATGAACTTTATACTGTCTATTTTCAGGTTTCAGTGTGTTACTCACTACAGTTTTTGAATATGTTTACAGCACAAATTAATGTTAGAAAAGTTACCTAGAGAAAGGAGAGTCTGGACAATAGGCATTTGAGAGAAATAATTCTGTATTTGTCACTTGATGAGTAAACCTAAGATTGTGAAATGTCCTATATGAGAGGGATACCTCTGGCAAAATGAGTAACAACTAAATAGGTAAAAATGTTAGCATTTAAATACCATTGCATTAGTGGATTTCAGAATTAATTACCAGTGCCATTAGTGAAATTATTGCCTCTCAGAACTTTTGTTCTGCAGACTGAGAAAAACAGCAATGCATCATATTATACTTGGCATATACTTTCAGGTGTATCTTTATACCCTTCACAGCATAGGTGGGTTTTTTTGTTTGTTTGTTTACTTTTGTGTGAAATTAAAGATTAGGTTCTAAAAAAAAAATAGTTCTGTTCTTTGGCAGCCCAAGAAGTGGAGTCAGTTCCCTCAGAAACATATGACTCCTTAAGATCATCCTAGTCTGTAGCATTCAAATATGAGATTTTGGATCAATAAGAGCTGTTTAAAGAGGAAAGACTGCACCCTGTGATTTTAAAGAGAGAGCAGTATGAACAATAGGAAATGTGTTTTGAAAGGGTCCACTTGAAAGAATATCTGAAGAAGCCAGTCTGCAAGAAACAGAGTTCATCCAAGGTTAAGCTTATATATTATTCTGTTCTGCAATATAGATATACCCAAAGTGACTGATATCTATCAGATAAAAACAGGTATTCGAGTAGGAGAGGAAAAAATCACACGCAGAGGATTCAGTTTCTCTATGTCTAGACCTCTCCAATTACAGCCCATTTGTTTTCCCCTTTTATTGGCAAACTTCACTTCTACACTACAGTAATCTTAGCATCCCTTTTCTCTAACTGACTAGTTTTTTGTCATTTGAGAAATAGTGATCGAGTCAAAGAAGACTATAAAATAATGCATATTCTCATGAGACTAGCATTAAGGTTTCACTTACAATCAGCTTTGTAACTTGTATGCTAATAAGGTTAATAATGTTATTCAACATTAACAATTTAAGAAATACAGTTTTTTAAGTGTGGGAATATGGAAGTGTGGGTGTGGTGTTTTAAACCCACTTATCCTAAAGTGAAAAAAGTTGGGAAAATAAAGGGAAGGAAAGACTCAGAAATGAATTCTGAACATAGTAGGGCAGACATGCTTGCTAGGGCTGCACTATTTGCATACAGGATACAGTTACACCATAAGAGATTATTTTATCTATCCATTGAGGAGTATGAATTTGGACCTGGCTCCATTTTCTTTTGTCCAGGCTCCTCTCACTAAACAATCTTCCATTCTTCTGTTTTTAATCCAGTTTACTTCTCAGTTACAGCAATATTAATACTCACTCTTAACAGGTGACTTTTAATTTATATTTGTCCAGCATGGAGGGTATAGGCATGAATTTAAAGTAATTGAGCTTAAACTGAGTTTTACTTTGTTAAATTTTTTGGTATCCAGTTTTTTTCCTGACCACCTGGCTGTTCTTTGCTATTTCAGTGGCAGTCATGTCTTCATTTCAACTTAGCAACAGGAATTTCAAGATACCATGTTATAAGGGTAAAGATGTTGATATAGATGTGGTTGTTGGTGAGGTGAGGAGGAAATTTCTTAGGATCTGATGTCCAATCTTAACTTTATTAGGAACATTCTTTCCAAAAAGGGACTACATTAATTGTTTACAGTGTTCCTCAAGTGGCCTGCCACAATATTACAATAGATTTTGGAAGGAAAGGATCATGCAGAGATCTGTTTCAAACCTGTCTGTGTATGTAATTGTATTGTAGGTGTTAGTAGCATAGATCTTCAAAAATAGATTTAAGTTCATTATCTTTCTGGTGCTGTCTAAGGCATTTATTAGCCTTTGAAAAATCTATTTTTACATGGCTACTGGTAAAGATGAAGTTGGCAGGCTAAAATGGAGTTAGATAAGCAGTGTAGTTTCATATGTGTTTTCTGAGAGGAACATAGAGAAGATAGATTATGGAATGGTCTTTTATAAAGTCTTACTGGTTCGGGTTGATGTGACCTGTATAATTTAAGAGCAGCAAAGTCACAAGAAAACTACTGAAGTTGTTTCCAACACCCCACAGGCACATTTTTACTCTGTACAATGTGTGAGCCCAAACACAATTATAGCCCTTTTAATGTTTTAAACTACCTTTCTTAAAGTAAACCAATGTATTTTTTCAATTATGTATTTTGTAATTTCCTTACTCCAGAACACACAGATTTTCAGATCTTTCCTCTGTCTTCCTTCAGAATTTTTCTGTTCTCAATTTGATTTTATTCCAGCTTGCATATTGCAAGACACCTCATAAAATTACAGGAATGAACCATACAGTATTTCCATATCATTAAGGGGGCTCCCAGTAGAGATCTCAAGCATATGTTCTTACACACATATAAGTGAAGAAGAAGCAGAATTATGCTTAGACCTGTAGTTTAAGAGAGCTTCCAAATAGCACTCATACTTTCAAGTTGAGATTTCCAGGCCACCTAACAGATTTGAACACCTCATTCTCATTAATTTTTATGGAAACTGGACAAACCTATCCCACAGGCATGTTTGAAAACGTCAGACTTACACTTCATCTATTTCATTGTCCTGTGATGGAAAAGGATGAACTAAAAATGGAGAAGGGAAGAATAAAGCAAATTAGAAAGAGATTTGATTATTAATATACATCATTTTTAAAAGTGCATTTACTTACTATTTATTTAGCTGCTTAGTCAACACTTGAATTTTGTATAAGATTTACTTGAATTAGTAGATATTGCAGGTGCCCAGCTTGTTAACTGCTCTGAGAACCTTTCTCACTTTTCATATAATTTTGTATGATTACTGTTGTTACTGTGTCTAGCTGTTCATTCTGAAAAATCACCCTCTCCTTGTTGTAATGAGTTTTAAGAGATGAAGGGCCCTTAGTAGACTTCAGTAGACTTCCTGGGCCATCAGCTCTCACTGACTTAAAAGCCAATGAAAACATTTGCACCCTTAGACAGTTCCTCACCTCTTGAAAAAATACGTTTCTTTGTCACAATGAGTAAAATTTCTGGAGGATAGATGAGATGAGAATGGCAATGTTAGGAATAAGTGGTTATTTTGATTGTAACACTAACAAAGGTTGCTGTTCTGTAACTGAGAAAGAGAGAGGGAGGGAGGAAGAGAGGGAGAGCGAGAGATCAAGGCCAGACTCCAGGTTGTTTTAGTAAGAAGAGTTATGTCTCTAGATTTTCATTATAAGTGACCAGAAAACTGTCAGAAGGTAGGAGAGATGGAGGTAATTCTGAGAGAAAGGCTTCTTGCTTTCCGCAAGCCCATGCAGGTACTTAACTTTGAACATACAATATTCATACATGTTTAGTATTTAACAAAACATGTGATGAATATGAACAATATGCTTACAAGAGCATATATACAGTAAGGACTAACAGATACTTGAGATTAAAGTTCAAGCCAAAGAAATTTTCCCAGTAGTCGTTTGAGAATGTTATGTTCACATTAGTGACTAATCTCACTATTCAGTGTGTAACACCAAACCTCTAAGTTTACAGTTTTTTATTTACCAAATAGGTGAGCTTGTCTAAACTTTAATTATTATTACACCTGTAGACTGGAGTTTATAAAGGAATTTAGTTGGAAATGTTTTTATTTTTTATACTGTTTGTGCTTCTTTTGTTATTTAAATGAGTGGCATAAGATGCATATAATTACTTCTTTTAAAAGCTAAGCTGTTTAGGTATGTTTTCTTAATTAGAAAATGTTCTAAGCAAATATTATCATTGAAACATTTGAAAAATGAGATTTCAGGGTTAAAAAATTAAATAACCAGAGGTATTATTTATAGTCAAACATAAATGATCAACAGTCAAATGAAAATAGCTAATTTTACATTTAGATGAGGAATTCAAAAACATCTGTAAGTATATCTTCATACAGAAAACTTCAATAATCAGATGATTTACGAAACTATCCAGGCTTGTAGAAAACTTGGCAATTTTCAGTAAATGTTCTGAAAAGAACTCGTGAATTAGAAAATATTTTTGAAAAAAGAAACACTTCTGAACATATATCTCAGGAATAAAAATGGAAGCAAAAATCAAATGTCTTACAGTTAATGATCTGTTCAGCTTTAAAAAGTATAGAGCAGATAGCTACACTTCTGGCATTCAGATGGATATTCAGGTCAGTATGCTGTAGATACATTGTTTTCAATGGAACTAACAATTTTTACTACCTAACAATCTGTCTCAGGAAATTTACTTTTGACCTAAATAATTTCCTGTAGCACAGTACAATCAAATACTTTGCTAACATATGAGAGAACAGATTAATGCATATGTGATGAGATACACTAATATAAATGTTTTCATTTTTAATATAATACGAATTTCAGATAAATCCAAAGTCTGTGGAATTTAAGTCTGAAGTCTGTCATGATTATTGCCGTATTCAAAAGTAGTTCTGGTATATATTAGAGGAGCCTTTTTATTATGCCATTTTACAAATACTTAATATTGCTTATTTTCTTAATCATTCTATACAGTTCTTTGGATTCTTTTTCCTTTTTATCTTTTAAAGGGTAATACTTTAGGTAATGTCGTTTGTGAACACATGCCATGTATTCTTAGTATTTTTATCACTGGATATGGACTTTTTGAAGCCTCAAGAATTTCAGGTTTCTCAGTGGTACTTCATACAATGACATTTGGCATCATAGCATCACTGGCTTCTGTGATATCTCCATTCTCCTAACTTCCCACAGAATCAAAACAGTTCACATTTTGCATTTTCAAGCTTTGATGGTTCAGGTTCCAAATTTACTTAACCTTTTTGCTTTATATGTTTTAGCTGAATGACTTGTTCCCCACTAAGGCATTTTGTTGCCATAGCGATAAAAATATTTCCATTCTACTCGGTACATTCACCAATCAGTTAAGTGTTATTATTTTCATGGAGGGCAGTGGGGATTTAAGTCTGAAAATGTGGGATAGTACATGACTAAGAAACAAAAAAAGTTTCTTTCTTATTGTATAGTTTTTAGAAATCCAGCTCTTTAACAGTATGCTATCATTTTGATTTTATATGGTCAAGATGAAATTACCAGAAGAGGCAGAAAAAATATTGTCCAAGTTTAGTTTTCGGTAGTTTTATATCAAACTGGAAGGTAGCTATTTCGCTCCAATTTACCCATTCAAGGAAACAACTTCTGTGAAGATCAACTCCATATTTTCATTAATGACTTAATGAAATAAAGGATGTGGCTATGCAATTTGCAGCTGACAGTATTCTTGGAGGAGGAAAGACCACAAGTATTCTGGAGATCAGTGGATGTCAAAGAAAAGGTCCCAAACCTGATTAAATTTAGTGATGACAAATGCAGGCACCATGCTTGGGAATGATGCCATATGGGCAAATACAAAATGAGAAAGAACAATGCAAGAAAGGTTGGAGACAAGTACAGATGTGTCATAAGCTGAATATAGGTTAGTGGATGATGCTACAAAAAAACACAAATGTAATTCTAGGAATGGTTCATGGAAAAATGAAAGATATAGGTGATCATTTTTGTTCCTTACTCAGTCTTGGTAAGATCTCAGCAGAATTTTAGGTATGGGTAGCATAACTTAAGAGAAAATGAAAAGATTTTGGAAGAGAGCAAGACAATGATCAGAGATTTGGAAAAATCCAAAATATTTTGCTTTGGATTTGAAATTGGATTTATTTAGTCTAACAAAGAAAACTCTACAGAGGACATGGTAGTGATGCGTATGAAGCTGTGCAGATACTATAAAAATATACTTTTTCTTTCTGGTGAGTATAAAACACATTTGATGTAACTTAAACCCAAGAAATGTAGTTTAGACTTTTTTTTTATTATTATTCTGTAATCGTAATAAATAACAGAAGAGGATATTTAGGGAAGCCATGAAAATCTCTGCACATCAAGTTTCAAGAATAAGGATGTTTCTGAATAGTCTTGCCTCAAAGCAGAATGAATTGACCACATGACCCACTAAAGTCTCTTCTACCTTCACATTTCTATAATTTCATTTGTTTTAAAATAATTTTAGCCTAGCAATGCAATCAAAGCTTTGTAAAACACCAAATTCATTTTTGATTTGGATTTAACTATGTATAGAGATCCATAAGTAGGGTTTTTTTGTTGTTGTTGTTGTTCCACCCCTTGAGGCTAAGTATAGGACAGAGAAATATTTGCATTTTTCTAGTCCATACTCTAATGTGCATATTAAAGACAAGTTTCTCTAATTTTATTGTTTTCTTTTTTGGCAGGAAAGATCCTCACATGATGGGAGTTTCTTTAGGCTTTCGCACATTAGTGGGCTGACTTATGGGAGCACTCCCTGAAACACTAGTATTTTCTCTTCTCCTTTTTGCTGACAGATGATATATTTTTCTTTAGCTCTTGGAACTAAAAGCTTTTCATTTAATGATTAAAAATGTGCTTGATGGGCAGGGTATGAGCCTGCCATTCTGAGCAGATGATGACAATAATATGATTGTGAAGTAATTATGGCATATACGGCTCTGGGAAGTGATCTCACTTGCAGAAACTCATATCTCACTGTAATAGTTACCAATAAAATCTCTGAACTTGCCTTTGCATATGAGTAAAAGATAAAGTTTTTCTTGTACCCTATGCAGATGCTAATAATGAGACTAGAGCCATATGTAGGGCACCTTGTTGCTCTTCTTAAAACTTGAACTTGAGAATTCTGAATTACTAATAACACTGGCCACAACAGCTTAATAAAAAATATTTTCTAGATCACTTTCCCCATAGTAGTGACTGAATAAAATAAATCTGTAAAATAAAATGTTGCTGGTAAATGACTATTGGTAGCTAGTTAATACTCTGCTAGGATTTTTTTTTTTTCAAGAATAGTTGCCAAGCTGCTAATTAAGTTTTTCCTGGGGGAGAAAAGACCATGAGGATAGTGTAGCCTTCAGACCTTGATCCACACAACTGAAGACCACTCTGTTCTTAATGCAGCTGTGAATGGGTCATTTCAGGATGACCTGGTGCATTGCTCACCATATCTTGGTCACAGTCAAGAAGTCCATGGATTTAGCCTCAGTAGTAACGAGGTAGAGGAAGAACGAGTGTCTCGGAGCATGTAGTGCGTTACAAAGTCATGGTCCATAGAGCTGTAAACCTTAGCATGAGTAGAGCAATAAACAAAAATTAAAAATATAAAACCAAAATATGACATCAGTATTGTTGAGAAGACACACAGAGAGGCCTGACCTTTTATTGAGTGACCTACTCATTATGCAAATTATTTTCAGTAAAGCTAGCTAGGGAATGATTTCTATAAATATACATTCAAATATTTAAAATAATTCACTTCAGTATTGTATTTCTTGGTTATGTTTGTCTATGAATATTCTAGTGAACTAGAATAAGTGACAAGACTGTTATCTGTTACCTGTTTTCAAGAAATAGTTTATTTTAAGTAAACACTGGAAAATGTTTTGGGAAGATGAGTCTTTTAGCTGTAAACAAAGCAGCTAGTCACAGTAACTCAAATGCATTGCAGCTGGAAACCTCATCAACTCCAGGTAAATTGAAAGGCAGGAATAAAAACAAAAAATAAATCCTAAGAACATGGATTGCAATATTAACCTTAAAGGACCAAATCTTCCCTTTTAAAATATCTGAGGACACTAATGTAATGAAGAATGCTTCAGTACCACTTCTCCTCCTCTGAGCTGCTCTCTGGAATTAAGTTGAAGCCGTTCTGGAGGTCCTATTCCTACGGCCCCCCAGTCAAGGTCTTTTACTGTAATTTCCTTGAAGAGAGAAAGAAATTAATATTCTTTCCCATGTATCTGTCCTCCTAATATACTCATTTATTTCACTCAAAGAATCTGCATTTGCTCCAACTTCGGACTGTACTAAGTTGGGAGCAACCCTCTGATGGATCCATGTGAAGAACAAGAATCAATGAGTCTCTTTTCTAGTGTCACAGTCTCCTCAAAAGTCCCATCTTAAAAATCATATATACCACCTCACTCCTCACTGAGCTGGTAAAAAGGAAGTTGCTATGTGCTTTTTAAGACATTAACATTAAAGAAACAAAGTTGGGTCTGGTCAACCTGCATCTGTCTCATCTGAGTTACTACCAGTTTAGATGAGGATAAATGAACAATTTATTTAAAAATATAAACAAACAGAGTACCTGTTGGTTTGTTTGGTTGTTTCCTGGCTATGTTGCTACCCCCTTTCTCTGTTTTCTTCATATTGCTCTGATGAGTAGCTGAAGATAATACAATTAGTTGTGCATTAGATTAGTCTAGAACTTAGACTTCTTCTAATAACAGGTGCTTTTGAAATTATCCTAAATTATCCTAAAAATTCTTCAATTATCCTAATTGCATGTGAGACTCCTATGTACTCTAATGGAATGCTTTGGGAAGCTTCAGTCATAGCAGTCATTAGTTTTAAAGTTTTACTAGCTGTACAAAGGCTGTATTGCATTCCTAAAAGGAGATCATGGCAAAAACTAAGTCTACCCTTCATGCTACTCTTGCTTTGGATTGTATAAGACAAGATCAGTTATCTAGAAAGCTCAAATTGCTTGTAAGAGAGTACATAAAGGAGGAAGGAAGGTAAAGGAAAGTGGGGAAAACACTCATCAGACAGAATGAGAGGTAGAGCCTGAGCTTACACTTTCTGGTACATTCTTGGAGAACATCAGCCTTTCTTGGACATCAGTCTTTTACAGTTTCCTGTTAATGGCTCTGTCTGTTCCCCTATTCCTTGGGAGACATTTGCAGTTTTGTGGCACGTAGAAGAAGCAATCTCTTCACTATTCAAAGTTGTAACTTGTGTTTGCAATGTCTGTCTGAAGGCCACTTTCATATTGCTCCCTAATAGAAGCAGAGCAGAAAATACAAAAACAATCAAGAGAAAAAATGAGTGATTAAAAATGATGAGTCAAGCTGAATGAGGGAATATTCTTTTCAGACATAGACAGGAGATTGATTATATGTGGTAAGGATGAGATGTTAATGCATCTAAGAGAAAGCAGGAAAAATGATACCATCTGAGAACATCATGATTGCCACAATTCAGTGAAGAAATAATGAAGTAATAGGATGAGATCAAGCAGCAGAACTATGTGGCTTTATTACTGCATGACTGAATTGGGAGAAAAGATCTTAAATTTGGAGATTACTTGGAATAAGTTGAAATGACAGTGACAAAATGACTAGGAAAGAGTAAAACAAAACCAAGATAAAACAAAAGACCTCCTCAGATCCAGTCACGTCCCTGCCCTACTAGCACATGAACTGATGTTGTCTTCTAAGTCTGATCTCAAGGAAGTCCTGAAAATAAGTTTCTGACTGCTTATAAGAAAAATAGTCAAATATTGGGTCGAACAAAATTCAAAGGGGGAGTCCGTCATTTCATTACAACCAGAGATAAGAGTTCATTTAATATATTGAATATTTGCCTTTATACTTTGCTATATTTCCAAGTTTATCTCCTGCACATCTTCTCTTAAGAGAAATTTCATAGACAATTATTTGAACAATGCACATTTTCATTCTTCAAAATATCCACTATATGGCAGCTATGGCCTTGAGGTAATAATAAGGGCATTTCCAGGGCCAGGGGAAAGAGTGAGATTTTAAGTATAAAATCATGTAGAAAGAGTAATACCATGCAAAGAAGTGTGGTGCTTTTACATTAAAATAGAGTAATACATAAAATGTTGCATAACGTGGCAAACTTTGTGGGCATTTATGAGAAAAGAAAGGAAGATAGGTCAACTAATGAGTAGGTGTTTGTCTTTCAATTGCACTGATATACTAAATATACAGAGGAGCGAACAATATTAATGTAGCTCACTGAGATAAAGCACACCCTACAATAGTATTACTTGACATATCCAAATAAAAATGATTTTGTTTCTCATGCTGGAAATCAGTTAAAATAAATAAAATACAAGAAAAGGTGGAATCTTGTTTATGTAATACGAACCTATGAGACAGATGTACATATTACTTCCTAGAGAATTTAAATATCATTAATAAAAATTATTGACGTAAAGCCACAGATTTAATGAAAAGTGACTGCAATAAATTTTACATTAAAATTGACTACCTCAAGGTCTCATAAAACTAGTACTAGATTCTTATTTGGAAATATTGCCATAAATTTCACTTCTCTCAATCTTATCCTTAGAGTCAATCCTATAATTTCACAGAGTTTTGTGAAATTCTCATCAAGATAAGCATATTTCAAACTCAGTGAGTATGGCAGATTGATGCCTTAATACAAGTAATCTGCATTAGTAGTATTTTTTGATAAAATATAGTGCTGAACTATAGTTGGTTATGACCAGCTAAATGGCTGTTTTCCTTCAACAGATGCATATGTAATGTTTTATAGTTGTTCTGCCCCAAGAATGGTATTGAGATTGAACCATGTGCATGACTGGCAGGTCTCACCACTCACCTTACTCATCACTGCAGTTTGAAGCCATGTATGTCATGCTTTATATCAGTAACTATGATATCTCTATGGTGAGCAGCTCAACTGGTTAGTCTTTTGTTATGATAGCCTCTAGGCTATTGGTATGATAAACTCTCTTTGCAGGTTCAATTTCTTTGCTTCCTTCTAGGAGGGAGTAAAAGATACACAGTATCTGCCCATACTTGCATCACCAAATGCAAATTCTGCCAGGCCCTCCACAGAACCTAAACTATGAGAATGCGCAAGCTACACACCAAAATCTTTTTGAGTGTCCCAATGTAATTTTTGCCAAAATCAACAGGCAGAGTGAGGTCATAGTTGGCAAATTATGCAATTTGAAGAGAAATTTTAAAGTGTAGATATAACATAACAGTTAAGTATTTTATAGTTTGTTATAAATCTCTGAAATGTGCTTGTAAGTGAAAGGTGATTTTTATGAATGTATTAGGCTCATGTATGACAGAAGCAGAATAACACTAGATTAGAGAATATTTAAAAATGCAAGAAATGCACAGTAGAAAAATTTGTCCGTAATTCTTCATCAGTGATGTATGGAGATCCTGAGTGCCCTTAAAACTCAGAAACATTAAACGTGATTTTTATGAATCAGTTCAAGCAAACTTAAATCTGGACCTAATTTATTGACTGTGGATGTGAAATTATGAGGGAAAATAATTTTATTTGCCCATATGCCAGGGAGCAGCAAGAGCTGGCCTATGAGGAAGTACAAGACAGGAGCTAAGGGCAAGTGCAACACAGGCAGGCAGTGACCTTCCTGACCATAACACAGCCCTACATCAGGGCAGGGTAGTGAGAGGGACAAGGTCCATTGGCAGTTGCAGACCAGGCAAGGTGAAGAGTCAGATCCAGGGTCCATCCAGGGAGTCCCATCACAAACAGCAGGAGATGGCTAGAGGCATGGTACCTACAACACAAATCCAAGGTTTGTCCAGGAAGTCCAGCAAACCAGGGCATCAGAAGACAGGGCTGGGCACAGGTTCACGTACAGCGTAGCTCAGAGCAGCTCTGCTTGTCTGGGCCTGCATTTGAATGAAACCTCTGGGCCCATGGTGCAGAGGGGGTGACTGGAAGTCCAGGTGAGACTGCTTAGAATCATAGAATGGTAAGGTTGGAAGGGACCACTGGAGATTAGTTAAGCCTTGCTAATGCCCTCAGGGCCCTGACACAGTGTAAATCCAAAGTAATCCCATACGCTTCAAAGCATGAACAATGAAATTTATTTCTCTTTCAGTCAGGGTTTCAAAGCCACTATATACTAAGAAATGGTTTAGAAAAACAATGATTCATTTAATGAATATTTATATTGCTTCTTATTATGTGAAATAAATCCTACTTATGAAGTCCAAATACTTAAAACAACACCCACTGTTTAAGAAAGGTTAAATGACCAAATTATGTTAATTTTAGAATTGTTACAACATTTAGATTTGTGATACTTGCAAAGTCGTAGTTTACTCCTATTCATCTGTATTTTATAAAAATTCAGACACATCCCAAAGAGGCTTTATCTGGTTCCTATTTCAAATTAAAATATATAAGATATGTTTCATTTTTGGTATAAAGGCCACATTTACACACATTTGAAGGGGCCTAACTATGCACACTGAAGCTCAATGCAATTTACAGTGGGAAGTCAGGTTCATTAAACAATGCTCTTTGAAGTCACTGAGTTAAGCACTTAATCTAGTGATTGCTTCTTAAAATCTGTTAACATCTTTACTCATCTTAACTATCTTTGTTAGACCTGTCCTTTCAATTTTAATCTTTCTAACATGATTCAAAAAACTTACTCTCTGTGTGTGCTGCCCTGACAATTCTGCAATGTATGCTTTTAACAATATTGTCTTTTGTTGCTTTTCAGAGTATTTCCCCTTCCCTCTTATCTGATAGAACATTATTCCAGGCTTGTTTTCTGTCTCCAACAGAAGCCATGCAAGTTTAACATGCTGTCTAATTTTGGAAATTTAACTAAGCATTGAAGCTACAATAAGACATGAATAATGACTGGAAGTGATTGAGACTCATTAATACACATACTGCAGCATTCAAATGACAGTCACCCACTCAGTGTAATTGTATGGTTTGAATCTTATGCAGCAGTGCTATACTTTCTTGGCTGATGCCACTGCTGGGTAGATTTTGAACCTCTGAGTACAACAAATTTTACTCACTTTGGATGTAATAGAAGAAATATTTTTTTCTATCTTCCAATATAATTTATATTTTACTGTAAATAAACACATATCCCTGGCACATAATCCCCAAAAGGAACTGATGGAATATGTTCATATCAAGAATATTTTCTGGTTCAAACTCACAGTTTTATGTTACAAGGCATGTATTTTTCTAAATGTTTTCAGGATAGTTTATAAAATTGCAAATAAATAAGTCCACTAGAGGGCAATAACATTGCTAATCTAGCTGAAGTGATAACATTTTGGTTAATTAGGATAGTCAAGTGAATACAGAAACACATAGGAAAATCATGCAAGTGACGGCATATATTTTTCAACTCCACACTGGGAAAAATTCAACTTCTATTTCTTCAGTTCTCCTATTCCAGGTATATAACCTAACTTTTAGGGTAAACTCTGCAGTCTTCAGATGCTCCAACTATCTATTCCATAATGAAAAAAGGGAATACTGACATAATAGTTTTGTAAGAACTTCAGACCTCATATTTTTCCTAGTGTAATGTAACCTCTGAAAAGTGGCCCTTCAATCTTTTACCTGAACAGCAGCTGCAGGTTATATTAGCTAAAACATCCTCTACTTGCATAAAGCAGTTATGGAAGTTAAAAACTTATCAAATAATCACCAGTTTGAATCTGATTTGGAAAATTTCTTCCTGACCTGCAAAAGGCTTATCAGAAATACTATGCTCTTAAAAGGCTATCTTTTATACAGTATGAGAGGGCAAAAGTGATTAAGAGGTGGCAGAAGAGACAGAAAAGTAGGTAAGAGTGAGTTTCTAAAATGTTTTGACTGGAAAGAATAAAAGAAAGAACATTCTTGAAGTAGAGAGGCTTCTTGCCCATTTATTATCTTTTGTCCACTGATCTTCCCCACCTTATTCCTCATAGCTTTTCTGGGGCTATCTGTGTTTCACATCTGATGAAATGGATGAGTAGCAATTTCTGCAGTGAACGAAAACATATTGTAATTAATTTACTAATTAAAAATCTGAAATCTTTTCTTCTTTACATTACCTGTGGAATGCAGAAAGTATATGAACATGTTGAACATAGTATAATTTCAAAGACGTATCAGATAAATGATAATAAATTAGGACATTTTTGACAGTATCAGCTACCTTTAGCAAATGCATACAAAAAAATGGGAAATTCCCTTCACAATAAACTTTAAATACTTTCTTACTATTAATAAAAAATCTCTGGGAAAAATTAAGGTGCCAGGCTCTGCAATTTCACCTGCTCAGTATTTTTATGTAACATGAAGTGTGTTGGAATTGATATTAGTATAATGAGCATGGTGCGACAAGTGTAGTGGTTAACATTATGGTGACTTTAGACCAAAAATAAGCCTAAAGACTTGCCACACGGAGCAAAATCTAAGACATTTACTGGTGTTCAATTTCAAGTTATATCCATTTTCTATCAGACACCCTATTTTTATCAACAAATGAGTTGAACAGGAATACTTCCACTTACTGAAGATTACAGTAGTATAGAATAAAAATAATGATTGAGAATAATTTCCTGTGACAAAATGAAGCCAAAATTTTAAATGTTAATGTTTAGCAACAGTCTTAAATTCCAAAGAATTTGTATTTGTGTTTACAGAAGTCAAACAGAAAGGTAAAACTATCACTATCAGGTGAAATTATCACCTAGCTAACTAAAAATTACAGATTTGGGCTTGATACTTATATTGATATTTATAACAGTCTGCTCATTTGTTTTCCTAGGCAAGTCTAATGCAAAACTGCTCATATTAATATTTTGAAAGTTTTGATGGAAAAATATCTACATTTAAATCATCTACAAAACACAAATAAACACAAACCTTATCAGTAAATTGTCTCATTTATATAATGAATCAATTATGTAAACAAATGGGGTAAAACAAGCATTGAAAAAAGATAAGAAAATTAACTTTTCACTGTATGTAAAAATAAGTGCAGAAATGAAATATTAGCGATCTGTGAACAATTTGCACCAAATTAATTTATAGGGTGAATATCTCTTCCTTAAAGCAGAATATTCATAAGCATAGAATTTGAACACATTTATAACAGATAGTGTTGGAGCAATGTTAGGCATAAATACTGTGTTCTCATTCCCACTGTAGCTCAGCCTAACTCTGTAAAGTTATAGTTCTGTTATGGGTCAGGATTATTGAGTTTAAAACTGAGTGAAAAATCGGTACTATTGGTTTCCAGTTAACTTTTATTGAGAGAATATGATATACATTTTTAGCAGTGCAAGTACTGAACGAATTAGGAACACTTAGAAACAGTATGATGATATGACTATCATAAACATTGGAGTATTCTGGCTAATGAAAATTTTTAAACAGTCTATTTGTATTCTTTGTACAGAACTTCCTATTTTGCTGCTTATTTTAACAAAACATGCTTCTGGGCTTTAGCATATACATGTAACACATTGCCTATTGATCTTCATGCCAAAAATTCATTCTTCTCCCTAGGTTATATCACAGTGATAACATGAAATATTACCTATTTCTTCAGAACTAGAAAAGAGGAGCAACAACTTTGATCTTTCCAAACAGCCCAGAAACAGTCGTCAAGAGCTAGGGAGCTCCAGAGAACATTTTCATCACCTGCGTGATTGTCGTCTGTTCTCTACAAAAAGTGAAAACTTAAGAAAGAAATCATAAAAATACATCTATTCATCTAATGATATTTTCTCACAGATGCCATGGGTAACTTGACAACTCTCTAGACTCAGGAATTTTGTCTAAGTACTATTCTCTTCCTTCTTGCTGTGAAGCTTTTGGAAGGGAATGCTTATTACTAGGACAAAATTATCCCCTCCATAGTTTGCTTTGTTCTGGTAAAAATCTTGCATTGCACATGAATTTGGGGAACAACTACTGAGAAAAGTCCAAGAAATGTTACTCAGTAAGGTTGCGCTATTAGATAGCTCTGACAGAGGTCCAGGCATTTCAGGCACAGGAAATGGAGATAGGAAATACGTATGAAGGAAATAAAACAGCATTAATGAAAAGGCATATGTTAAAATATTATTCTGAAAAAAAATATGGAATTGTTAAAAAATACAACAAATTCAACTATTCTATGTTTACTTATAGAACTAAATTTGCAGATTTAGTTGAACAATTAAGAGATAAAGGTCTCTCAGTTTTATCCCAATATTAGCAATTTTTTTAATGATATCACTAGTTATTATATATCTGTGCATACACTTACGTGTAAGGCTGGAAATGGATTAAGGAAATGATAAACACATATATGAAATTATAGGTAAATCAGTTTAAATAGAATTATGATCCAGATGCCAAGGGAGATGCTGGTAAAATGCCTGGGATGTGACGTCAAAGATGATGAGCAAAAAGGGTTTAGTAGTAGCATTTAATTAATCTTGAAGATAAAGCAGCACTGATACATGCTCCAGGAGGAATTTACACAGGAAACTGTAAACTAAAAAGTTATAATCTTTGCTCTAGATGGATGAGGGAATATATTATGTTTGAGCCTTCTCTCTGGCACAGTGTAGGCATCCTGTCATGCCAGCACTGCTGAATTCCTTGTGCCTTTTGATGTATACCTGGCACCAAAGGAAAATGGATTTGAAACCACATCTTTTCTTTTGCACCAGTGAATGTTTAGAAGAGACCATAGCCTCTCTCTTTGTTTTCCCCAAATACACAATCCCAATCCTATAATATCTTAGTATCTATATTGATTCTGATTTATCCTAATTTAACTTAGACTTTAAGTATGCAGGAAAAAAAATCTAAATATTAAAATCCAGGCTAGAAGATCCAGAAGGTTTTTATCTCCAAAATGTGTAAGTGAAGTTTTGACACAATGATTTTGTAGTAGAGCTGTCTATTCTACCTTGTACATTGAACAGTGGTGTCAGGGGCCTGAGGGACCTCCAGTTCCTGCCCACCCCCAGGACTTCCCCTGGTCCCAGCCCCATCTCCGGCCAGCCTAAGACCATCAGTTGCTGCCTCATGACACCACAGTGGTATTGGCTCCAACCCCTACCCGACCAGGGGCCCTGACTCCTGCCCCAGCCCTGCTCCCAGCCCCACAGGCTCCCAACAGTCTGGGTCCCATCAGAAGACCCGGCACCAGAAGCCCCTGGCTCGCATGGTGCCGTGACATTGGCCTGATGAACCAACTTTCAGAAGTAGTGATCGTAAATGATTAAGAAACAATATAGCCTTGAATTGATAATCTTGAAATCATAAATTCCATATCCCCTTACAAAATCATTTTGTTCTCCTGAGCTGGTGGGTATCCATTAAAGCATTATGTTAAGTACGTTATGCCATAGATCCAGTTGCAACACAGTTAAAATCCAGACACTGTCACAATTAAAGCTGCTTCTGTAATAGTGTCTTCACAATGCCAGAACTACCTTCATTATAATGGTATTAGTAAGTGTTCTGCAAAATCTTGTCTCCTAAGAGCTACATGGTGCTGCTGCAACCTTTTTTTTTTTTTTTTTTTTTTTTTTTTTTTGGTCAGTATAACTATAAGATCACTCTTACAGATGTTTGCTATGAAGGTATCATATCAACAATAACACTGATATTCACGCTTAGGCAAGGATAGGTCTCTGTGTATGCCTCAGTACATGAACTTTCAATAATTAATAGCACGTGTTCTGTGAATATGGAAACATCAAATTAATCTTTCAAAAGACAGCGAGGTATACAGTGAGGTATACGATTTTTACATTAGTTTTAAAAGGAAGCTTGAATACTTCTTTATTTGATGGGTCTAACTAAGATCAGAATCCAAGTAGCACAAATAATATTTAATCTTAATTTTCTTATGTTAGAAAATTGACTTATTTTTAGATTTCTACCAAACACTCAATACAAGTCCATTTTAAGTGGATTAGTATGCTTTCTTATTTGGAGTTACCAACACTTGGCAGGAGGTGGAGTAGAGAAGGGATAATCTCCTACATCTTTGTCTATAGTCAGTGAGAGGCACAGGGTCCTCCTAAATGAGCAGGACCTTCACTTAACATCCTGAACCTTTGGTTACACAGAAAGCCAAAGCACAATAACTTCACTAAAATGAAGATAATCTTTATGAATAATCCCAGAATTAAAATTCAGTGTATCATAGATGGGATGGTTGTGATCCAGTTTTGTGTTTAAATCACAGTCTCTGTTTATTTACTCTGTCTGAAAAGTAATACGTAAGTTTACACCAAGTATCTAGTCTAACCAGTAGATACAACTTCTGGTGAAAATTGTGCAATCAAGTGTATTAATTTATAGGCTAAAGTATTCCCTCTAAGAAATCTGGGGTTTGTTTCAGCGTCTTCATTGTCTCCATATGAATTACTAATAGTTTCTCAGCAAATTAAGGCAAGAAACACCACAATTCTTCCTGTAGAATTAATCTCCAGGAAACAGTCCTGTTGTTTCAGATGACTCAGGAAGACAAAAGAGAAGATTGTTTCAAGAATTCTCAGTGCCTAAGAGTTAATGCTTCTCAAAGGTGCTGTGATTGCATGCTGCCATAGTCACTGAAGGTTCGGCGTGACTGTGCCATGCTGTCTTCTGTGTGTGAAGCAGTGGTACCGGACAGATGAAGCATGGAGGGCAACCCTTTAACCTACAGAAGTGTAGAGAAACTCCAAAACAACTTTCTCCCCAATTCTCACATCATGCTGCTTTTACTTATGCAGCCCTCTAAACTCATAAAGTCAATTACAAAGAAAGACTAGATTCACCATTGTGCTTTGACTGCTTTGTCTCATTCTGAAAATATAAAGTAACTATAAATGTAACGTTACTGGGATGTAAATTGTTTTGTCATGGTAATAGATCTGATCTTAAAGGTTAAAATATATTGTTTACAAGATTGATATTTCACATTTCCATGTCATTAGAAGTAATGAAAGGAAAATTCTCTGACAACTTCTTATTTCAGTGTTCTAGTATAAATTGTTCAGTAATTCTTAAAATGTAAGAAAATATACAGAAAAATACTCTGCAAAAGTAAGAAATAAAATTTACCACCAGCAGAATGGTTTTTATTCTTCAGTTACCGACACGCAGTACTAACATTACGTCTGTGTTAAATACTACTGATATAGATACACACACACTTAAAGCATACGTAAGGTGGTGACATCCAGTTGTTAAACTCACAGGTGCTCACAAACACATATAGTTTATCATTTCAGCAGTCTAGTCAGAAATTCATGCTGGTCTATGGTGATTTAGATGAGAAAATTTCACTCATTTCTATATCACAGCAGATTTTCTGTATTGTGCAACTTTACAGAGGGATAGGGTAACATGATTGAAATATTTATATTAAGGCATAAACACACAAGACCTCTTTTCTTAGTATCTTAAGCTTAATATCAAGATGCTTGAAGTCTGAAAGGATTTTAAGTTTTCCTGTCTGCAAGTGGGGCCAGTTCCATAGTTATACTCTTAGGTGCATAATTCCTGAAAAGACACACAGCAAACTGAAAAGAGTAAAAGAGCTAAAATAATCACTACTTTTCTTGCTTGATGTACTTCTACTATTATTTCTCCCAAAGAAACACAAAAATAGTAGTTATTTTTGATAAATTTAAAGTGTATTTCAACCAGGTGTTGAATTATGCAATGAATATGCTTGAACCATTATGCAGAGAACTGCCTTGGGTCCACTATAAAATGCCATTATTTGCCTAAACCACTCTCACAGCAATGTCAGAATGATATCAAAATATTATTTCTGAGCAGACTACTCTGAATTAGAGCCACTGGCAGTGTCCCTTTGGATGACAAGTGACTTTGGTGATTCTCCTTGAAAAGAATTTTGAGTGTTCGTGTTAAAAGGAATGCTAATTTCACTTTAAATATAGATTTCTTTAAAAGGTAGAAAATAGCTATGTCGATTAGTGAAATAGAACTCATTTTAGCATTTCTTTTATATTGTCACAAAGGAATATACACTTTTTTGAACAAAGTAACAGGGAAAGCAGCTTTAGGATTTGTTTCTCTCCCTCTTCTATTCAGAGGATTAATTTAAAATAATAATAATAAAATCCTTAGAGCATCCATATGTGAATTCACCTCTTAACAAGTCAATTGTTTCTCCAGAGACTGAAAGTTATCAGCACAGATTAACAAATGGATGACAGTGAAGTCTAAAATGCTTTTGTATGTCATCCTGTATTGATGACTTTACCTCTGTTCTGGCTTTTTTCTATTCTTTATTCAAAAGTTGAATATAATAAAATTTGGATTTTTTCACTGCCTTTCACATTCAAAGTACCCTGAAGTGTTTTACAAGATAATGAGAGACAAGCTGCTCATTTAAGTGGTTGTACAAGAAACAGGAGACTCTACCCAGTGAAAAGAAGCGGATGATCTGCGTGTTCTTGTTTGGGTGACCTTCATGTTGACCTGAGCTGGAATTTTCCTAAATATGAATTGTAGGCAGAGCATAAGCAAGGGGAGAACAGCCTGAGCAGGCAGCCCAAATGTAGTTTAAGGAGTGGCAAATAAACAGCACTGCTAGGAGATGAATACACCTGAAGTACCAATGGAATCTCCCCAAGAATAAAGAGTTTGGGTTTTTATTCCCTGCTGTATTGTGCAGGAAAAAGGACAAGGCTGTTGGCAGGAATAATAGCAGAATATTAGAATTTACAAACACATCAGGAATAAGACTGTGGAAAAATACTCTTTTTACTAAAAATCAAGATGCAGTAGAGGTGCTAGATATAAAATTGAGTGTTCTGCCACCTGCTTATATAACTAGAGATTCTAATTCAAAAAAGAGTCACATATGTAACATATAACAGAGTTTAAAAGAGACTGTGCAAAAATAGCTATAATCCAAGAAAAAATATTTTCAAATAGCAAGAGCATAGACATATATAGAGTAAACAAGACAGAATTGTAGCAGAAAGTAGAAAGCCTACCAAGAAGTCGTATCATTGCATTGAAAAATAAAACATCTGTTATAAAACACAGACAAAAGCTTTAGATAATCTGAAGACTAGCATTATCCCAGACCATTTTGGATAGCATTGAAAAGTCAATTATCAATGACAAGAATATGCTATCCAACTTCTCTTTTTTTTTTTTGTGATGTAAAAAATTAATTTTGCCTTATTAAGCCAGATGAACCATTCAACCATTGACAGTTTTAGCTGTATCTTTCAGCAGACACCATCAAATCTGAATGGCTTTTGGCAGAATATTACCAGGAAACAGGGGAATAGCCATTTGTATCAAATTTATTGCCAGTACATTCATCTATTAGGTGGTAGAAAAGGACATGAAGCAGTTCCTGTTGAGACACTAGAAGGCATAGAAGAATAGTAGGCATAATGCAGTAAGTACAATATTAGAGTGCTTGACATTACTCCATTATTCATTTCTTGATTGGTGGTGGTCTCCAGATTTGGCTAAAACATGAGAACAAGTAAAGGAGTCCCATCTTAATGAATGAGAAATGACTCCAGCAATTTATAGAGGTGATTTATTATCTTAACTTCAGTGCACTGTGAACCCTTGAAAACCTT
This sequence comes from Rhea pennata, assembly GCF_028389875.1. Taxonomy (NCBI): domain Eukaryota; kingdom Metazoa; phylum Chordata; class Aves; order Rheiformes; family Rheidae; genus Rhea; species Rhea pennata. The sequence continues at coordinate 144,080,648 of NC_084664.1, read as the reverse complement.
AGCATATAACATTTTGTTATGGACATGGAGACCAGAGAATAGCATTTGAAATAAGAAAAACAAATCATAAGTGGATCACTAATCCTTGAGAACTATACATCTTCTGACAACTAAAATGAACTATTTTAAGTGATGTTTGAGGCACTATTGACAGAAAGCAGAATCTACTAGTGAGTCTTTAGGAGCTGTAAGTTAGTGTCTTAGTTTAAAGACATGGTTCTTAAAGGTATTTGTTATTGTGAATCACTTTCAAGATGTCATTTTAAAGACAAATAGAATAGATGTAGATGGTTTATTGTCATTCAAAAAGTTCCATAAAGAAGCTACAATGAAGAAAAAAGTACAATGAATGATATTAGCTGTCTCTGTACTCTGAAGCCCCTAACACTGCATTGCTTAGAAATGGTTCTACTGTTGTGCTGGGCATAAACAGCATGGTTTTGGTAGCAGCAGGTGGCAGTTGTGACCAGTGTAGGGGAGGCCACAAACGTCTGTGTGTGGATAGTAGCTGGGTCTGGCTAGCTCTGCAGCCAGTGCAAGTGACCCCATTGCCTGCCAAAGCAACAGCCAGTCAAAGGAGCACAGGGTGCCCGGATCAGGCATGTTTAAGAAAGGGCTGTAGCTGCTATGAAGGAGACCCAAGTTAGAGATGCACCCTTGGAAAGAGTTGCTCTATGACAGAGGACATACTCCTCTCTATAAGGGCTATGGCCTGCAGATGACCTATACCAGGACAAATGGAAAACAAGTAAAAAGCAAAGAATGGCAGAAATAAACCATTATGCACTGATCCTCACTCAGCTGCTGTGTCTGGACCACATTCTGTTCTGATAACTGATAACTGAAGTTATTGCGTTAAAGTTGCCCTGCCACTGGCCTGGCAATAGATGAGGATAACCAGATTTATTCAACTGTCTGGGTAGGCTGACCTTAGCAACATCATGCCATAGTGCTCAATGAATCTTGTTGCACTCACTGTGTAGCAGTTGTAAATAACTGGTTGGTCATTTGTAGAGAAACTGGAGGAGAGACATGCCTAACATTGATTGAAGGGAGTCTCTGTTTGAATAGATGGGATTGGTACTCCCTACCTCTTAGCACTAGCCCTGCTGCCCTGCCATCTTTGAGAATCACTTTTCTGACCAGCATAGACGGAGGGATGGGATAGAAAGGCTTTGGGCTTTTGTAATAGGCAGTGTGGCTTGCACAGGAGAGACCAGTTGTCATTCCCTTGGCAACTCATGAGATTTGCCAGAAGCAGTATTATACTGATTGAGGAGCTACTGTTGAAATCCAAAAATTAATTAATTCCCTGGAAAAAGCAGGGAGGATCTCCAAAACTCATTCACTTTACAACAGACCTATTTGTTGTAGAACATACTGTGGAAGCCTACTGAATAATGATGGACAGCAGTAGACTTCAGAGCTTTGAATTAAAGCACAACCCTGTTGTTGGCTTACTGCAGTTTCAGACATGTTGCAGCTGTAGTATAAGCTGTGGTAGAAGCCAAAGACTATACCTGGTGTATTATGTGTATTATACAATTGATGTTGCAATTTTTTTTTTTCAATCTCTCTTGACAAAGAGGTGAGACCCCAATTTGCTGTCCCTTGGAACAGCATGCAATACACCTGGAACTGGCTGCCTTAGGGATGAAAACACAGCCCCACCACCTGCCTTCGCTTCACTCACCAAATCTTAAAGCACAGATCTCCAGAGAATTTTTCCATTACATTGATGAGATATTTACTGGAGGAATAACTGCAGAAGAAGTACTTACTAAGTAACGTGCAACATATAATTGTTAGCTTTCTAAATACTGGATTTGCACTAAGCACTCCAAAGTCAAAGGGCCTATTTGAGAAATACAGTTTTTAGGCCTGCAGCGGCAAGATGGATGGACACGTATCACAACTACACAAATTTTCCTAGGTAAGTGCCATGGACCCCAGTACAATGAACAAGAAAGCCAAGCCTTTGGGGACATTATAGGATTTTGGTGTATGCATATCCCTGGTTACAGCTAATTGACCAAATCCATATACCAAGTAACCCAACAAAAGAGTCATTTTGAGTGGGAGGAGGAACAGCAGTAAGCTTATTAGCAGATCAAGTAGGTGATAGTGCATCCAGTGGCATTAGGACCAATCCAGGAAGGTAACAATGTAAAGACTTTGTCATATACCAGTGCAGAAAAGGACAGTATCATATAGAGTTTGTGGCAACAAGCGCCTCAGGAGCTGAGAGGGATGCCATTGCCATTCTGGATTTGGAGCTAAAAAGGAGTAGAAAATTACTACACCTCTCTGGAACAGGAGGTCTCAGCAGCAAATGAGGACATTCTGTGTGCCACTAAAGTGTTAGGCACAAAGGGGCCACTGTGCTTATGCCTGAGAATACTATGTCTTTGATTTTATGTTCAAGATTTCAAAACCCACTGGGAGAAGATCAGTTACTGCTATGTGGATCCAAAAAACGGATCCTGGCTCTTACTCAGCAGACATGTATTGGTTCAAGCTGCAGGCCAGGAACAGTTGAGCTTATTAGACCATCAAATCAACAATGTAAGGAAGATTGAACTCCTTGGGTTGTTTGAGCCCCAGCATATGATGAATTAAGCGCTCAAAATAAACAATGGAGTTTGTTTACCAATGGATGTTGTAAAATCACAGCAGCAAACAGGAGATGGTGAACTGCTGCTTGGCATCCCTCCACAGGAGAAGCTGCCACCTGCAAAGGGACTGGAGGCTCAAGTCAGTTTGCAGAAGTAATGACCTTGAAAATAGACTTGGAAAATGCTCAGGAACAGCACTGGCCCTGGGTATACTTATATACAGCCTCCTGGATGGTGGCTAATGCAGTGTGGAAATGACTTAAAGAGTGGAATAGCGATAACTGGCATCAGTGAACAGCTGAGCCTGGAGAAGGAAGAGGAAAGGTGTTTCTCTGACTGTGTAACTGACTCTGTGTGTGTGTGTGTGTGTGTGTGTGTGTGTGTGTGTGCAGAGGGTTCTGTAATATCTGAATCAGTAGTCAAAAGTTTGTGTTAATTGACAGTAAATTAAATTAAGGAAAATTCCCCAAGTGGAGACTGTTTTGCCTCTGACAGCTGTTGGCAAGATGGCACAAACAAGATGATTTTCAGAGTATACTTTTGAAAAACAGAAGGTTGATTCCGGCAACTTACTACATGAAAGTACTGAGAAGGCTACTGTACTGACTGACAGATCTTAAGAAACAAGTATGCCCAGTTACTGAGGGGACTGCACAAGTAACCCTTGCAGATTTAGGAGCAGACCTAAGAAAAATATGTGTTTTGCACAGGACAGAAAGAGATTATCAGCCAGGTACGCAAACTCATTTGGCGCATATCTGGACTATGAAACAAGTGCAAACAGTACAAAGGAGGATATACAGCCTCAGAAAATTATCAACTCAACCTAGAAAACATCAGATCAAGATTTTTTAATTTTTAATTCCAGGAAATATATTGGTGACAGAAGGTTAATTCTCAAATTTCTGAGAAGTAGTCTACATGGATGGCAAAAAATGTGATGAGGAAATAAAGATAGATTTTTTTCAAATTTTGACCTATCTGACATTGACTCAGAAAATGAGCAACAGATTGCAGGAGAATTCAAGTGATTCAGTGGCATCTGGGAATGCAAAAACATAGTGGGTAACAGTAGGCAAGTGTAATCCCCTGGAAAGACATCCAAGAAACTAATGGCAAGGGCAAAACAAACAGAAAAGAGTCTTTATCTGCCAGTGTTCGATCCAGCAAAACGTCTTCCCAGCAAGCAAAGCAGGATCTGATGAGCTGTAGAGAAAAACACTTTTCTCCCCTGAAGTCATCTGGACCACATTAGAGGAATGACAGGCACTGTTACAATTATGAGAATACCAAGCGAAGCAGGCAGCTCTCTACAGCGAAGAAACCAAAGCTCTGAGATGTGAATGCACAGCTGAGCATGCTTGGGTCCAACCATCAAATAATCCCCTCTCTCCCCCCTCCCCCCCCCCCCAAAAAAGGCAAAAAGCCATGTTACCATGGAAAACAGTGCATAGAAGGTAAACATAGGCTGAGGAGAACAGTGGAGAGAAAATCATGGACAACTACATAGAACTGACAAACAGCATGTAAGAGGAAAAATGTCACATCCTATGACAAATAAGTTTGCCTAGCGCATGATCTGTGACAAGCATTGCATGATCTGACAAGCCCTCTTAGGCACCACAAATACTTCCACAATTAGATAGATAGCTTAAGACCAAAAATTTTTTAGCATTTATGTTTGATAGGAAATTTCAAAAAGATTTGTTCCCTTTTGGGTTCAGAAAAAATCGTCACAGTTTGCTCTGAAATAGAAAATCTAGATTTAGCCACCTGTTCATCATACCTGTTTCAAACAGATGGCATGATCTTTCACTTTTCAACCACATCCTATCTATGACTTTTTTAATCTCCTAACTACTGAAAAACATTGTCTTCCTGAAAACAAACAAAATAAGTATCTTAATTGATACCAGAAATTCCCAAATGTGAATAGTTAAACAATATATTATTTGGTGCAGATAAAATTTGTTACCGTAGTCTCATGTTCTCCTCTGGTTCGATTTTTAGGTGAGAAATACTGCAATTGTCTTGTACAATCATTTCTTCAAGGCAGCTAGAGCAAGTTGCCCAGAACTGTGTCCAGCTGGGATTTGAATATCTGCAACGATGGAGACTCCCCAATCCCTGTTGAAAATCTGTTTCAATATTCAACCATACTCACAGTAGAATCATAGAATCACAGAATCAGTAAGGTTGGAAGGGACCTCTGGAGATCATCTAGTCCAACCTCCCTGCTCAGCAGGGTCACCTAGAGCATGGTAGACAGGGTTGCATCCAGGAGAACCTTGAAGATCTCCAGAGAAGGTGACTCCACAACCTCTCTGGGCAACCTGTGCCAGTGCTCTGTCATTCTCACAGGGAAGAAATTCCCCCTCACGGTCAGGCGGAACTTCCTGTGCTTCAATTTCTGCCCATTGCCTCTTGTCCTGTCACAGGGGACAACTGAAAAGAGTTTGTCCCCATCCCCTTGACACCCTCCCTTCAGGTACTTGTACACATTGATAAGATCTCCCCTCAGTCTTCTCTTCCCCAGGCTGAACAGGCCCAGCATCTTTCCTCGTAGGGCAGATGCTCCAGCCCTCTGATCATCTTCATAGCCCTACGCTGGACTCTCTGCAGTAGCTCCATGTCTCTCTTGTAGTGAGGAGCCCAGAACTGGACACAGTACTTGAGATGAGGCCTCTCCAGGGCTGAGGAGAGGGGCAGGATCACCTCCCTCGACCTGCTGGCAACACTCTTCCTAATGCACCCCAGGAGACCACTGGCCTTCTTGGCCACAAAGGGACATTGCTGGCTCGTGGTCAATCTGTCATCCACCAGCCCTCCCAGGTCCTTCTCTGCAGAGCTGTTCTCCAGAAGGTCAGCCCCCAGCTTGTACGGGTGCCTAGGGTTTTTTCTCCCTAGGTGCAGGACTCTGCACTTGCCCTTGTTGAACCTCATGAGGTTCCTCTCTGCCCAGCTCTCCAGCCTGTCCAGGTCTCTCTGAATGGCAGCACAGCCCTCAACTGGATCAGGCACTCCTCCCAGCCTGGTATCATCCGCAAACTTGCTGAGGAGGCACTCTGTCCCCTCATCCAGGTCGTTGATGAAGAAGTTGAATAGGATGGGACCCAGGACTGAGCCCTGGGGGATGCCACTAGCCACAGGCCTCCAACTAGACTCTGTGCCACAGATGACAACCCTCTGAGCTCTGCCTTTCAACCAGTTCTCAATTGACCTCACTGTCCACTCGTCTAACCCACACTTCCTGAGTTTATCTAGGAGAATTTGTGCCTGTGGCTTCTCATCCTATTACTGGGTACCACTGGAAAGAGTCCATTTCCATCCCCTTTACTCCCCACTCATCAGGTAGTTACACACATTGATCCCCTCTGAGCCTTCTGTTCTCCAGGCTAAAGAGTCTCAGCTCACTCCAAGAGAGATGCTCCAGTCTCTTAATCATCTTTGTGACCTTTTGCTGAACTTGCTCCAGTAAATTCACATCTTTCTTGTACTGCAGATGTCAGAACTGAACACAGCACTCCAGATGTGGCCTCACCAGTGTTCACTCAGTGGTTAAGGAAGGATCACTTCCTTTGACCTTTACTTTTATAGAAAAACGGCGCAAATATTTTCAAAGCCTTTTGTTCTAGATATTCATGGAAAACCTAAGTCCATTCAGGGAAATAAGCAATTTTATGCTATTTATAGAAAGATATCTGGGTTTAAGTTTTAATCCTAGATGTCATCATAAATAATAATCAATTTTGGAATAATTTAGAAATGGAGAATTTTAATATAATTTCCATACTTTTTAAAGAACATCTCATCTTAGCCAGGAAGATAATCTAAAATTCTAAAGATAATCTAAAAAAGAGAGATTAGTGAATCCAGAAACTGACACTTACAATTAAAATTTGAAATAAGATACAACTAATGAAGGTAATTAACCACTGCGAGAGTTTAGCAAGGACTGTGGTAGATTTTTTATCACTAAATTAAAGACTAAATATCTTCCTAAAAGACTTGTTCTGAGAAGAAACAAGTTAACGGGCATCATATGATAAAATTCTATTCCTTTTATTTGTATGGGAGATGTAATTATAATGATACTTCTCACCCTAGGGACTAAAAAGACTGTTAACATACATGCAACATCTCATCACACTAGGGATGAACATAAGGTAAACTTTAAAAACCTGTTGGTATTGATTGGATGCTGTGATGTGAGAATATTTATGACACCCCTCATTTCCATTCTCCTCCCTCCTTGTACAACTTCTGGATAGTAATTAAAATTTAGAGTATATGAGAACAAAGAATTATTCCCTGACATGGCATGTGAGAACACTCTCTGGAGAACAGTTTTATATTTTACATATACAAATTGAGAGTTTTATTTTAAATGTAGCATAAACTTTCATTTTGAAGGCTTTATAGATGTACATTCATAGATGTGCTCATATGATATTACAGCTCATAGATATCATATAATGTAATGCGAAGAATAGTTAGTAAATATATAGCCTAATTCCACCACCATATTTTTATCAGAATGAGCTTGCCATTTCACTGTATCATTATGAAGCTGATTTAGAGCCTTAATAGACAATACATAATCATTTCCTGGGGGAAAAAAAAAAGAAGTGACGGTTGGAACATAGCTTACCTGCAAGGGAAATAGAGGGTTAGAAAGAAGACAGAAAAAATGTGGTTCGTTTTTTTAATGCAAATTTTAAAATATTAAAAATAATTTTAATTGCCTTGGTGTTGCATGAACATTATTGGATTAGTCATTATTTCAAGCTGGCAGCAGATTTTTAATATCTTTGCTGCTTTGCTGAGTGAGGAAACAGATCATTTTAATAGATATTTAAAGCCTCAAGATGTATCTAATACTGGAAAAGCTTCAGTGTAAAACTGGCCAAACTACAGTAGCTTCCAAATTTTATTCAGGATTCTCTCATTACTACTCATACCTCATGTAGACACCTTTCACAAAAGACAGCTTCTGTTTACAACACAGTGACAATGAAAAGTTTGGTCCCATTTGTGGTTTGTCTTCTCCCTTTCCTCACTTCATAGTTCCAGGTTATATTATGAGAGTAGATCATGGAGAAATTCCCTATTTCCAACCAATCTGTAAAACTTTTACTAAGGACAGTTAATGGAACTTAGGAATACTTTGAACATTAGAGATTTAATAAATAATTCTAAGTTAACTGATTCTCACTGGGATATGTTCAAGGTTGGACTGAGTGGGACTGAGTCTCAAAAACAAGCAGAAAAACTAGTCTAATTGTTTTAACTGTGGTTTAGTATCTTCCAGATATGACCACTGACGTTCATTTTATTTATGCAATAAACTTCTCTGTAGCAATGACAGAAGACTAGACCTAGTTTGAGATTTAAGTACATGGAAGTGTTTGACATCTAGATAACAAACCATGGAGTTCTTTGCCTTTCTGTTTAGAGATTCCCTAACTAGCTCAAAAAGAACTGATATGTCTGTAGCACCATACCAGGTTATGTGCAAAGGTTCTGGAAATGTGCAGTTTTGTAATCTCAAAGCTCCATATACATGGGAAGAAGTATGCTATGCAGTGCAGTACCATGCTTAAAAGCACATACTTGCGCATACAGAACATACTTGTGCTTTTAAGTATGTTCTGAGATATCAGAATATACAAAGCCCTACTAGAAGTAAGCATCTTAACAACTTTTGCAGAGTCTCAGCTCATAAAATCATGAAAATTTCAGCATTTATCTAAGCAAATGAGTAACTGAACAAACAATTTTCTCACTAGGCTGGAGAATGTGTCTCCAACCTAATGGCAGCCAACATAATAATAAAATTCTTGTCCAGTGTTCCAACACCAACAATCATCAATAAATCTTTTAAACTCACAGGAAAAAAAGACAAAAAATGTTAGGGGAGGTAAATAAAAAATAAGTAATTAGTTAAAATAAAATATTCTGGTATTCTTTTTTTGCTTTAATTATATAGAGTCTTCTCTAGAAAAACATTCACTTGCCAGCATTTGGAAAACATTAAAAATAGTATTAAGTCTGCTGATTATGGCAAAAGATATACAAGTTAGGCAAAGGTCTATTGAGTGGTTATTGCTGCTGCAGAAATCCAGGCATTTTTCTTTTAATACATGTAAAGGCAGTAAAAAGAAAAAAAGTTGGTGAGACTTAGTCTCAATTGCAACTTAAAAATAAGGAAATTACAAGTACAGTGTGCAGTCTTATCTGTCACTTCCAGGCTTGATAACTTCTACCCATGCCTGCGAGTAGAAGAACAGGAGTCTGCTATAGACTCCAATAATTTTGTACAGGCAAACTCTGTGTGTGAAACTACAACCCTCTATCTGAGGGTTGTGAGTCTCTTTAAAAACATTCAAGGCTTACTTTATATCTGAATCCATCCTGGCTCATGTATAATTAGCAGGGGAAAATGCTTTCCCCCTAAATTCTAATCATGCTAAGCGATAGCTCCTCTTTCTTCCGTCTATAAATTTGAAACGAAAATCTGAGGAGGTTTCTGGATCCTGAGTCAATTGCTTAATCTCCATTAAAAAAAAAATGCGTTTTAGATATGATTGCTTTCCCAACTACACTATGCATTTGCTGTTGGAGAGTTTTAGAAGGCTTCTTACTCAAGATGTGATTTCTAGATTGTTTAATACTTCAATTATGATATGAGAGACCAAGGATCTTAATTCTGTATTTTAGATTCCAGTCTGGCAGGTCTCATATATCAAATCCATGTGCTCCCAAGGCTGAATTCAGTTCACTTAGCTGAGGTAATTAACGCCTTCATTGTAGGTATCTAATGAAACAGTATCCTAATAATAGAATGAAATCTATCTCCAGAGCAGGGGTGTATTTATCCAAGGTTAAGCACCTAAATTAGGTAAACATGATCTGACCTTTGAGGTCTTTGGAGGTATCTACTCTCCTCATTGACCAAATGGGAGATGTAGGCATTACTTTAGAAGAATGGTTTCTTTTTTACAACTAAAATGGAAGCCAGCTTAGGCTTTACCCTGAGGATACTTTTCAGTCTAGCCTGCAAAGCTTGGTCTTCCTTTCTTATTTTTTGCTTTGTCCCATTTATTTTTCATTCCAGTCCTCAAAGCTGTTTGGTCATCCTTGCAAGATATTCTGTATTTAAGAAGCTTACCACTTTTATATCATCAACACATTTTATTAGCACATAAACTCTTTCTGTGCCAAGTCTCTTATGAAATACTTAAATAACATCAGCCCCAAGACTAACCTTTGTATAACTCCCCCAGTAACTTTCTTCTGTCAAGACAAACCTCCTTTCATTTCAGTTCTTTTCCATATTTAATTGGTCAGTTTCTTACCTATCATACAGTTCCTCTGCTAGATCCCATTTCCCCTGTTTAATGAACAGCCCATATGGCATTGCATCAATTTCTTTTGGTAAAGACCAGATTAGATCTGCTGCATTTGTCTAAATGACTTAGGAGCAAAGGCAACACAATCCATTGTATTAGATCAGATTAGAAATTAAATCTCAGCCAACTTTTGCATAAAGAGATAATTTAAGATATTAATCAAAAATGAGAAGTAATATTCTCAGAAATCACCCAGAGCTCAAACTAAAAGAGCACTTATTAAAATAAGCAAAGAGAAACTGAAACAACGCTATCTAGAAAAATCAACTTGTAAAAAATAATCTTGTAAAAATGGCAGTTATTAACTGAACTATTCTAAGTGATCTGATTTTTAGGTACCAGTCAGCTGGTACTCTGTTCCCTTGGCAACTACAAATACTAGCTCTACAATATAGTATGATGTTTTATTTCCCTCCTCCTCAGTTCTTTCTTCCTGACAATGTGATGAATGATATTGGTGTTGGAAGTTATTGGGTCACTAAAGTTAGAGCACAAACTCATTTTTATGACAGCACTAAGATATTACTCTGCCTATTCCTTGGAAATGAAAAGAGTCTTTTTGAAGTTGCAACTTTTCCTACATGCACCAAATGATTTCTGTGGTCTCTTAAAAGAGAAATTGCTTTGTAATACACATCACATCCATGTGTCAAATCTGACATCAATAAGCCCTTATATGTTTCTTGCTAGATGTTAATGTTACTGCCTGAAATACAGCACTGCTCCAGACAAAAGGAATAACCAGGGAAATACAGATACATTGAAGACTCTTGTGATTCACCGACATAGAAAAGTCCTACTGGGTGAAGCTGATGACATGCTTTGTATCCTGCTTTCCAGCCAAGACAGAGTATTTTTTTTCCCTTTTCTATGAGCAGAGAAACATGAAAGATTAGTACATTAGTGAGTAATAATCTTTATCAGGAAGCAAAATCAAAAGTGGACATGATCAAGATTCACAAAATATGAATTTGCAATGTAGGGGTGATCTCTGAGAATGATTATTCCAGAAACAGTGGACTAAATCTTGGTCTCACTGAAGTCAATGAAATGTTGCCCTCAATTCCATCACAGAGAAAATTCCAAATTATTTTTTTAGTTTTCTTTTTCAGTTATCCCTCTCTGTATTTTAATTCTGCAGGCACTCTAAATTTATAGTGCCTTACTGTTTTGTTCATGTTTCAGCTTGGGTTCAGGAAAAATTCACACATCTGTATGTCCAAAGCACTTGAGTCACCTCATTGTTTTTGGTATGTTTTGGTATATGTTTTTGGTATATTTTGTTTTGAGTATATATTACTCATATTTGTAAATTTATTCATGAGCATTACTGTGGAAAGTGCTGGAGCTTCTGTGAGAAAGGTGAACAGCAGAAAGGCAACTACATAGATTTCACACAAATTCAATGGGAAACAAATATGGCTTACTGTTTCTATTTGTGTCTTTTTCTAAAGAAAACCAGTTCTTTTAACATTCTGAAGGCTATCTACCAAGATGCTCAGGGTGCATGGCCTACATGAAGAGCTTGAGGGATTTTGTTCAGACTGTCAAAGAGGAGACTAAGCGACAATAAAATACTTGAAAGGTAGTTATAAAGATGATGGGGCCAAACTCTTCTCCGTAGGTGAAGTGACAATGGATCATAGGGTCATAGGATAATTCAGGCTGGTTTCTAGTCCAACCGGAGGTTTCTAGTCCAACCTCCCCAAAGCATGACTCTGATATCAAACCAGGTTGCTCAGAACTTTATCCAGCCTGGTCTTAAAAATGTCCAAGGGCAGAGATTGCACAGCATGCCTCTGTGCAACTTTGTCCATTGCTTGAGTGTCCTCATTGTGAAAAAGTTTCTCCTTATATCTAGTCTGTGCCTTTTTTACTTCAAATTAGGCATGTTCTGACTCATCCACTCATCATGCACCACTGTGAAGAGCCTGATGTTGTATTCTTGATGACCTCCTGGTAGCAGGATGCTGTTAGGCCACCTGAAGCCTTCCCATCTCCAGGGTGAACAAGCTCAGCTTCCTCAGCCTCTCCTCAGAAGGTAAATGCGCTAGCCCTGAAAATCTTAGTGGCTCTATGCTGAAATCATTTCAGTTTTTCAATACCTTTTTTATACTGGGGACCCAAAACTGGATGCTGTGTTCCAGATGTGGTTTCATAAGCACAGAGTAAAGAGGGATAATCACTTCCCTCGACGTAGCTGTGTTCCTGTTCATACAGCCCAAGATACTGTTGACCCTCTTTGCTGTCAGGGCACACTGGTGGCTCGTGCTCAGCTTGCTGTCTAAGAGGGTTCCCAGGGCCTTCTCAGTAGAGCACCCCTACAGCCCATCCATTTCAAGCCTCTATCATTGCCAGACGCTCATCCTCCTAGGTGAAGAAGTTGGCATTTGTCCTTGTGGAATTGCATAAAGTTCCTGTTGGCCCATATCTCCAGTCTGTCCAAGTCCCCTTGGATGGCAGCTCTTCTCTTGACCTGGTTAACTCTTCCCCTCAATTTGGTGTGATCTGCAAACCTTGTCAGAGTACATATCCTCAGGATGATGGTGTTTAACAAGACAGGTCCCAAAGTAGACCCCTGCAGTTCTTCACTGCAGGTAAAGCATGACCCATTAACCACTACCCTCTGAGAATGATCATCCAACTAGTTTTTTTACCTATCTAATTGTTCATTTACCGAGACTGTAATGTCCTAATTCAGATGAAAGGATATTGTGCAAGACAATATCAAAGATGTTGCTAAAGTCAAGGTAAATGGTATTCTCTGCTCTCCTTTCAGTCACAAGTCTATCATTTTGTCATAGAAGGCAATCAGACTGGTTATGCGTAATTCATCTTTCATAAATCTATAGTATTTCTAATCAATTTCTTCTTCTTGCAGCCAGAATTGTCTTCCAAAAGGACTCATTCCATAATTTTCCCAGGGATCAAGCAGGCTGACCAGCTTCCCACAAACTAACGCTTGGAAGACTGAAGGAAGACTGTGGATTAGGAAAAAAAATCAGTAAGAATAATAATGCAGCCCTGGAATAGATTATGGACTTCCCATTGTTGGAGTTTTTCAAGGCTTGGCAAAGCCATTACTGTTCTCATTTGAAGTTCACAACTACTCCTAATATTGCAATCAGAAGAATTGTGTGACACTCTCCCTACCTAACCACCTTATACCTTATGCAGGCACAGAAAGCACTATTTAGGCTCTACTCTGCAATATGAATGACTGCATTTCAAACTTCTTTGCATCCAAGGATGACTGATTACCTTATGAATCCTACAATACATTGCTAGAGATGGGAAATTAAGAAAGAAATTATTAGAGCCATTATTTCAAAAGGAGCATTTAATTTCAGCAGTGTTATGGGCATTCAGTATCTTGGAGAACTGTGGCCAAGAAACTCCTTTCAGGAAAACTATGTTAATTTGACCTTGAGAGAGCCATGGTGAACAGGATGCTGTCCCAGAAAAGATATCCTACATGTATTTTAGTTATAACCTTCGGTACGACTTGTGAGCAAATGACCTTTATATAGCACTAAAGGATTTTTATATTTAAGCATCTTTTTGTGAGCCTTAAAAATTTTCTTATTCCTGCATGATTGGAATCTTCAAAAACAGCGTCTTATTGAAATTAATCAGGGTTTCACCTGAAATAAAAAATATATGAAATTCTTAGGTTCTGCAGTAATTTTAAGGATTTAACACATCACTCAATGTGTTAACATATTTTTAGGATCTTTAGAAGTTAAATATGGCACTATTTCTAATGATTTTCTTACCTGATCCTATATTCTTAAATGTTGCAATAGTCTACTTTACTTGAAGTATTTGAATATATTTTTACAAGTTGTGTGAAATTTGATTTTCTCTTTAAATTAATCATTTTATATACATAAGGTTTTCTGTCCTTCCAAGGACACATCTACAAACAGGGATATCATTCATGTAGTAAGTTGCACAGGCACAGGATAACTTCCAGAAGAATGTGATGCTTTCATTTAAGTCTTACTTTTGATTGTCTCATTTCTTCTCTGCTCACTACCCTATTTTCTCCAGGATTTACTTTAATTTCCAGATCTCTGAAAAACATCAGCCAACTGCTTTAAAAAAAAAGTGTGCTGAAAAAGTATTTTCTGTCTCACACATTTCAGGCCCCAATACTATATCCTCAGTTTCAGTTTGGAAATAATGATCTCATCATAACTAATTTTAAGGCTCAGATTCAAATCTAACTCTATGAAATGGAATGAGTTTTACATCTCTTGCCCCAAAGAAGGAAAATCGTGTGTCTAGGAAAGGGAAAATTATGTTTCAAAGTTCTAAAAATATTAGGTTTTCAAATGGAAAGAAATTTTAGGACTCTGTGTGTTGATATGGTTCCTCCAGGACTGTCTACACTTAGATACCTGGTAACAAAAAGGTCTCACCACAGCCTACAGGCAGAGCATCTCCAGTTCTTTTTCTCTGGCTTAGCAGGAGGTTAACTGCAAAGATTCTGTGATTCACGCAGAAGGACCGCTAATGGGGGGTTGTGCTGGTGTTCCCTGGAGAAGTGCTGATGAGGGAAGAAAGACGGCACCCCGGTTTGTCAGCTTTTAAACCCGCTCGTGGTGGTTGTTGCCATTGCCCGAACACGGGGGTCTCTAAGGGAACGAGAGCACCAGCCCAGCGCTGCCAAACACGGATGGGATCTCAGTGGCCCCTTTGCCACCACCTGAGCTTTTGTAGGCAGGTCAGAAGGGAGCGGTAAGGGAGCGGGCTCTGCTGGCTCACACCCGCAATACGCTGGCCAACAGGTCTGCTGCTCGCCTGCTGCTGGGTGCCAGACGATGGCAGGCGCTGCCACAAAAGGCCGAAGCAGCCAGCTGTAGATGGTTGCCAGTCTCGGCAGGGCCGAGAAAGGCCAAGCTCAAGGCTGAGCCTTATATCTCTCCAGAATACAGAGTTATCCGGCTGGTTATCAAGCCAGTCCACACTGATTTAATATTTATCTCTAGGCAAAGGATTTCCACGAAATGAACTTAAAACAAGCTTTCAAAAGATCTCAGCTTTTTACATCGTCTGCTTACCTGCTAGGAAATGAGAAGTATAAACACACTGGAATCAGGCTACACAGATTGGTGGCCCTTGAAATAGCAAAATACCAGTGAACAGCAAACAAACATTTTCACATGTGAAAGCTGCATTATGAAAACACTCTATAGCTCATTGTGCAAAAATAAACAGATTAGTGCCCCATGCAACTGATGTTTTCTACAGTCTGGGCACTGACATAACAAGCTTATGAAGTTGGGGCCAGGCCAGTTCTGATTCCAGGAACACAGCAAGAGATTGATTAAAGTGAGCTTTATACCATCTGTGGTCAGGTTATGCTTGGGATAGTTCATATATCTGCAAGAACAGCAATAAATATGCCGGTAAAGACAACAAGTTTTCATGAACTGAGAAAAGAAATAGAAGCCAACCAGGGAGATGGCTTCTGCCTGTCGGTAAGGATTCGTGGAGAATGAATGGCTCCCTGTCACCTGTGAGAAAAGATTGCCTATAAGAGGAAGCTGGTGCTGGAAGATGCTCCTTCCAAGGTGGATTTATGATTCAAACTCAAATTCGTTGTAATATTTATTCAATTAAATTTGGTATAGGCATTTTGGCAGAAATTCAAAGTCTACATTAGCAAGACAGTAGCAAAATATATATCTGGTTGGGAATGACTGGCTCTATCAATTGATTGAAAGTAAAGGCCAATTTTAGCCAGGGCATAAATGGGCAGTTTAATTGGCTTTAGTGGTACAGTACACATTTATGCCAGGTATAAGTTTTACCATAAAAGGATCAAGCAGAGCAAAGCTCCATCCTTCTCCAAATCTTTGGATAACACAAAATAGCTATCATCCCTATCGCAAGCATTGCTTAACTCCATATACACACCATTTCTGATCCATCGTCATCACAGGCCTTGTGCCAGCTCCTACTGTGGGTGGCTTGGCAGGGAGCTCCATTAAGATCTGAGTTACCAGCACACATAATCACCAATGTCAGTTGTTAAACATGCAGCAGTTATGTCAAAGGAGAAAGCAGAGAAGGTATTTTGTGATTAATCTCCTATTTAAGGTTTTGTTACCTTAAGTATCTAATTGGCGCCAGAAAAGATTTGCTAGTGTCTATAAGCATTTTAACATTGAACTCAAAAAAGTTGGAATAATTACAGTAAAAGCTTTCCAGATTTAAGGGAAGAAGAAAAGATAGTTGAAAACATTAAAGCATATGACTTAGGCAGGTAATATTGTATTCTCAGATCCATTTAATGATTGAGATAGACTTTTGTTTCCACTTTTGCTTGTTTTTTGATGCATAGGTTTTCACAATGGATTATGTGTAGACTTATAGTAATAAAAACAAAACAAGTATTTGTAGTAGCAGTGTATCTTCCTGAATTTCCCAAGAATGTTCAAAGACTGTTGAGGAATATCTTCTTTTTAAAGGTTAGCAGATAAGTTCTATGCTATTAATTAATGCTATAATTTAAATTTTCTGCTATTGAATTCTATGTTTTC